>NC_134355.1:127663719-127991219 GCF_048569485.1 Anomaloglossus baeobatrachus | reverse complement strand
ATAATCGTGGACTGGCGGAGCTGCAGAGACTCCAGGGTTGGAGAATGTGGGTGAGCAGGGGGGTGCATCAGGTGTCTCAGATTCTTCAGAATAATATACTTAAAAGATTTGACCAGCTTCAAGCTGAGTTTGGGATACCGCACAGTTCCTTTTACCAATACCTGCAGCTCCGTCATGCCTATGAGACACAGACACGTCGTATGGACATTAGGATAGAGCGGAATCACACTCTTACTGATTTGTTGACATCTGATCGCTCCTATGGTATTATTTCTAGGTTGTATACAGTGATGTTATCTAGACACCTCGACAAATTCCCTTTGCAGGCTAGAGAAAAGTGGGAGAGGGACCTAGGTCCTATGACAGAGGAACAGTGGGGTGAGGTCCTGTCTCAGACTCCAAGCCTTGCTGTATCTGAAGGCCAACGACTGTCACAGCTATTTCTGTTACATAGAGTATATGGGACACCTAGTCTATTGCATAAGATGGGAGTTAGGATGGATGATCTGTGTCCTAGGTGCGGACAGGAGGGTGCTAATCTGATGCATATGATGTGGTCCTGTGGGAACATTGAAGATTACTGGAGGGCAGTACTAGAAGTGGTTAGACAAGTTTTCAATATCCGTCTACAGCCAAGACCTATTATATGTATCCTGGGTCTACTGGAAGGGGGGTGGACTTGAGTTCGCCGGTAATGGTCGGTATTACACGTCTCTTGTACCAGGCTAGGAAACTGTTGGCCTACCACTGGTTGGACCCAGCGCCTCCGGTCATCGGGGATTTTAGGGAAAGAGTAAACGCTATACTTCGACTGGAGAGAGGAGTATACCTTAAAAGAAATGCATTGAAAAAGTTCTATAAGATCTGGGGGGCATGGTTGGATACCCCAGGCCTTCCCTCCTCGGCGTTACTGCAGGACAGTGCGAGCGACCAGGTCCTTCTCCTTCTGACCGGTTAACAAATTTCCTCAAATAGGGTGATATGCGTACTGCTGGAATGTGTGTGTATGTATATGTGTGTGCATGTATATATGTGTGCATGTATATGTGTGTGCATGTATATATGTGTGTGTGTATGTATGTATGTATATATATATATATATATATATGTGTATATATGTGTGTGTATATATATATATATATATAATGTCATAATGATGCTAGGTAAGCTATACTATGGAGAATATATTGGGAAATAATATGCACTTTGAGACCCATATTGAAATGAGACGTGGACTGCGGATGCATTGTTTATTATGTTATTTGTCTGGTTTTTCTTATTGACTAAAGGTTTTTCCCCTTTCTGTGATATTTCTATGGAGGGAATTATTTTATGTGTTGTATAATTTTGCTGTTAAATAAAAATGAACCTGATTTAAAAAAAAAAAAAAGTATTGTATTATTACTGCATTTTTGCAATGAGTAAAGTAATAACGGAAGACTTGTGTTGTGTATAATAAATATTCTCTATGAGGTCATGGGTTTGCCTCTTTTAGTCGCCGTTCTTACCTACATATAGCATAGGAACAGATAGCGTTAAGGTGTAATTAATATTTTATAAATTAGTTATTAGTAGTCAAAGCTGACATTAATAATTACTAAACAGATGTCCCCTTCAACAGTTGATGGAGGAGTTCCCCTTTAATAGCCTTACAGAACACAGGAATACCTTTACCGAAGAAGCGTTCCTGCGTATAGGGGAGTTGGGAGAAAAAGCCATCAGAAGAACAATAGTTCAGCTGACAGTTATCTAATATGTATGGTAAGATATAAGCCCCTGCTCCTGCAAACCAGCTTCTGTCTTCTCTCTTTTTGATTACATATCCCTTAAGGGGGTTTTCTACTATCAGGAAAGTGAACACCAAACTCTATAAAATACCTAAAATAACAAACAGAGCAGGTGCCCACCTTCCTCAGGTCCAGCATCTGCTCCCCGCTGCTGCTTGGGTCTGGGTCTTTTGTCTGCAGCGGTGACATCACCTTGACAGTGCACATCTCTGCTGCAGCCGATCACTGGACTCAGTGGCTCATGTAGGATGAGTACCTTCTCTTTTTAATATTTTAGGTATTTTACAGCATTTGAGGTCCACTTTCCTGAAACCGCTCTTTCTTAGGAATTATCTAATCTATACTTTTATATCAGAGAATAGTGACCTTCCCAACCCGAGGTATCAGTTGAAGTCATTGAACACAGATACATTTTTTTCCCTTTAAATTATAATACTAACATGAAATATACTCTCCAGGGTGTTTTAGAAAAATTATATTCGGTTGCAATTGTGCAGCCATCTATAATTCATGGTTTTGACAGCATGAATCAGATTACAGGTCCCTTTTAAGGCTGAGGTCACAATAGCGTAGACTCTATCATGTGAGAGGATCGATTATGTTGATGACACTCGGGTCAAACTCTGATCAGAATTGGAGCTGGGTGTCATTCACTGTGCTTGGATTTTCTTGCATGTGATAATTGGAGCACAGGGCCAGAAAAAACAGAGAACCTAAAGAGGTTGTCCACTACTTTTACATTAACGGCCTGTCCTTAGGATAGGTCATCAATGTCTGATCAGCCGGGGTCCAACACCTGGCTCCATTTTTGATCAGCTATCATACTTGGTGCCGGCGGCAGCCGGAAATACTCAGTTACGGAGCTGCTCCATCTTCTGATAGTGGCTGTGGCCGAGTAGAGCACATCCACCTCCCACTCACATTAGTAGGAGGCGAATAACAGTAGCCGTCCTCGGCCGATCAGACATTGTTGACCTATCTTAAGGATAGGCCATCAATGTAGAAGCCACCCTTTTTAATTTCTTCATCCTCTCCCTTGTCTGTGTTGGCAAATATATCGAACTGCAATCAGATGACATCAGGGTGCAGTAAAATGATTTCCACTTGATGTATTTCATCCAATTATCAAATGCACTCGCAGCATGCTGCAATTTCTTTCTCGTGCTGAATCGGCATGAGAAAAAAAGGTAATCACTCTGCCCTATAGTATAAGATTGGGCCAAGTGTTATCTGATAAAACGTCGGATTGCACTTGGCCATCTTATACGCTCATGTGAGAGAGCCCAAAGTGGTGAAATATCAATCATTATTTGGCTATGGGTAAAATAATGCCTTGGAAAGTATACCAGTGCTCTTAGTGCTACTCCTGCACTGCGGCCAATGGCCACTTCACATTTTCTGCATCGACCACATTGATGATGTTGTCCAGTGCCAGACTGGTGCCGCAGGGGCCCACCAGTAACTGATCAACTACATGCAAATATTACATTCACAAATTTACTTATGCTTCTATATAATGATATATTGGGTACTTTGTAAAATGAATGATGAGATGCTTCCTTTATCTCTAGATAGTGAAACAAGTGTATTGTGCCAACTACTGATTATATTGGGGGGTAAGTGATGTACTACTGTGCCGCCCCCACGTCAGCAGCCAGCCGCTGCTCGGATACGGATCCGCGGTGGCTCGAGGGGTCTTCGGACCCGGGGGACAGGGTCACGTGGCCACTCGGAATAAAGGGGGCTTTTTTACAGGGGATGATATGGACAGTTCGTGACGCCAACCGTGGTGCATGGTAAGATGGAATACCACCGCTGCGATTGGGAGTACCCATGGCGATGGTGTGGGCAGCCAGGTGTTTAACCCCTCCACGGGTAGGGGGGATGCCACGGGACTCAGTGATGGTGACAGAGAGGTGCCATGGGGATGTTAAGGGTCACTTATGTACTCACTGAGTCCAATAACGCTGACACCGACAACTGTAGTAAACCAAAGTTCTTGACACCGCTGCCGCTGGCAGGGATCACGCCTGGATCCCGTGCCCGTTGGTGTTGCCTGTTAGTCTGTGATCTTTTCCTTGGCACCTTTTCTTCTAACTGGCCCCTTTAGCATAAAACTAGTCAGGTCCCGCTCACCAGTTTGGCTAACTGGGTGAGCTTGCTCTCAGGGTTCACGCTTGGGATTTTCTGGACTATGTAGTGGGAAAGTCCTATCCCCCTAGTTGAGCTAGTACCCCGATTTTGGAGCAGGTGGAGAACAGATCTTGAAGGCTCTGTCTCCTGACACGCCTGACCTTCCCCTAATCAACCCCCCAAGTGGGTGACCCTATTCCCTTCAGGTTAGCCACTGGTGTGTCTGGTGGGTGTGGTGCAGAGTGTTCCTAGGATTTTGATTAGCTTCTTCTTGGCAACACCAAAGGTCAGGGACCCGTAACCAAGGAGGAGGTGGATATTGTACAGTAGGGCAGATTGCAGAATACCCTGTGACGACCTGATAGGCCAGGATGTCACACTACCACAAAGGGGCCGACCGGACGATTCTCCGGTTCTCCTGTGGGCCAGTCCAAGCCTGATGTTGTCTATAGTCAGTTATGGCCTTAAGTCAGTGATTGACTGGCACCAGATCACTGTACTGACAACAGGAGGCAACAAAGGACCCCTCAACTGAGTTCAAATTTTAGAATTTAAACTTATTCAATATTATATTGAAAGGAAATTGGAAAACCCCTTTAGGCTAAGTTCACATGCAGTGTTTTTGCATCTTTTTTTATGCAAATTAAATGCTGCTTTTTACAGCACCAGGGAAAGTGATATGATTTAATAAATCTGATGCACACACTTTTTTTGTTTTATTTTTCTGACAATTGAAAAACTGCAACATTTTTTTAATTCTGCAGCGTCAATTTTTAAAGCATTTTCACAGCGTTTTGTCACGCATAGAAAGCAATGAGAAAGTGAAAACATGGTGCAAACAACAGTATATTTTGCGTTGGTTTTCATGCCTGCATTTTTGAAGCATTGTGGATAAATAAAACTAACTTTTTTACTCATGTACTGTAGATAAAGCAAACATGTAATTTGCACCCAAAAAAACTAGACAACAGCAAAAACTTGAAAAAATGCAGCAAATCAGGAGTTTTGAACACAGAGCGCTTACTGCCAAAAGAACAGGTTTTAGTGTGACACCATGGCACCGCCAGGTGGTCACAGAAGCACACAACACCCCACATAACATCTTCCCACACCAGTTCCCATCAGCTACAAAATCCTAGCCACCCCCCTCAGGGTAGGAAGGACACACTAGTGGGCAGGACCAGGCGGATTGGGAGCGCCCACCTAGGGGTCTTGAGGATCCAGGGGCGGGAACACAGTAGTCTTAGTTAAGTTCAAGTTGAAGTTGGAGGTGCAAGTGGAGAGGAGTCTGTGACAGTGACAGACTGTGGAGGTCAAGGCTGTGCCTAGTGGAGGGTAGCCAGGATAGTGGCCCTGGTCTACTGGCTAGGTGGCAAGCAGTGGACCGTGTCCAAAGGCGACGGGAGTCCGGTCGCGGGAGATCCAGAGTGGACCGGGACAGGGTTGGAGCCCGCCGGTACCGACAGCGGAGATCCAGTCTGGAAACCATGCATAGGTGGGGTACCTGGACCCTAGTTAGAAGACGGTTGCAAGCACCTTCTCTAATTCACCAGGCCGGGAGCAAGGTTCCAGACACTGCTCCAGAAGTGTTAGCCCAGATAGAGCGAAACGGCAGCCCACTGCGGGGGATAGGGTATCCGAAAACACCCACTGAAATCCCAAGGGTCAGTTTTCGTGGGCACGTCTCCCAACCAGAACATACCGGGAGCGGACTTCCCCGTTCTATACGGAGTTGTCCAGAAGTGAGGAAAATTACAGAGTGCCGGAGGAAGGAACACCAGCCGGGTGTGGGACCCGAGTACACCCGTACGCGGCAGCCTGCCACTGACACCTTGGTTTACCAACAGACTTGTGTGCAATTATTCAACAGGGAGTACACCAACATCCCCCGGTCCGGCCCGGCACGCCACCTCTGGTTACATCACTCCCCGTGTTCTGGACACTGAGCCCTGGGGCATCCACCCCTACCCACGGAGGGGTTAAACAACCAGCTGCCATTCCATCGCCCCCAGGTGCCTCCCAACAGCAGCGGTGGTACTCCATATTACCACACACCGTGGGTGGCGTCACAAAGTATTCACAATAATCCCCGTACATATATGTTCCCTTTTTATTTGAGTGTCCGTGCGATCCCCGGGTCCGGAAATCCCTCGAGTCACTGCGGATCCGGATCCAAGCAGGCCAACTGCTGACGTGGGGGTGGCGCATTAGCATCTGAAAAAATGCTGCATGTGAACAAAGCCTTAATATACAGTAAATACTTGATTTGGAAAAGGAAAGCTATATTTCACATGGTATTGGTCAATTACAGGCATGAATAAATTATACGTGTTTGACTTTTCATTGATCGGTAAGTACTGTATTTTCCAGATCATAAGAGGCACTTTTTTTTCCCCAAAACTGAGGGAAAAATAGGGGTGCGTCTTATAATCAGGATATGCCTTACCGGGGAGGCGGTGGAGCACAGGGTCGGCAATACTGAGGGCTCAGGGGTGGTGTTACTGCGGTGGAGCGGCTCAGGAGAGTCACAGGACAGAGGGTCGCCAATAACTGCGAGCCCGGGGGTATAGTGGCAGCAGGTGCCATTGATCTGCCATCGCACTGCAGGCTGCAGGCTCCATTGAACTGCTGGCACTTGATGCAATGGACTTAAAAAAAATAGCTACCTAGGCCAATCTGCGCACGCGCTGCCTCTATGGCCATTTTCTTGAAGTCCATCGCGTCAACCGCCGGCAGATCATTGGAGCCCACCGCTGCCATGATACTCTCGAGCCCGCAGTATCACTGAGGCTCCTGATATTCGAGACTCCCTTATCCGAACCTGCAGAATCTCCGACCATGCCTTTTGTGACCCTCGTGAGGCACTCCATCACCGCCACTCCCCCCTGATGAGCTAATATAAGATGCAGTGGGATTATAAAGCCTGCTTTACACATTGCAACGCCCCCATCGTATGTGCAGCACGTTCAATTTGTTGAACGTGCCACACATACGATTAACCCCCGTCACACGTACTTACCTTCCATACGACCTCGATGTGGGCGGCGAACGTCCACTTCCTGGAGTGGGAGGGACGTTTGGTGTCACATCGACGTCACGCGGCAGCCGGCCAATAGAAGCGGAGGGGCGGAGCTGAGCGGGACGTAAACATCCCGCCCACCTCCTTCCTTCCGCATTGTGGGCCGGGAACCGCAGGAGGCAGGTGAGATCTGTTCATCGTTCCCGGGGTGTCACACACTGCGATGTGCGCTACCCCGGGTACGATGAACAATCTGACGTTCAATTTGTCAGGAATGAACGACGTGCGTGCGATGAATGGTTTTTCGTTCAATCGCAATTGCACATCGCTGTCACACGCTACAACATAGCTTACGATGCCGGATGTGCGTCACTTACAACGTGACCCCGCTGACACATCGTAAGATATCTTGTAGCGTGTAAAGCGGGCTTAAGACGGACCCCCATGTTATCATAAACTTATTTATTATTCCTATTTTCCTCCTCTAAATTTGGGGTGCGTCTTATAATCCAGTGCGTCTTATAAAACAAAAATTACGATAGCTATAACATGTAGCTTGTATGTTATAAAACAGAAAAAAATAAGTTTTTAATCATAAAAAGCAGTTGTGAGTTACTTCAAGAAGCTCCAATTCAGTACAAAAGTTTCTGACAGAAGACACCTTAGTTTAACTTTGAAATAAGATGAAACAATGAGCCAGAATCCAATCTCATAAACGTTCCAGAAAGTTAATAATGTCCTGTCTGTACAGGTTACGTGCCCTGTAATAGATACAGATGAGTGAGTGGAGCAGGGAATGTGCGGATACTTAGAAGAACGACGGGCAAAATTCACAATTTTCAGTTACTTAAGAAGTGAAGGAACAAGATCAAGATGAGTGAAAGCTGAAAAGTGATTGGTTGCCTGGGAAATTGAATTATTATAGCTGTTAGTATGACACTGCTCCACATCTCAGACTTTTTATTTTCCTATAGACACACTGTTTTACTTGCATTTACTCAAGTTTTACCCCAGGGAGTGTTTAAGTACGCTGCTAAGCCGATTCTGGATTATTGTTCTGTCTTTACACAAGAAAAATATCACTAATTAAGGCGTCTTCATCAATTTAAGAGACATTTTTGTAAATGAATATTTCTCAATTTCCTCCTGGCTGATACATCTGCATCAGACTGCATCATAACAGGCACAAGTCTTCTATGTTGAACTCTAAGATGCATATGGCAAACCTAAAGCCCCGACGGCAGGACACAGTCACACCATCGTGTTTTCTGTCCGAGTGCGGTCCGTGAAAAGACTGACATCACACAGCACTAAGACCAATTATATGTACAAAAGCTACATTCGAAAAAAATGCTGCAGGCACTAGTTTCTTCTGGATAACATGGGAGACTTGCTTTTTTTATGTATAAGGGTACGCAGAAAAAAACATCCTGTATGATCATCCGTAGATCATAAGTTTTTTTTACAGATCCAGTACATTGCAGTTTTATAGGAAACTATTTGGTCTTGTAAATGTTAATAGCTGGTGAATTAAAAATAAGATGCTGTCATGCAATTAAACATGGTGGGCGTGTTCAGGTTTACTGATGTCTGATGCACAAAAAAAACCAAAACAAAACAAAACTACACCACAAACAAAGGGAAACACCAGGAACACAATAACAATGGTGGACCTGGCAGTAGGGAGAGGGTAAAGGACACCTCCTGACTTTACCTGGCGCTTTAACCTGCACTCCTAACCAGAACCTATACTGGGTCCGCACCTGTCGCCAAACAGGAATACCTGAAGCCCTAAAAAATACCTACTATAGTCCTGACTAAGAAGTGGGGCGGTATGGCTCACTAGGCTCACCACTGCACTAATACAACAAGAGGGTGAGTGAGACAAACGGGAATAACAACCAAAAATTGAGATGGTCCACCTTCAGGACAAATCCTCAGCAGCTCCTCTACCAAGGAAGCCAGCATACAGATGACTTTGTATAATCAGCAAGGCTTGCTGGGAGACCTGGCTATTTAAACACAAGGGGGCGTGGCTACAGAGCAGCAGCTGCTGGCCTTAACTGCAGGAGAGCAGCTAGCAGAAAAACTGACATTTAACTACTTCAGAAACAAAAGAAATTAAACAACATTTAAATGTAAAGTCCCATATAGACATGAGGGGCTCCAGTCCTAAAACTGACATGAGTCTCCAAAAACTGGGAGACGACTGTGACAGATGCCTTACGGATTGCACACTGACTATATACTGACAATACATGGATGAAAATCGGAACCCAGCCTCAGTATGTAATGCATTGTATATTTTTTTAGGAGGTGTTGAAGTAAGGGTGAGTTTAAAAAAATACAATGTAATATTAATTTAGCCTCCTGCTTGGCATACTGCTTTAGAACGGTGTGGGTAAGGCCGGTACTGGTGGTGATCCAAGACATTAGCTATACCTGCTCAATTTTATACTGTATATATGTGTAACTACTACTGCTATAAGCAGCACAATCATCCCACCTGTTTTTTTTTTTTTTTTCTTCAATTTTCTTTGTTTCCTGACAGTCTCTTATTCTCCTTTCTGACTGCTGCAGTCAATCACTAGCTGCAGCGGTGTACAATGCACAGCTATGGCTATTGAGTGGCGATAGACGTTGTGTGCCACCTCTGCCAGAAGAGAAATCCAGAATACAGGTCACCAGTATGGAGGAGTGAGTGGACATCAAAGGGTAGGTATTTATACACCTTGTTGCGTAAGTTAATTTTTTTTTTTAAAGTGGAAAAAGGGGGATGGAGAAATATTTTTAGCTGGCCACAAATGAAATATTCAACCACTCTTGCTTTTCCTTTAATTAGGATGGTAGGAATAAGTGATTGGTAGAAACCTCTGGCTGTGGCTTATCACCCATAAGAACAAAGCCTGGAAGAGATTTTAAAATTACACAAGCCACACTTTTCTCCACCAATCAAAATCTGTCACTAGGTGCGGCCCCATATGCGTAAGATCATCATCGGATCCCAACAGAATTGTCAGCAATATCTAATTTTTCACTTTTTTTGGGCCCGCTTTTTAGTACTGCTTTACCCATTTTGGTATTTGAGGAACGTTTTAAGAAAAATTGGATTTATGCAAGTGTTATGCAGTCTATTGAATCAAGGAAAAAATGAAAATGCTATTTAGCTGCAATATAGCATCTAGCGTCTAGCTAGAAAAAATACTTGATAAACAACATTATAGGAAGTAATTATTGGAGTAGAATACTAATGACAACTGTCATGAAAATAAGGAGACACCAAAGGAATACGTCGCCATTGTTTCTCTTTTGAAATTGTGAAATCCAACAAATTATACATATATTATGCTGTACACATATTATACTATATACCGTATATATATATAGATAAAATTTAATATGTGACATCTACATGGCAGTGGTCCTTTTTGTTTGAGATAATAACAAGGTGATTATTCCATGATACAAACCAATGAAGTTTGCGTTAAATCCAACCTTGTTACTAATGTGCATGAAGGTAATCGTGGATATATATATATATATATATATATATATATATATATATATATTTATTTATTTACAGTAACTTATCAGGGAGCTCCCAAATCAGCTTGTTGGCCTCATTACTACATGTCTCTCAAAAATAAGATCTGGAGTTGGTTGCTATTGGCATTTTCTACAGTTTTTTCTAGCTACCCAGAACATTTACAGCGCCTACACAAACACTTGGTAACTACACACAACAACATCTATATATATAACAAAAATCATACATTAACTACACAATACGTAATTTCTAGAATACCCGATGCGTAGAATCGGGCCACCTTCTAGTAAATAATAATATAATAATCTTTATTTCTATAGTGCCAACATATTCCGCAGCGCTTTACAATTCAGGAGGCTCATATACATATACATATCATATACATATACAAACAAGTAACAGTTATAGAAGATACAATATTTAAAGGGAAAAATGGCAACCCTGCTCGTGAGAGCTTACAATCTACAATGAGATGGGGGGAGGGGCAAGGTACAAGTGCTTATTTACAATGACAATCCAGTCATCTCATGGGGGATAGATAATGGCTTCCTGGACCAGTTGGCCAGAGCCTTGAGATGTATTTGGGTGCCATGGAGTCTGTGGGTGCCATGGTGCCATGGAGTCTGTGCTACCTTCATGAATCAGTGGCTATATATCAGACTTGCCACTATGAGCAACATATTAACCCCTTAATGACACATGACGTACCAAGTACATCATGGTGATCGTAGGGGTTCAGGTGCTGTACCCCCACAATCGTCAGTTTGTGGCTTATCTTGTAGCGGAGATGCATTGGACACTCCTGGCAGTTTAACTCCCAAAAGTTACAATCAATCTTGATTGCAGCATTCAGGTGGCGATCAGATCCCTGTAACGTGATCACAGGAACTCAATTGCTGCAATGTCAATCTGGGTTGTCACCATGATGACCCTGGGTAACCCTGCTACAGAGAGACTCACACACCATGCTAGCTAGATGCATGGTGTGTGAGGCGAACTGTCAGTGCTGTGAGTGCAGCACTGACATATGATCCACAGCAGTGATTGAGCATTGCAGTGGATTACGGTATATTAGTGATCAGACTACTGAAAAATGATGTCCTAGAAAGAGACTAAGTAAAAAAGTTTAAAAAAAAGTTAAAGAAGATGGTAAAAAAATTAAAAAATTGACAGTACCCAAACCTAAAAAAAACACATAAATTTGGTATCGCTGTAATTGTACTGACTGGAAGAATAAAGCCGTCTTATCACTTATGCTGCATGATGTACAGTATAAAAAATAATCATTAAAAACAATTCTTCAACTGCTGTTGATTTGTTCATTCTGCCTTCCAAAGATCAAAGTAAGGCGCAGCTAAAATTTATCCTGCGCTCTACGCTGAGCGTTTACACCGAGGATTACATGTAAAAACGTGATTCACTGTAATGATGCAGAGGGAGTCACTTCAACCTCACGTTTAGTCTGTGGTGCTGCGATGTCCATCTTTTTACACATCTTTTTATGCATGCACAAAAGGATGGTCATCAACAGTTTTGCTCACCTTTGAAAAGACTGACATTGCTGAATAGAGGCAAAACAGAGTCTGGAGTAACACTGCTTCCTCATTATAGGGACGCAACATTTTTGTGGTTAAAATGGCGTTCACTAACGATTCCAACTAATTTTGCATTCAAAAATTCAAATGGCGTTCCTTTCCTTGTGAGCCTTGCCATGCGCCCAAACAGTAGATTTCCACCACATGTGAACCATGTGTATCAGCGTACTCAGGAGAAAGTGGTCAGCAAATTGTATAGGGCATTTTCTCCCGTTACCCTTGGGTAAATGAAAGATTTGAAGTCAAAGCAAAATTTCTGTGGTAAAAATGTATATTTTCATTTTTACTGCTCTACGTTGCAATATTCTCTGACGCACCTGGGGGTTCAAGGGGCTCAAACATCTAGATAAATTCTTTGAGGGGTCTAGTTTCCAATATGATTTTATTTGTGCGGGAGGTCCTTTGTTTAGGAACTTCAGGGGCTATCCAAACAACACATGGTGACCACTAATAATTCCAGCTAATTGCAATCAAAAAGTCAAATGGCGCTCCTTTCCCTCTGAGCACCGAAACAGTGGATTTCCACCACCTGTGTGGTATTGAATTACTCAGGAAAAATTGCACAACAAATAGTTTTATGCATTTTCTCTTGTTACCGTTGTGAAAATGCTAAATTTGGGTCTAAAGTAACAGTTTTGTTGGAAAATGTAAAATTTTCATTTTTTTCCTTTCTATTGCTTCCTGTGAAGCATCTAAAGGGTTAATAAACTTATTGGATGTGGTTTTGAGTACTCTGAGGGGTGCAGTTTTTTCAGAATGGTGTCATTTTGGGGTATTTTCTGTCACCTCGGCCTCTCAAAGTCACTTCAAATGTGATGTGGTCCCTAAAAATAATGATTTTGAAAATTATATAGGAAAAATGAGAAATTGCTGATAAACTTTGAACCCTAACTTCCTAACAAAAAAAAATGTTTAAAAAATTGTGTGGATGTAAAGTAGACAAGTGGGAAATGTTATTTATTAATTATTTTGTGTGACATAACTCTTGGATTTAATGGTAGAAATATTCAAAGTTTGAAAATTGCTAAATTTTCGCTAAATTTCGTATATTTTCACAAATAAATGCAAAATATATCAACTTAAATTTACCCCTATTATGGAGTACAATATGTCACGAAAAACAGTCCCAGAATCACCGGGATCTGTTAAAGGGTTCCAGAGTTATAACCTCAAAAAGTGACACTGGTCAGAATTGCAAAAATATGGCCCGGTCAAGAAGGTGAAAACCAGGCTCTGGGGTAAAAGGGTAAAGTTATAAGTCTGCACTAGTAGCCACAATGGCACAAAAAAGATATTGTTTGGTTATCAGGAGCTCTAATAGAATACAACGGACACATAGTTTAGGAGTTTAGTGTTTTCTTGAGAAAAGATCACCTGTTTCTTTCCCTTGAATATGTGTATACACGGAATCTGGTCATTAAGGGTCCTGAGGGTAGGATGAGAAATGAACACACTGGAATAATAATTTAAACCTATGCTGTATTATTTATGTGCTCATAGGAGCCAAATTGCATAGCATTAGACTGACAGGTTATAATAGGCAGGAATCTATGGGTTGCTCAGTTGTTCCAAGAGTAGTTCTGATAAGTATCAAATCAAGAAGTAGATATATACCCCGAAAGTAAGACAGTGTCTTACTTTCTTTTTACCCCCAAAAGTGCCACTATGTCTTACTTTCGGGGTATGTATTGGAAAAAATCCCACAGCAATCGCAGCAAGTCTCCATGCAATGTACTGTATGGGGACTTGCCGCGATTGCGCCCTAAGTGTACCGCAAGTTAAGGAAACTTAACCACCAGCGGCTGCACATGAGGGCACTGAGGCTGCGTGATTTTGTATGTTGTCCATGGTCCTGATGGACCACGGACAACATTACTGCAACATCTCAACATTTCTCGGTAGCCGAGCGCTCAGCTGAGCGCCCGACCGCCGGCATGTGTCAGCTCTCAGCTGAGCGCTAAGCCGCCGACATGTCAGGGCGTTCAGCTGAGCGCCAGACCGCCGGCATGTGTCAGCTCTCAGCTGAGCGTTTTGCCGGCGGCATGTCAGGGTGCTCAGCTGAGCGCTCGGACGCCGGCATGTTAGGGCGCTCAGCTGAGCGCTTTGCCGGCAGCATGTCAGGGCGCTCAGCTGAGCGCTTTGCCGGCGGCATGTCAGGCCTCTCAGCTGAGAGCTGTCACATGCCGGCGGCATGTCAGGGTGCTCAGCTGAGCGCTCGGCCGCTGTAACTGTACTGTAAAGAGGAAAAAAAATAAATAAATTTTTACTACGTCTTACTTTTGGGGTACGTCTTACATTAGCCGACCCCCCAAAACCCCCACTACGTCTTACTATCGGGGGTGTCTTACTATCGGGGAAACACGGTAGTACTAAATAACAGTAACTGTTGAAGATTTCTCAGGGATGTTAGCAGAGTGCTTTTGTAGTGTTATCTCAGAATTATGTTCGAAAACTTTCATGGGTTGAGACTGGAAATTAAAGCTGCAGGTCTTTCCAAAACTCTGAAAACATCCTTATTATTAGCTCATCTGGTGAGATTGATTCTCTAAGCAAGGGTCAGCAGCACGGACTAGAGGCAATGATGCAGTGGAGCTGGACTTGCTGGACAGCACAGATCAACAAGAACAAGTACAGCAGAGTATGAAGAATGGCAGATGAGCAGCAGAGCTGGAAGCACTAGATACAGTACAACCTGATGGGAACAAGAGCAGCAGAGATGGAAAGCCAAACTGGTATCATGTGTGCAGAAGGGCAGTTACACACAGGAATAGCAGAGGTGTTTACACAGACAGGATACTTTCTTCCTGGAGTTACACAGGAATATCAGAGGTGTTTATACAGACAGGATACTTTCTTGCTGCAGTTACATAGGAATAGCAGAGGTGTTTAGACAGACAGGATACTTTCTTGCTGCGGTTACACAGGAATAGCAGAGGAGTTTAGACAGACAGGATACTTTCTTGCTGCAGTTACATAGGAATAGCAGAGGTGTTTAGACAGACAGGATACTTTCTTGCTGCGGTTACACAGGAATAGCAGAGGAGTTTAGACAGACAGGATACTTTCTTGCTGCAGTTACACAGGAATAGCAGAGGTGTTTAGACAGACAGGATACTTTCCTGCTGCAGTTACACACAGGAATAGCAGAGGTGTTTACACAGACAGGATACTTTCTTCCTGGAGTTACACAGGAATAGCAGAGGTGTTTATACAGACAGGATACTTTCTTGCTGCAGTTACACAGGAATAGCAGAGGTGTTTAGACAGACAGGATACTTTCTTGCTGCAGTTACACAGGAATAGCAGAGGTGTTTAGACAGACAGGATACTTTCTTGCTGCAGTTACACAGGAATAGCAGAGGTGTTTAGACAGACTGGATACTTTCTTGCTGCAGTTACACAGGAATAGCAGAGGTGTTTAGACAGACAGGATACTTTCTTGCTGCAGTTACACACAGGAATAGCAGAGGTGTTTAGACAGACAGGATACTTTCTTGCTGCAGTTACACAGGAATAGCAGAGGTGTTTAGACAGACTGGATACTTTCTTGCTGCAGTTACACAGGAATAGCAGAGGTGTTTAGACAGACAGGATACTTTCTTGCTGCAGTTACACAGGAATAGCAGAGGTGTTTAGACAGACTGGATACTTTCTTGCTGCAGTTACACAGGAATAGCAGAGGTGTTTAGACAGACAGGATACTTTCTTGCTGCAGTTACACACAGGAATAGCAGAGGTGTTTAGACAGACAGGATACTTTCTTGCTGCAGTTACACAGGAATAGCAGAGGTGTTTAGACAGACTGGATACTTTCTTGCTGCAGTTACACAGGAATAGCAGAGGTGTTTAGACAGACAGGATACTTTCTTGCTGCAGTTACACAGGAATAGCAGAGGTGTTTATGTGAAGCCCCTCCAGTGTTGTGTCGGTGCATTACCTTCAGGGACTCCACGCAGCCGGATCTTGTCACAGGTAGGAGATCTTCTATTTAGGATTGTCGTGACGCCACTCTCAGAATTGCGGTCAGTGGGGACCGCCACTGCAGATTAAGGGATGCCTGGGGCTGATGGTGGGTGCAGCCAGTTGTAATAGCCTCCTGAGAGTGAGGCAAGCCCCAGGGCCCTGTGTAGGTGTGTAGAACCACAAGGCGCAGAATAACTCCACACAAGCAGAATGTCTTTCAGGGGTTTTACTCACAGAAGGTGGCAGAGTGAGTAACCCGGGCATAGCTGGGATGAACCAGGCTGGAACCAGGTGTCCTTCAGGCTGACTGATGAGGGTGGCTACCGACTCGCCTTCCTTAGCCCTTCTGTGGTTTGTGGTAACCCCGACTTTTAGTCCCTATGGGGGTCACCCAGGGAAGTAACTGCTCCCCTCGTTTGTTTGCCGTTTGCTTGTCGCCTGGACCAGATCACTCCAGCTGCTTGCCTCCTGTGAACTATGGGCCCTAACTGTGGCTACGTGGCTGCGGCTTTTGTGGTGTTGTGGCGTGGGCTTTAAGGGCCCCACACCGGCAGGTTTAGCAAGGAAAGGTGGATCTATCCCCGCATCGGGATCTGCCGCCCGTTTGGGCCTGGTACTCCCTGACAGTCTCCTTACTTTCCACTACACTGCTCTCTCTCCAGCTGTGTGTGGTGTTCGGGCAGCACTACCAGGTGACCGTTCTCCCCCGTCGGTAGTCACTGCGCGGACGCTGTTAGACTGCAACAGCTCCAGGGTCTGCTTCTGCTCTTCCTGAGCTGCACACTAAACTGGCTCACTCGTGGGACCTGCACTGCTGCTCCTGTCTGAGCTCCACTTCCATGCTCCTCACTCCTCCACACTCTGCTTCAGACTGTTTACTCCTCCTTCTCTTTTCCCCTTGTGCCTGCCTACGCCACCTAGCAACCAGGCTCTCTACCACACCCCTTGAGAGGAGATGGAGGCTTCACCCCCTCCACTCCTCAAGTGGAGGTGAAGGCTTTGCCCCCTCCTGGGATCCCCAGGGGTCCTCCCAAAGGTACATGTGTGAGACCTGATCACTATGCGCCTGTGTAGTCACACCTCGGTCAGCCTTCTGGATTACCTGTATTGTACTGTCCCCAGCATGGGTGCAGTACTCAGTGGTGCCTGACCAGGTCAGGGGCGCCACATTCCCCCTTAGTTATCACCAGCACGTCCTCGGGCTGCAAGACAACAGTTTAAAATGCATAAAACAGTAAAACATGGTAAAACTTTTAAAACCACCAGGTACCATACATCACCACCCTCCACCCACAAGTCCGTTAACCCACCCTAAACCCTTTTAGGAGGCAGGTCACCGGTTTCTTTTGGTAACCAGGTCTGGGCCATCCACTTCCCCAGACCTTTCCTCCAATCTGCCTCTCCCGTTGGCCGCGCCTTCAGCCACTTCTGGCAGGATGTAGAGGCGGCTTTCATGGTCTAGTGGTCTTCAGGGCATACCTGGCCTGGTGGAGCCGCGCCTTCAGCCTCTTCTGGCAGGATGTAGAGGCGGCCTCCACAGTTGGTGCTGACCAGGTACCCTCTTTGTGGTGGAGAGCCAGGCCCCATAAACAGGCATGCTCCCTGGTTGCAGGCGAGCCAAGGCCCCATAAACGGACGTGCTCCCTGGTTGCAGGTGAGCCAAGCCCCTAAACAGGCTGGCTCTGGTGGTGGTACCTCTGGGGTAACTATTTACACTGCGAGAGTTTGTGGCTATAGCCAGTTCATAGCCTTAAGGTTCATTTCTCACATTAGTTTATGTGGGCACATGCTTAAACTTATAAACGTTGCAAAAACTTCAAACTGGTCAAAACAGTAACTTGTTGTACTTCTGACTTTACTTTCCTCTACTCCTCCATACCAGGGCTTGGGCCTGTAGGGCTGCGGCACCTGTTGGTTTCTCGATCTCTTTCATCATCCGTGGTGGTCTCATCAGTGGGTTCTTTATCTGTTTCTTTTTCTTTCGGACATGGTGTAACATCTAGTGCATACCAGCCTCTTTCTCCTTGATGCATTGTAAACTCCACTGAGTCTCCCATCCGTAGGTTTCTTCCAGGATGTCCTCTGGGCAAATGGGCTCTCACGTCTCTTCTATTGACAAAGATGCCGACCTTCATACCAGGTGCAACTATAAAGCCGTATCCTGATTTTAGGCTGAAATCTTCTACTACTCCTCGACAAAGGGGTCCTCTGACCTGGGCTTTGGCCCTTCTCAGGAACCATTTCTCCTCTAAGTCTCTGGCCGTTATTTCATCTTTCTGCTCTGGAGACTGTGGTGCAGGGGCGAACTTGGATCTGCTACGGCGCCGTGTCTTGCGGACTGGGTTCTGCTGGGTTGCGGCTTCACTGTTTGCAGGCTCCCAGGTGAGGTTTCTGGACAAATCTTCCTCTTCATCCCAGCGGGAGTATGGCAACATCTCTGGCTCTGGGCATGGATCCACTGCTGATGGCTCCGGGGTCAGCTCCTCAGCTTCCTGGCCTCCTCTCCCCCTTAGTTCTTCTGAGCACTCCTGTTGTGGCAGCGCTGGGGATGGGTGTTCATTAGCAGGCCCTGGCGGAGGACTCTTTGGCGTGATTACTGCAGAAGTCGCCTTGGGGGTGTGCGGAGGGAGCAGGTACCGATCCACCATCTCCTGTGGGAACTGGGCCTCTAGGTCAGCCTTCAGCTTCCAGTATTCGGGGTCCTCTCCTATCAGGGACTTCCTAGCAGGGACTTCCTTAGACTGGGGAGCGGTGTCTGCTCTGGCCTTGCAGGCCGGGGTAAACAGAGGTACATTCTTGTCTTTGTGGGCCGTGCCCTGCATGGTGGCGGCCTGGTCTTGGCGGGCCGCGCCTGGCATGGCGGCGGCCTGGATCAGCGTCGCTGTTGCAGTCTCAATCAGGGTCGCAGCTGGAGTCTTAGCGGGCATCGCTACTGTGGCCGGTTCTTGGCGAGCTGAGCTGGGCGTCGCTGCAGCGATCTGGGCTTGGCGGGCCGCACCTGGCGTGGCTGCGGCCTGGTTCAGCACCTCACTTGCGGCGCGGACGAGCGTCGCTGCTGCGGTGGGGTCTTGGCGGGCCGGGCCTAGCATGGCGGCGGCCTGGGTCAGCGTCACACCTGCGGCGTGGAGGAGGATCGCGGCTGCGGATGGATCTTGGCGAGCCGGGCTGGGCGCTTCTGCGGCCTGGACTTGGCGGGCCGCGCCGGGCGCTTCTGCGGCCTGGTTCAGCGTCGCCGCGCCGGGCATCTCTCCTGGGACCGCGGGCATGGCAGCAGGGGTCGGGGCACTCGCGCTGGCAGGGGCAACACCGGACTCACCCATCAGTAGCATCATCGGGGTCGGAGTCGTCACCGCTCGGTCTGGCGCTCGTCGCGTGGCTCTCTTCTCGTAGGCCTGAACCGCTGCAGCCATCTCCAGAAGCTCCGTGCGTCCCTCTCTGATCTGTTGCACGATTCTCGCCTCCAGCCGGTTGCTGAACTGGGCAAGCTCTCGGGCCCACCAGGCTGCGGAGCCTGGCTCTGAGTTTTTGTCTTCAGACGCCATCTTCACCGCGTCGTCGCTGCTCTCCAGGTCTTCTCTCAGCAGCAGACTTCTGACTTCTTCTTGCAGCCGAAGTGCCAATTCCTTCACTTCCTGCAACTCCTCTCCCAACAGCAGGCTTATGGCTCCCTTTCTGTCCCGACGTCTCTGAACGCCTCCGCTCTCATCACTTGCGAGGTCAGGACTCTGCAGGGGATCTCTGGGTAGCCACACCTTTTCGTGGGCGGTAACTTCTCCCAGCGCGGGCTGCTGTTGTTTTTCAGCGCGCTTTTCATGGTGGCAATATGGCGGCGCTTCCAATTTTCCAAGCGGACCGCCCAGGCACATGGTCACCTGTCTGAACAGGTCTAGTCCTTATCCTGTTCGTGACGCCAGATGTGAAGCCCCTCCAGTGTTGTGTCGGTGCATTACCTTCAGGGACTCCACGCAGCCGGATCTTGTCACAGGTAGGAGATCTTCTATTTAGGATTGTCGTGACGCCACTCTCAGAATTGCGGTCAGTGGGGACCGCCACTGCAGATTAAGGGATGCCTGGGGCTGATGGTGGGTGCAGCCAGTTGTAATAGCCTCCTGAGAGTGAGGCAAGCCCCAGGGCCCTGTGTAGGTGTGTAGAACCACAAGGCGCAGAATAACTCCACACAAGCAGAATGTCTTTCAGGGGTTTTACTCACAGAAGGTGGCAGAGTGAGTAACCCGGGCGTAGCTGGGATGAACCAGGCTGGAACCAGGTGTCCTTCAGGCTGACTGATGAGGGTGGCTACCGACTCGCCTTCCTTAGCCCTTCTGTGGTTTGTGGTAACCCCGACTTTTAGTCCCTATGGGGGTCACCCAGGGAAGTAACTGCTCCCCTCGTTTGTTTGCCGTTTGCTTGTCGCCTGGACCAGATCACTCCAGCTGCTTGCCTCCTGTGAACTATGGGCCCTAACTGTGGCTACGTGGCTGCGGCTTTTGTGGTGTTGTGGCGTGGGCTTTAAGGGCCCCACACCGGCAGGTTTAGCAAGGAAAGGTGGATCTATCCCCGCATCGGGATCTGCCGCCCGTTTGGGCCTGGTACTCCCTGACAGTCTCCTTACTTTCCACTACACTGCTCTCTCTCCAGCTGTGTGTGGTGTTCGGGCAGCACTACCAGGTGACCGTTCTCCCCCGTCGGTAGTCACTGCGCGGACGCTGTTAGACTGCAACAGCTCCAGGGTCTGCTTCTGCTCTTCCTGAGCTGCACACTAAACTGGCTCACTCGTGGGACCTGCACTGCTGCTCCTGTCTGAGCTCCACTTCCATGCTCCTCACTCCTCCACACTCTGCTTCAGACTGTTTACTCCTCCTTCTCTTTTCCCCTTGTGCCTGCCTACGCCACCTAGCAACCAGGCTCTCTACCACACCCCTTGAGAGGAGATGGAGGCTTCGCCCCCTCCACTCCTCAAGTGGAGGTGAAGGCTTTGCCCCCTCCTGGGATCCCCAGGGGTCCTCCCAAAGGTACATGTGTGAGACCTGATCACTATGCGCCTGTGTAGTCACACCTCGGTCAGCCTTCTGGATTACCTGTATTGTACTGTCCCCAGCATGGGTGCAGTACTCAGTGGTGCCTGACCAGGTCAGGGGCGCCACATTTATACAGACAGGATACTTTCTTGCTGCAGTTACACACAGGAATAGCAGAGGTGTTTACACAGACAGGATACTTTCTTGCTGCAGTTACACAGGAATAGCAGAGGTGTTTATACAGACAGGATACTTTCTTGCTGCAGTTACATAGGAATAGCAGAGGTGTTTAGACAGACAGGATACTTTCTTGCTGCAGTTACACAGGAATAGCAGAGGAGTTTAGACAGACAGGATACTTTCTTGCTGCAGTTACACAGGAATAGCAGAGGTGTTTAGACAGACTGGATACTTTCTTGCTGCAGTTACACAGGAATAGCAGAGGTGTTTAGACAGACAGGATACTTTCTTGCTGCAGTTACACACAGGAATAGCAGAGGAGTTTAGACAGACAGGATACTTTCTTGCTGCAGTTACACAGGAATAGCAGAGGTGTTTATACAGACAGGATACTTTCTTGCTGCAGTTACACAGGAATAGCAGAGGTGTTTAGACAGACAGGATACTTTCTTGCTGCAGTTACACAGGAATAGCAGAGGTGTTTAGACAGACTGGATACTTTCTTGCTGCAGTTACACAGGAATAGCAGAGGTGTTTAGACAGACAGGATACTTTCTTGCTGCAGTTACACAGGAATAGCAGAGGTGTTTAGACAGACAGGATACTTTCTTGCTGCAGTTACACACAGGAATAGCAGAGGTGTTTATACAGACAGGATACTTTCTTGCTGCAGTTACACAGGAATAGCAGAGGTGTTTACACAGACAGGATACTTTCTTGCTGCAGTTACACAGGAATAGCAGAGGTGTTTAGACAGACAGGATACTTTCTTGCTGCAGTTACACACAGGAATAGCAGAGGTGTTTATACAGACAAGATACCTTCTTGCTGCAGTTACACAGGAATAGCAGAGGTGTTTATACAGACAGGATACTTTCTTGCTGCAGTTACACACAGGAATAGCAGAGGTGTTTAGACAGACTGGATACTTTCTTGCTGCAGTTACACAGGAATAGCAGAGGTTTTTAGACAGACAGGATACTTTCTTGCTGCAGTTACACAGGAATAGCAGAGGTGTTTAGACAGACAGGATACTTTCTTGCTGCAGTTACACACAGGAATAGCAGAGGTGTTTAGACAGACTGGATACTTTCTTGCTGCAGTTACACAGGAATAGCAGAGGTTTTTAGACAGACAGGATACTTTCTTGCTGCAGTTACACAGGAATAGCAGAGGTGTTTAGACAGACAGGATACTTTCTTGCTGCAGTTACACAGGAATAGCAGAGGAGTTTAGACAGACAGGATACTTTCTTGCTGCAGTTACACAGGAATAGCAGAGGTGTTTAGACAGACAGGATACTTTCTTGCTGCAGTTACACAGGAATAGCAGAGGTGTTTATACAGACAGGATACTTTCTTGCTGCAGTTACACAGGAATAGCAGAGGTGTTTAGACAGACAGGATACTTTCTTGCTGCAGTTACACAGGAATAGCAGAGGTGTGTATACAGACAGGATACTTTCTTGCTGCAGTTACACAGGAATAGCAGAGGTGTTTAGACAGACTGGATACTTTCTTGCTGCAGTTACACAGGAATAGCAGAGGTGTTTAGACAGACAGGATACTTTCTTGCTGCAGTTACACAGGAATAGCAGAGGTGTTTATACAGACAGGATACTTTCTTGCTGCAGTTACACACAGGAATAGCAGAGGTGTTTAGACAGACTGGATACTTTCTTGCTGCAGTTACACAGGAATAGCAGAGGTGTTTAGACAGACTGGATACTTTCTTGCTGCAGTTACACAGGAATAGCAGAGGTGTTTAGACAGACTGGATACTTTCTTGCTGCAGTTACACAGGAATAGCAGAGGTGTTTAGACAGACAGGATACTTTCTTGCTGCAGTTACACAGGAATAGCAGAGGTGTGTATACAGACAGGATACTTTCTTGCTGCAGTTACACAGGAATAGCAGAGGTGTGTATACAGACAGGATACTTTCTTGCTGCAGTTACATAGGAATAGCAGAGGTGTTTACACAGACAGGATACTTTCTTGCTGCAGTTACACAGGAATAGCAGAGGAGTTTAGACAGACAGGATACTTTCTTGCTGCAGTTACACAGGAATAGCAGAGGTGTTTAGACAGACAGGATACTTTCTTGCTGCAGTTACACACAGGAATAGCAGAGGTGTTTAGACAGACAGGATACTTTCTTGCTGCAGTTACACAGGAATAGCAGAGGTGTTTATACAGACAGGATACTTTCTTGCTGCAGTTACACAGGAATAGCAGAGGTGTTTAGACAGACAGGATACTTTCTTGCTGCAGTTACACAGGAATAGCAGAGGTGTGTATACAGACAGGATACTTTCTTGCTGCAGTTACACAGGAATAGCAGAGGTGTTTAGACAGACTGGATACTTTCTTGCTGCAGTTACACAGGAATAGCAGAGGTGTTTAGACAGACAGGATACTTTCTTGCTGCAGTTACACAGGAATAGCAGAGGTGTTTAGACAGACAGGATACTTTCTTGCTGCAGTTACACACAGGAATAGCAGAGGTGTTTATACAGACAGGATACTTTCTTGCTGCAGTTACACAGGAATAGCAGAGGTGTTTATACAGACAGTAGAGATAAAGTGTCTTTAGTTCCATAAAGATGCGGTACATTCTGGTATCCTCCATTTTGATACAAGTAAAATATATCTTTGTGTCTCTACTGGCTAACACGGTACAAAGATATACAGACAGGATACTTTCTTGCTGCAGTTACACACAGGAATAGCAGAGGTGTTTAGACAGACTGGATACTTTCTTGCTGCAGTTACACAGGAATAGCAGAGGTGATTAGACAGACAAGATATGTTCTTGCTGCGGTTACACACAGGAATTGTAGAGGTTTTTAGGTAACCTGATAACTTGCTTGCAGAAACATAGTTACACACAGGAATTGCAGCTGAATAGACACTCTGGTAATTTACTTGCAGTGATGCGATTACTCACAGGAATAGCAGTATATCAAATGTGGACAGCTACAAGATAGCAGGGATGAGCTTGTTAGCATAACTTGACATACAGAGTTGAAAGTGCAATAGTATGGGAATTGCTGGACTGAGCTTGGAAGTGGTAATGGCTGATGGATTCCAGAGATTCCAGACAAGAGTAGCTGGGGAGATAATTAGACACTTTGCTACAGCAGAATCTGAAGGGAGATGAGGCTTACTACTGTTAAAGCATGCGGTAGCAAGGTGCTACATTTCCTCAATATTCAGGTGCTGGGTGGACGGCTGAGCTGGCCTTAAAGGTATTACATAATCAGTGGTCAAAGTAACCCTTCACAGGCCAGCACAGAGGAAATCAGCCATTGGGAAGGAAGCAAGACCTGGCATGGAGCCAGAAAAGTTACAATCCTATAATGCACATTTGACTTCTTGAGCTTAGTTAAATGATTCAGTTACATCAAAAGGATTTTACCAACTAAAGAAGTCCATACTGTACAATTCATTTAAATGGCTTGTTTATGTAATGTTACACATTCCCTACAGTGGTTATTGAATGGCTAATGTACAATACAATATGACTTCCTATGCAAAAAAAGTTGATTGCTGCTGAGTGATAAAGAAATTCAGAATACCAGGAACCAGGATCTTAGAGACTGAGTAAGAACTACTATGTTCGAAACGCGTCCTCCCATTTGTATTTTTTCCTGATTGCATGATGGACATCTTTTAATGGACATGAAATAAAATTGCAAGTTTTAACCTATTTTGGACCTGTGCTGGATAATCTTTTCTTCGTATATGCAGGAACCAGGATCAGTATTTTCTCAGATTGTAGCAGGTTAAGCATGAGCCATTATAGTTCATCCGTCCGCCTGCTGTGATTACTCCGCACAGCGATCTTGGTGTAATAGTAAGTCAATACTCTTAACTAACTAAAAGGCCGGGGCCACACGGGGGACTACTGCGATCCTCGCATGACACTCCGCTCAGACTAGCAGCACAGCTGGAGCTGAGTATTAGGCGAGTGTCACTGCAACTGAGGTCCGATCTTGCGATTAGACCACAGCTATGGGGGCGGGCCGGCATTGAGAAGGGGCGGGCCGGTGCTGAGGAGGGGCAGTCCAGTGCTGCAGAGGGGAGGGAGAGATTTATCTCCCTCTCTCCTCTGTTGCCAGCTATTGCGATTCTCGCCCTGCACTCGCGGTACACCGGTATAATGCGAGTGCAGTGTGATTTTTCTCTTGCCGCATAGACTTGAATGGGTGTGAGAGAAACCAGGAACGAATTACAGTTGCAGCATGCTGCGATTGTTTTCTCGGTCCGATTAGGGCTGAGAAAATAATCGCTCATGTGTGCTGGCACACAGGCTAATATTGGTCCGAGTGGAGTGCGATGCTTTATCGCATCCCATTTGCTCCGATTTTCATGCCGTGTGTCTTAGGCCTAACTAACGACCTTCAGGATCCAAATAGAAGATAATTATGCCTCTATATATATATATATATATATATATATATATATATATATTATTTTGAATACATTTATTTTTATTCATATTACAAATATAATATACTAGGGGCAGTATTATACAATGGCAAAGTAATAATAGATACAGTCTGTTATTATAACATGATAAATAGAATTATGGCATATTGTGTAAATAGCAATAGATGTGGCCCTATTGCTATATAATGAGAAATACATCCTGTGCTGAGGTGTAGATTAGCAGTTTCTGATATAAAGGCAGTGCACAGGGACATGCTGGCAGCAATAATTGAATTTCTGTATGCGTCTTAATGTGCTGCATAACATGACAGAAGTTGATGGATGCATTGGCGTTGTAGCCATACTTATAATGAGGGTTCTGTGGAGCTGTACTGCAGAAACGCCTGCCCTTACAGTCTGCTTTCTACTGTTTAATGCTGGGGTTAACCACTGCAACCTGCTGATGCTGGCGGGACAAGGCACTGGAAGAGTTTTATTAAATTCCTGTCTTTTTATTATCGTTTGGACTGATGCAAATAAAAATAAAACAACTAAAAGCAGCAAATGGATAGGGAAGCCTCCCATTTAATGATTCCCTTTCACATAGCTGTTACAATCAGGAATCTTTGTTATTGCATCTTGGTATAAAGGGTGCTTTACACACTGCGACATCGCTAGCGGTGTCGCGAGCTATAGCACACGCCCCCGTTGTTCATGCGACATGTTGTGATCGCTGCCGTAGCAAACAATATCGCTACAGCAGCGTCCACGCACATACCTGTTCAGCGACGTTGCTGTTGCTGCCGAACAATCCCTCCTTCAAGGGGGAGGTGCGTTCGGCGTCACAACGACGTCACAGCGGCGTCACAAAACGGCCATCCAATAGAAGTGGAGGGGAGGAGATGTGCGGCCGGAACATGCCGTCCACCTCCTTCCTTCTTTTCCGGTGGACGCAGGTAGGATGATGTTCGTCGTTCCTGCGGTGTCACACACAGCGATGTGTGGTGCCGCAGGAACGACGAACAACCTACGGAATGAAACACCAACAACATTATGATTTGGAGCGACGTGTCAATGATCAACAATTTTTGCCGTTTTTGCGATCCTTGATCGTCGCTCCTAGCTGTCACACGTTGCGATGTCGCTAACGACGCCGGATGTGCGTCACAAACATCGTGACCCCGACGATATATCGTTAGCGATGTCGCAGCGTGTAAAGCACCCTTTAGACACATTTCTGACATAAACACTTGGATTAATTGGGAAATTCATATTTTTTTCCTATAGTTACAAATTGCTACTTTGTTAGTTTCTTTAAAGATTACAAGACAAGAAAATGATGTCAATGATGATGATGTCATAAAATAGAAATAAATGCAAATGACGATAAAAATAATAATATAAAACTTTAACCAGTGTATGAAGTTTCCATTTTTCTCAAGATAATTGTCAAGTTATATACCGTATTTTTCGTTTGATAAGATGCATCGGATTATAAGACGCACCCCAAATTTGAAGGAGGAAAATAGGAAAAAAAATAATTTTTACTATTAAAATGAGGGTCTATTTTATAATCCTAGTGCATCTTATATTAACTCACAAGGGGGGAGCGGCGGTGGTGGAGTGGCTCAGGAAGGTCTCTGGAGGCAGGGTCGGCGATACTGCGGGTTCGGATGAGGGGGTGTTGCAGCTCAGGAGGGTCGATGATGCTGCAGGTTCAGAGGACGGGGTGTTGCTGTCGCGGGCGGAGGAGGGGACGCTGCGCTCTCCCACTGCTCGGGTCCGGCTGCCGCTGCTGCTGCGGCTGCTGCTGCTGCTCGGTGGTGGCTCGAGCGGTGGGCCGGATCCCGGGGTACTCGAGCGGCGCTCCTCGCCCGTGAGTGAAAAGGGGGGATTGGTTGTGGGGGTTTTGATTATGGATATTGTCCGTGACGCCACCCACGGTTGTGGTGATTTTGGTGACACCACCGCTGCTCTAGACGGGGATCCCGGGAGCGGTGACTGGGAGCAGCTTTGTTGTTATTTTTCCCCTCCGTGGGTAGGGGGTTGGTTGTCCCGGGGCCCGGTGATGGGGTAGGGCTGGATGGCAGGCGGGTTGCGGGGCCTGGTGAGGTGCAGGGTCGCAGGGGCAGCGCTGTGCCGTACGGCACGGGGGTACTCACTCAGCCTGAGACGATGACACAGTTCTCGGTAAAACACACGGCTGGATGGATGGGTCCCCCAGACGGCTGCGGTTGTTTCTTCCCCGTAGGTTAGTGATGACTGTCTCTCCCTGCACCTATGCTCTATGATGATTCCGATGGGTTCCCACCGGTAACCCGCTCCCCGACTTGGATGTGGGCCGGAGGAGCCCCTTTTGCCCGCAGGCGCTGGCCCTGGGAAACGGTTGCCCTTGGCGGTGGCGGTGTCTCCCCTTCACGGTTGGACGGTTGCCTTCTGTCGGGACTTGACTGTCTGGAAACCCAGGAGGTCCCCTTCACTAACGGATTCGGCAAATTCACGGCGACTCCTAGTTTTGCCGGGGTCCGAAAAGCCCCTGCCAATGGTGCTGGCTTCTCCTTGTGTACCGGTCCGGTACCGCCGGGCCACCGCCCGTCCACGGTCCTTACGGCAAACTCCGATAGGCCACTCCTGCAGACGGTCACCACCGTCTGCCAACCTTGCTGCTCCGTCCGGGCCACACACCCGGACTCACTTCAGTCTGCTCTCTTGCCACTTCACTACTGCTCACTTTCCCTCCTTCCACTTTCACTGTCAAAACTAAACTGCTGCTTTTCCCTCCTCCAGGACTGTGAACTCCTTGGTGGGTGGAGACCAACCGCCTGGCTCCACCCCCTGGTGTGGACATCAGCCCCTGGGGGAGGCAACAAGGGTTTTGTGTCTGGCTTAGATGTGCCTAACCGGGGTGTAGGGTGTGGTGGTGTAGTTACCTGTGGCCCCTGGCTTGTCCAGGGCGCCACATTGCAGCTCAGGAGGGTCGATGATGCTGCAGGTTCAGATGAGGGGGTGTTACAATTCAGGAGGGTCGGCGATGCTGCGGGCTCGGAGGATGGTGTGTTGCGGCTCAAGAGTATCAGTGTGCGGAGGGTCGGCGATACTGCGGGCTCGTGGGGTGTCACGGCGGTGGGCGCCATTGATTTGCCGGCAGGCTTGGAAGAGGGAGTGTCGCAGGTCAAGAGTGTGCAGAAGCGTAGGGTCGGCGATACTGTGGGCGTGTCAAAGGGAAAATGGGAATTCACGTAGAGAAAAATCCTTTAAATGTTTTGTCTTTTTAATTGCAATATGTTACAAAATAGGGTCAAACGAGATGAGAAAGCTAAAGAGAACCTATCAGCAGATTTTGTAATGTAGAATAAAGACATGGCTGTAATGGCGCTGTAATACAGATTTAATTGATACATTGGGTGAAGAAATCCTCTTTTTTGTTCTTTTTTGAAGTTTACTGCTGACTAGATTTCAGTGCAGAGGGGTGGACTGGGTCTTCTCCTCCCTGTCTATGATTCCCTGGCCCAACCACCTGCTTTTGAAAGACCTGTCTCCTGTGTTTGAAATCTCAGCAGTGACCTGTCATTCAAAGAATGGAGGCAGGCAGAGGGGCTGGGGAATCACAGACAGGGAGGAGAAAACTCAGTGCACAGTCCAGTTTCTGTGCACTGAAATTTAATCAGCAGGAAACTTAATACACAGAATAAAGAAGAACAAAAAAGTGGATTTCTTTACCCAAGGAATCAATTTAATCAGTATTACAGCACCATTACAGTCATATCTTTACTTTACATTACAAAATTGTGGTGACTGGTTCTCTTTAAGGAGGAAATTGCAAGGATGTTTTATAATTTGTTTTCTGTAGCTAAAAAGTGACAAAAAGCGCACAATAGGGCTTCACCTGGGCAATAAATGTTGTAGATAGTATGGTATTTCTCCCCTGGCCGAGTTGTGTCACTCACAACTCCTATGTAGGTCTAGGTAAAAGATGCTGCTCCATAAGCTGGAATAAAACCAATAGTAAATGCAATAGCGGAAAGGGATATATGGATAATTATACTGCGCTGCTGCAAAAGAATATATCCAATGGAGATGATGGGGTTGAACAAAAGAGCAGTTTTATTAATTTATTAAATCTGCTCTTTTGTTCACCACCATCTCCATTGGATATTTTCTTGACCAGCAGCGCAGCAGAATTATCTGTACATTCCTTTCCTCTATTGCATATCATTTTTTAGTGCCCTTAAATCAGTGTTCCTTTAACTGCTACATCAATTTCAATTACTCTGAGAATCCAGAAATAGATGATGGATGATTAAAATATCTTCTTGGAGTTAAAATTGCTTAGGAAAGACCCTCAATTTGTTATCAGCAGAATAAAGGAACTGTGGGTGCTCCAGTGCCCGGGAACAGCAGTGTGCATGTTTAGACCTACTCCTGTGCCTTCAGTTTGCTAGCTGATGGGGTTTTCACAGATCAATCACAAAGTGATTTAACAGATAACCCTATTAAGGTCAGTTTTTGCTGCTAAAAATCCATATTCTTCATAAGCTGAGAACTTAAGACACTAGTGATCCAAGTTAATTTAGTGGAATTTGGCATTGGTACCATGATACAGGGCTCAAAATGCAGCTGTGTTGTCACAATCGGAAATGTACTGGAACCCGTAGTTTAAAAAGTGAGATTTTAATCAATATCTCACTGAATACAAAGAACATTTTTTACCCATCACATGAAAATAAGGGTAATAATTAGAGTTGAGCGCGGTTCGCGGTTCTCCAGTTCGCGGTTCGAGTGATTTTGGGGCTGTTCTAGATCGAACTAGAACTCGAGCTTTTTTGCTAAAATTCGATAGTTCTAGATACGTTCGAGAACGGTTCTAGCAGCAAAAAGCAGGGCTTTTTACAGCTACAGTGTGCAGGAGCCATCGCTGGCAGCCTGCCAGAAGCTGGTAACCAAGATAAACATCGGGTATCCAACCAAAGCGCTTTGGTTAGTAACCCGATGTTTATCCTAGTTACGTGCAGGAAGCCCACACTTCCCCACTCAGCTCGCTCCACCCCCTCCTGCCCGCGGCATGTACACACGTACACACACACACACACACACACACACACACACACTCTGCACACATGGTCCCGCTCGGCTTACCTGCGGTGATGAAGTCCCGACCTCAGCGCTGTCACTGTCCTCCATGGCCGCCGCTTGTCACATCACTTTCTCTCGTTTCCGACCCGAGACTGACTAGCGGTGATGTCACGGGCCTCTCGCGATACTTGGCTGTGAAGGCGGCGGTCATTGAACTCAGTGACAGGGGCTGTCAGCAGTGCAGGAGATCAGCGTAAGTAATGTACCTCGCTGACAGCAGCACTTGTCATCCCCTGCAGTGACCTGGGCTGACCCATTGATGTTAGCTCAGGTCACTGCATTGCTCTCCCAGCCAATGGGGAACATTCTGCTCTTCATTGACTGGGACAGTGTGGATCGTCATGGCAACCCCTTGGATTACACCAGACCTGGATTTGTTTTTCTTTCTAATAAATTGGTTAAAGAGGGAATGTTTTGGGGAGTGTTTTTTCAAATAAAAATGTGTTTGTCGTCTATTTTTTTTTATTACTGACTGGGTTGGTGATGTCGGGTATCTGATAGACGCCTGACCTCACCAACCCCAGGGCTTGATGCCAGGTGACATTACACATCTGGTATTAACCCCATATATTACCCCGTTTGCCACCGCACCAGGGCACGGGATGAGCTGGGGCGAAGCACCAGGATTGGCACATCTAATGGATGCGCCACTTCTGGGGCGGCTGCGGCCTGCTATTTTTAGGCTGGGGAGAGTCCAATAACCATGGACCTCCCTAGTCTGAGAATATCAGACCCCAGCTGTCTGCTTTACCTTGGCTGGTGATCCAATTTTGGGGGGACCCCTACGTGTTTTTTTTTTTAAATTATTTATTTAATTTAAAATAACAGCGTGGGGTGCCCTCAGTTTTGGATTACCAGCCAAGGTGAGGTTGCCAGCTGTGGTCTGCAGGCTGCAGCCGTCTGCTTTACCCTAGCTGGCTACAAAAATAGTGGAAACCCTACGTCATTTTTTTTTTCATTTTTTTGGCTAAATACAAAGCTAAGCACCCCTTAGTGCCACATGAAAGGCACCAAAGTGTGCAAAATTACAAAATGCAGGAGAGTGGGACATTATGTGTCTTTCTGCCATTATAATGACAGAAAAGACTGATATGAAGTGCACAAGCACAAGAAAATCACCAGAGCGCTCTACGCTGTGAAAAGCAGTAGAAAATGGCACTGGAGTGAACATGTGACCGACTCATGTAGGATGAAGCTATGGATCCTGGGTAAATTTATGCATTTATCTTCCTTCAGTTTTTTTGCAGTGCACAAAAAAAAAGGAAGGCACACGGATGACAAACAGATGACATACAGACCGTCTACGGAATGAAAACGGATGCCACACGGATGCACCCGTGAAAAAAAACGGACTGTTTTTTGCAGACCGCAAAAATGGATCGGTCGTGTTAATGTAGCCTTATTCTGATCTGCCGTTTATAAACAGCAAACAGAAATAAGTGAATAACGCCCCCCAGCGTCAGAAAATCTCCAGGGTTTCAGGGCTAGCTGAGACCCTGGAGATCATGATTCAGGACGGTTTTTCCGGTCCCCGCTCACGTGATCACAGGTATACACCGTATACCGATGATCACGTTACAGTAAATGACAGCGCCGGTAAAAAATTATTTATCTCCCATCTGGCATGAACAAACACTTCTTCTCCACTTCTTCTCCACTTTTTCTCCACTTTTTCTCCACTTTTTCTCCATTTTTTCTCCACTTTTTCTCCACTTCTTCTCCACTTTTTCTCCGTTCTTTTTCTATGGTCGGTCTACCCATTAGCTCTGCCATGCATAGTGTAGCTCTACACCTACTGCACATGTTACTTTATGATTGACATCTCTTTCGTACCAGAGCTGTCTAAGCCTACTCTGACCCCATATTTGTCATTACTATATTGTCCTTGTACTGTATTATGACATTTGTATCATGTGTTTCATTTCTTGCTGTGTTGCAATTTTTTTGCTGCATCCCAATTGTACCTCTACATTGTTCGAGTTTGTTATTGTTCTCTCACTCTTATGTGATACTGATTATTGTAATTTTTCATGATTACATGCAGATAAGTCCAATCTGACGAAGGCTCAGGCCGAAACATCATTTGTAACTTGTTTTGGACAAAAACATATATGCTTATGAAAATTTTTTTTTTCTTAATACGGACCAATAAAGAGTGATTTTGCATTACTATCCATTGTGACTTACTGACTTAGTCTGGGAGATTTAGAGTGCCGAGGCTACTCACTAATTTTATCTATTATTACCTCTGAGCACCTATATACCAGTGAGCAGAGCTTCCTCTACAGTAGTTCTCCTGATTAGGCATGCCCTTACCTCATGAGCAGGGCATTGCAGCTTTGGTAGCAACCATTACGACATGGACTCTGCTGCTGTGGACCCGGGGAGAGTGAGTGCAGATTCATTGCACCCACACTCCTCACATGGAGGGTCCGCACTCCTAGAAAATGGGGGATACGTTCCCTGAGTGTCTCCCCCCCATATTCTAGACGGTCCAGAGTCGTCGTGGGACCCCTTTATTTTTTTTCTTACAATAAATTGGTGAAAGAGGAAATGTTTTGGGGACTGTTTTTTTCAAGTAAATTTCTTTTGTCGATTTTTTTTTTTTTGTTAGTACTGACAGTTTATGATGTTGAGTATCTAATAGACGCCATGACATCACAAATTGCTGGGCTTGATCTCAGGTGACTTTACAGCTAGTATCAACCCGATTTATTACCCCGTTTGCCACTGCACCAGGGCACGGGATGAGCTGGGGTGAAGCGCCAGGATTGGCGCATCTAGTGGATGCGCCATGTCTGGGGTGCCTGCGGCCTGCTATTTTTAGGCTGTGAAGGCCCAGTAACTATGGACCTTCCCACCCTGAGAATACCAGACCACAGTTGTCCGCTTTACCTTGGCTGGTGATCCAATTTGGGGGGGACCCTACTTTTATTGTGTAATTATTAATATTTATAAAATAATTATAAAAAAGAGCCTGAGGGGACCTCCACATTGGATCCCCAACCACTGTAAAGCTGCCAGCTGTGGTTTTCAGGCTACAGCCGTCTGCTTTACCCTAGCTGGCTATCAAAAATGGGGGGACCCAACGTCATTTTTTTTTTTAACTATTTTTTAAATAGAAAAAAATTAATGGGCTTCCCTGTATTTTGATTGCCAACCAAGGTAACGGCAGGCAGATGGGGGTGGCAACCCATAGCTGTCTGCTTTATCTGCGCTGAGAATCAAAAATACCGCGGAGCGCTACGTCATTTTTTTAAAGATTTATTTTTACAGCACTGTGATGTCCAGCAATCAAAATACAGGGAAGCCCATTTTGTTTTTAGTTATTTAAATAAATAATTAAAAAAAAATATATATGGGCTCCCACTGCATTTTTTGTATTGCTAGCTAAGGGTAATCCAAGCAGCTACTGCCTGCTAACCCCCACTGCTTGGTGTTACCTTCACTGGCAATGGAAAATCCAGGGAAGCATTTTTTATTTTTGTTGCCAAAAAACTACAAAAAAAGGACGTATGCTTCGCCATATTTTTGTATGCTAGCCAGGTATAGCAGGTAGGTGCTGGAAGAGTTGGATACAGCGCCAGAAGATGGCGCTTCTATGAAAATGCCATTTTCTGAGGCGGCTGCAGACTGCAATTCGCAGCAGTGGGGCCCAGAAAGCTCAGGCCAACCTGTGCTGCGGATTCCAATCCCCAGCTGCCTAGTTGTACCTGGCTGGACACAAAAATGGGGCGAGGCCTACGTCATTTGTTTTCTAATTATTTCATGAAATTCATGAAATAAAAAAACGGCTTCCCTTTATTTTTGGTTCCCAGCCGGGTACAAATAGGCAACTGGGGGTTGGGGGCAGCCGTACCTGCCTGCTGTACTTGGCTAGCATACAAAAATATGGCGAAGCCCACATAATTTTTTCAGGGGGCAAAAAACTTCTGCATACAGTCCTGGATGGAGTATGCTGAGCCTTGTAGGTCTGCAGCTGCTGTCTGTCTGTATGGAGAAGAGCAGACAGCAGCTGCAGAACTACAAGGCTCAGCATACTCCATCCAGGACTGTATGCAGAAGATTTTTGCCCACCAAAAAAATGACGTGGGCTTCGCCATATTTTTGTATGCTAGCCAGGTACAGCAGGCAGCCACGGGCTGCCTCCAACCCCCAGTTGCCTATTTGTACCCGGCTGGGAACCAAAAATATAGGGAAGCCCGTTTTTTTTAATTATTTCACTTATTTCATGAAATAATTAAAAAACAAATGATGTGGGCTTCGCCCCATTTTTGTGTCCAGCCAGGTACAACTAGGCAGCTGGGGATTGTAATCCGCAGCACAGGTTAGCCCGAGGTTTCTGGGCGCCTCTGCTGCGAATTTCAGTCCGCAGCCGTCCCAGAAAATGGCGCTCTCATAGAAGCGCCATCATCTGGCGCTGTATCCAACTCTTCCAACAGCCGGGTGGCTTGTTGGGTAATCATGAGTTAATACTGGCTTTGTTTTACTAGCAAGTATTAAGCCAGAGATTCTTAATGTCAGGCACGTTTGACCCGGCCATTAAGAATCTCCAATAAAGGGTTAAAAAAAAGACACCACACAGAGAAAAAATACTTTAATAGAAATAAATACACAGACACATTAGAGACTCCATCTTTATTACCCCCTGTCAGCCCTCCACGATCCTGCTCTTCTGTCTTTCTCGTTCAACAAATGCAGCTCTGCTACATCACTGCTGCATGAGGGAAGACGCTGCTTCCCGTGGAGCATTCACTCCGTGAAAGCTGCACGAGAAGCAGCGTGCAGCCTTCACTCCGTGAGTGATCAGTGCTGCTAGCGGTAACAGCGGTAACGCTGACAGACGCGTTACCATAGCAACGATGCTCCCGGAGACGTCACCGCTAACTGCATTGCTATGACAACGGTGATCTCCATTAATGACCGGCTGTTTCAGCCGGTCCCTAACGGAACGGGGAGTCGACCGTGTGCTAGAGCATGTCGCCGGTACACGGCGATACACAAATGTGCACCGTGTACCGGAGAGATGCACTCGCAGGTCCTACATGACGCGTCATAGTCATGTGACCAGTCTGTAGCCAATGAGATAAAAGCCACGTGACTGGTCACATGGCAATTTTGACGTCACGATAGGTCCTGCATCTCTGCTGACAGTGCCGGTCACCGGGAGGATTCAGCGGTCATCGGATGGAATAGCGGCAGGAGACAGAGTGCAGGAGGGATCGCGGGGACCGGTAAGTGTTATGGCAATGTTTATTAACTGTATGTGTACATTTATATTGCATTTTTATGTGTTTGTGATTGCCTCCCATTATAGCCTATTGGTTCGAGTTCGGTTCGTCGAACGTTCGACGAACCGAACTCGAACGGGAGCTCCGTTCGGCGAACCGACCTCGAGCCGAACCGCGACCGGTTCGCTCATCTCTAGTAATAATATACAGTCAAGTACTTCTCCTGACCCATTTTTAAGATTTTGTGTAAAATTATGTTCAATTTTTCTTTTTTTCTCTTTCTTTGTGTTGTTCCAATACACACAAAGGAAATTCACATGTGTATAATAAAACGTGCTTAATACAACATAATCATTTTCTGGGAGAAATATTTAATTTACTGAAACAATTTCAAGGGTGCCAACACTTTTGGACATGACTGTAACTTTCATTGCAAAATCTTAAGTTTACCTCCAATTAGTTGATTCAAAGATGAATACACCCCACATAAAAAACAACAGCATTTAGTATTTTGTAGAGGCTCCATGATTTTTAAAGAGAGGACCAAGTTTTCTAGGGACGGATTGAACAAGTTGGTGACATATTGCATAACCTATCTTTTTCTATTCTTCAAAAACGACCTCTTTTAGAGGCTGGATGCTGAATGGAGAGTGATAATAACTTATCTCTTCAGAATTTCCCATATTTGTTTGATTGAGTTCAGATCAGGAGACACTTGGCCACTGATTCACGTTCACCCTGTTTTTCAGAAATGCAACATTGGCCTTAGATGTGTGTTCATGATCATTGTCATATTGACAAATGCACGTCTACCAAGGGCACAGAGTGATGGTAGCAGCATCTCTTTGAAAACAGAGCAGTACTTCTGTGAATTCATGATATCATCAATGAAAAGTATCTCCCCGACACCAGCAGCAAATATGCAGCCCCACATTAAGACACTGCAATCACAATATTTCACTGTAGGTACAATGTATTTTTCTTTGTATTCTTCACATATTTTAGCATGGACCTTGGCAATTTGTAGGACGGCTTTTTTTGTGCATGGCATTTTAGGAGAAGCCTCCTTCATGGACAACACCCATGCATGCCATTCCTCTGCAGTTTATGCCATATTGTGTCAGAGGAAACACTCACACTGATTTGGCTCTCTACTTCTAGCTGCAGTGAACTTGCATGTCAACTTTCTTCAATGGCTCTCATCAGGAGATGCTCCTGTTAAAGTGTCCTCTTCCATGGTTGAAGCTCCACCTTTGTTAACTTTTGTATCACATTTTCTACAGTATTCCGACTAAGTAAAGCTTTGCTGGTCTACTTTTAACCTTCACCTTTATTTTATAAATAAATTATTTACATTCTCAGATCGTGTTATTTCTCTTCCATGTGGTGCCATTGCTGAGAGCATGAAATGGGTTTTTCTTTGTTATGTAATGCCACTCTATAGTGAACTGTCTCCTTGACACATGTTTATTGAATAATTAGACTTACCTATGGTTGAATTCTTGTTAAATAAAATTTTGTAGTCTAAACTTTATTACTAAACACCTAAGACTTTCATTGGGATGTATTCATTTTTGCAACATAGGTATTAGAAAAACATTTTTTTTGGGCTGTGAAAAGTAGGAAATCTTGTTTGCAATTAAAGTGGAAGTATTTTGTAGCATGGTATAAAAAAAATATTAATTCTTAAAGAAAACTAAAGGTTTTCTGACAAATCTGTTGGGTTGTACTCATTTTGACCATCTTCATCTTCTCACTTGGCTGTTAATTGGGAATTACAGGTATAATTATAGAAATAAAATCCTCAGCTTAAACATGAGTGAAACTGTAAAATATCTTGGGACAATGTATGGATGACTAAATGTTGAATGGGAACTAGACAGTTTCAAGAATAAAGATGTCACTCACTGAAGTGGTGACAGGTAACAAATTGGTTGTCTCCTTATTGACAAGTAGCAAGATCACGATGAGAAGGAAAACAATTATATTCTCCTTCCAAGAACAGAGAATGAACCAATACAACTGTACAGTCCAGCTAAAATATTGGATCTTCCTGGAAATAAATTACGATATTGTTTTCTCTTTCATGTCAAGGATTCAATGAATCAGACCTCAAGATGCTCAATACTCTAGGGTTTAAGATTAGCCAAATGACAATGTGGTTACTGGGCAATTACTGAAAAGCTCAATGTAAGGAAAAGACTGAAAATTCTTATTTCTCCGAAACTGAACATTTAACTCCATGGGTTTAGTACTGAAACTAATGTTTGAAACATAAAAATATAATTTTCTGGTACGTTTAGAATAAATCCACCCTGAACACAGTAATTTCTTGTACTGCAGCTGCCGAAACTAACAGAGTTGACCCTACATTACTAGTTATATTTTTGCCCACCTGTTCATGGTTCTTTACCCACGTGGCTTCATTCTCATGGTCCCTAATTATCCATTCCAGTGAGACATCTGACTGCTCACTGTGGTTTATAGTGTTATACTGTACTGCTGCTGGTGCCTGAGTTGGCCCTACATTGCAATATGTCTCCTTGGCAAGTCTGTGGTAGTGATGGGCGAACCCCCCAATGTTCATGTTCGGGAGACTCGCCCAAGCTTTTTGTAAAGTTTGAGTTTGGGTTCTGAGATAACGCGAACTTGCATCTGAATTCTGAACTTAGAAGTTACTGTTAAAGTGCAGACAAACGTCTATACAGCGCGAGAAGCAGCGAGAGACATGTCAGCTCTGCTTCATCGCTCTGTACAGAGCGAGAAGGCTGACACTGAGGGTATCACCCAGCACGGCGCACACTCTTCTGACAGGAGTGCCTCAGCTGCATGGAAATTCATGCAGCCAACCCGCTCCTGTAAGGAGAGTGTGTGCCGTACCAGGTTATGCCAATGCGAGACTCGCACAATGACAGTAAAAGTTTAATTGAGTCCATGACTCATGGACTCGGGTGAACCCTGACGTCACTGCGAACATAGCCGAAAACAGCTGAAGACTGTCGAGTGACGAGCAGTGCAGTGAATACCCCCGGAAGTTAATGATCGAATGAAGCAGAAGCTGCTGGAAGACAGCGGATGAGCAGGTCTGCAGGACGCGTCATGGGACCTGTAAGTATAATCATCATTTTTTTTTAATAATGTGCTTTTTTTACAGCCCTTGGACCCAAACTGTAACATGAGCTTCCCAGACAGCTCATGTTTGGGATCGTGTGCTCGAACACTATGTGTTCGGTACGGACCCCGAACTTTACATTTCGGGTTCACCCATCACTACTCCTTGCCTGTCTTGTACTATTATATACTGTGCAGTGGCTGGTATTGCTACTTCTGCTACCACTGTCTCTAGTCTCCTGTGCTTTGCTTGGTTACCCGATATTTACCTTGCTTACTAGCATACGCCGCTCTCAGGCTGCCAGTGACGGCTCCCTGCTCCCTGCACACGTAGCCGGAGTACACATCGGGTAAATAAGCAAAGCGATTTGCTTATTAACCCGATGTGTACTCTGGCTACGAGTGCAGGGAGCCAGCGCTAAGCGGTGTGCACTGGTAACCAAGGTAAATATCGGGTAACCAAGTGCTTGGTTACCCAATATTTACCTTAGTTACCAAGTGCAGCATCGCTTCCACGCGTCGCTGGGGGCTGGGCACTGGTCGCTGGTGAGATCTGCCTGATTGACAGCTCACCAGCGACCATGTAGTGATGCACCAGCGATCCTGACCAGGTCAGCTCGCTGGTGGGATCGCTGGAGCGTCGCTAAAGTGTTACGGTACCTTTAGAATACGACATTGTAAATTTTGCAAATAGCAGATGTCTGGCAGATCTCAAAATAGAGATTTATTTTCTACAGTTAGCTAAGATTAGAAGCCATTGTTTCTATTCTATACAGCAAATATGTTGCTGATACCAAAACAGATAATTTTTTAACAACTTGAACAAACCTCTTAATACTTCCCAAACTAATACATTTAGCACTACCACTTGAGAAAGAGCCACAGCTTCTCCAGTGCGTACCACCTGTGTATGAACATCCACAAGACAGACACCTGAAAAAGGATTTTTGGAACTTGTTTTTAAAAATAATTAGCGTAAATAACCAATAATAATTCAATAAGTCTGAAAAGTCTTTTCATGTAGTGTGCTATTAAGCTTGCAGTTGGTTACCAACGGTCAACATCTAATTAACTGTTTCCATATAGATTAAGGTCACTTGGACATTTCTAAGGCTGAATTTGTGTTAACAAGTTTGAAAGGGGTTCAATACAGTCCTAGGAGACCTTAGTGTTACACATGTGTATACCCTACTCAGAAAAAGCTTTCCAGAAATTTCTCTTTCGTGCAAAATTTATGGCAAATAAAAAGTTCACGCTATAGTGATATTTAATCATGAAAGTAGAGCATATAAGTAGAAACATGCAATGGTGATTTCCTCATCTCAAACTATTTATTTAAATAAAAGTCAACATCAGTGGTGGGTATAACGCCCCAAAATGTCAATGTCTGAATAACTTGTCATACGCCTTGAGCACTAGTTACAGCTTGACAACAATGTCTCATGCTGTTCACAAGTCGAGTTACTGTGGAGTTATTGTTTGTTGAGGCATAGTATTTCTCTTTTCTTGAAAGGCGGCCCTCAGGTCATTGAGGTTCTGGGGTACAGAGTTGCGAGCCTCTATACTGCGAGTCAGATAATCCAATAGGTTTTCTATTGGATTGAGGTCTGCAGAAAGTGCAGGCCACTCCATTTGAGGTACCCCAATATCCAGCAACCATTCCCTAATAATGCAACCTTGATGAGCTGGAGCATTGTCATCCATGAAGATGAAATTAGGCCTGTGTTTTTTATGCAGAGGCACATTACTATATTAATGATATTATTCAAATAGTAGGGGCTTGTTACTGTACCATTCACAAAGTGTAGGGCAATTCTGTATTAACTTAACACATCTTCCCAAACTCTAAAGGTGATGTCATACATAGCGACGCAGCAGCGATCACGACCAGTGATCTTGCCTTATCAGGATCGCTGCTGCGTCGTTACATGGTCGCTGGTGAGCTGTCAAACAGGCAGATCTCACCAGCGACCAGTGACCAGCCCCCAGCCAGCAGCGACGCATGGAAGCATAACTAAGGTAAATATCGGGTAACCAAGGAAAGCACTTCTCTTGGTTACCCGATATTTACCTTAGTTACTAGCGTCCGCCGCTCTCATGCTGCCAGTGCCAGCTCCCTGTTCACTGCACTCCTAGCCAGAGTACACATCGGGTTAATTACCCGATGTGTACTCCAGCTACGTGTGCAGGGAGCAGGGAGCCGCCACTGGCAGCGTGAGAGCACACCGCTTAGCGCTGGCTCCCTGCACTCCTAGCCAGAGTACACAACGGGCTAATTACCCGATGTGTAGTCCAGCTACGTGTGCAGGGAGCAGGGAGCCGCCACTGGCAGCGTGAGAGCACACCGCTTAGCGCTGGCTCCCTGCACTCCTAGCCAGAGTACACATCGGGTTAATTACCCGATGTGTACTCCAGCTACGTGTACAGGGAGCCGGCACTGGCAGCGTGAGAGCACACCGCTTAGCGCTGGCTCCCTGCACTCCTAGCCAGAGTACACATCGGGTTAATTACCCAATGTGTACTCCAGCTACGTATGCAGGGAGTAGGGAGTCGGCACTGGCAGCGTGAGAGTGGCGGACGCTGGTAACTAAGGTAAATATCGGGTAACCAAGGAAAGGGCTTCTTGGTTACCCGATGTTTACCGTGGTTACAGCTTACCGCAGGCTGCCAGACGCCGGCTCCCTGCTCGCTTCAGTTCGTTGCTTTCTCGCTGTCACACACAGCAATGTGTGCTTCACAGCGGGAGAGCAACGTCCAAAAAATGAAGCAGGACATTCAGCAACAACCGGCGACCTCACAGCAGGGGCCAGGTCATTGCTGGATGTCACTCACAGAGACAGCGACGGGACCTCGCTGCTACGTCACAGAAAATGGTGACTTAGCAGCGACATCGTTGTCGTCGTCGCTGTGTGTGACACCACCTTAACACTGCAGTCTCCATGACATCTCTAACATTGTTAGTGGCCATCATTTCAGCTAAGTGTGAATCAACTTTCATCAGTGAACACTACTGGCCATGCAAGATGACGACGCTTGTGCCTGGTGAGTGGTGATGTGCTCAGGTACTTTTGCAGGTCATCTAGCTCGCAGAATATGCTGATGTAAACAGTTTTAAATGCTCTGACAAGACACTTGGGTGCTTCTCACCTCCCTTAAATGTGTTTGGAGTGTTGTGAAATTCATAATCTGGTTCCGAAGAGCATTGTTCTAAATGAAACTGTCTTCACTGTGGGATGTAGCCAAAGGAGATCCACTTCTATGCCTTTCTGTGACTCTGCCAGTCTCTCTGTATCTTTGTTGCAACCTTCTGATGACACTCTGTGACACTCTAAGCTCAGTGGCCACTTACATTTGAGAACATCCTGCTTGAAGCATCGCAGTGGCGTGGTACTGTTGATAAATTGTTAGGTGTCCTCTTGGTCTCATGATCTCAAAATGTGAATAGCATGATGAGGAGGATATTTACATACCAATTCTAATTGAACCTCAACATTTATTGGCAATTCATGGATCAAACACGTGTTGTGATTGTTGCCATTAAACTCCTTGTTAGAGAACACCAAAAGCACTGAAACATTGAACAGTTGGACATGTGCATCCAAAAGTGTAGAGAAGGTCACAGTAAGTTCCCTTGAAAAGTTTAGACTACATATTAGGATCATACTGTAATTTCACACAAAACCAAATATCCCTAACTTTTTGTGAGTATATGTATGTACGTACCGTATTTTTCGTTTTATAAGACGCACCGGATTATAAAACGCACCCCAAATTTAAAGATAGAAAAAGTGTAAAAATATGGGGTCCGTTTTATACTCCGCTGTTGGCTTACCGGAGGGGGGCAGCAGTGGTGGTGTAGTGGGGTCACAGGAGGCAGAGGTTGTGCTGGTAGCCGCGGCGGGTACGTAATGGCACAGATAGAGCTCTTATCCAAGAGTTCCATTTGCGCACGCGCTGACTCTCGGCGCCATCATTTGAAACTGGGACCGTGGAAACACTGGGACACTTGCCGCACAGCCACCGGAGTCCGCACTGCCACCCGCCTACACGCACAGAGTGGCATCCAGCAGGCCACCCGCTCGCCCACCCGCACAAAAAGGCAGCCAGCCTCCAGGACAGAGAGGCAGCAGGCACTGACAGGCACCTGGCTGCCTGCACGCAGCCACAGGCATCCAGCCACCCGCACGCAGCCACAGGCACCCGGCTGCCCTAACGTACCCGATCGCCGCACAGACAGCCCCCCGGTAAGCTATGTTCGGATTTTAAGATGCACCCCTCATTTTCCTCCCAAATTTTTGGGAGGAAAAGTGCCTCTTATAATTAGAAAAATACGGTATATATAGGTACATAGATATTTTCAATGTTTGCATACATAATAACCCTTATAGCGTGCTGTTCTATTGTTCTCATTTTATATGAAGCAGCCATGATAGCTTGCACCTGTTCACAATTGCTTTATATTGATTTTCTGTTTGGAGGTGCTTGTCAGGTTTTTTTTTTTTTTGGAATACACTACACTACTGTAGGTTTTCACTGCTTCCTTTTCGGACTGATCACTCCCTCCTTCAGCCTAAAGCTATGTGCGCATTTTGCGTAATTTCAAGCGTTTACACTGCATAGTGGCACTGCAATGTAAACGCATGCGTCCTGCGTCCCCAGCACAATCTATAAAGATTGTGCATAATCCATCTGCATTTTGCGTTGAGAGTGCAGAGTGCAGCGATTTGCATGCTGAAATTTCTGATCCAAATCGCTACGCTCAAAAAAGTAACGTCACTTATTTTGTGCGTTTTGGATGCTGCTCCCACTCTGTCTATGGGAGAGGCAGTATCCAGAGCGCATGAAATCGGTATCTATTCTGCAGACACACTGCATCCATTACACAGTGGTTCTGCAACGATTTGAAGCGCATATGCACTGCCAAATCGCTGCAGATTTTTCAGCATGGACACTATGCAACGTACACACATAGCCTAAAGGCCGCTTTACACGCTGCGATATCGGTACCGATATCGCTAGCGTGGGTACATGCCCACATCTGTTGTGCGACACGGGCAAATCGCTGAACGTGACGCACAACATCGCCCAGACTCGTCACACTACTTACCTGCCCGGCGACGTCGCTGTGACCGGTGAACCGCCTCCTTTCTAAGGGGGCGGTTCGTTCAGCGTCACAGCGACGTCACAGCTGCGTCACTGAACCGCCGCCCAATAGAAGCGGAGGGGTGGAGATGAGCGGGACGAACATCCCGTCCACCTACTTCTTTCCGCATAGCGGCCGGGAGGCAGGTAAGGAGAGGTTCCTCGTTCCTGCGGCGTCACACGGAGCGATGTGTGCTGCCGCAGGAACGAGGAACAACTTCGTTACTGCTGCAGTAACGATTTTTGAGAATGGACCCCCATGTCACCGATGAGCGATTTTGCACGTTTTTGCAACGATGCAAAATCGCTCATAGGTGTCACACGCAACGGCATCGCTAATGCGGCCGGATGTGCATCACCAATTCCGTGACCCCAACGAGTTCGCATTAGCGATGTCGTAGCGTGTAAAGCCCCCTTAAGGCTGTTTGTAAGTAATGCTGAATTCTACTTGCCTTTTTAAATTTCTAGGCTTTTAGCCCAGGCAATGTTTGATAAGCATTATGTTAGGGTTCCATGAAAGAAAGTTACGCCTTATCACTGCTTATTGGCCCTTATGAATTGACCACAATTTATGTTCTAGGTACCTTTATTTTTAAAAGTATATTATATATGGGAGTAATACAGATCAAATTTCATAGACAAAAGGGGGCTTTACACTCTACGACATTGCTAATGCGAACTCGTTGGGGGTTACGGAATTGGTGACGCACATCCGGCCGCATTAGTGATGCCATTGCGTGTGACACCGATGAGCGATTTTGCATCGTTGCAAAAACATGCAAAATCGCTCATCGGTGACATGGGGGTCCATTCTCAAAAATCGTTACTGCAGCAGTAATGAGGTTGTTCCTCGTTCCTGCGGCAGCACACATCGCTCCGTGTGACACCGCAGGAACGAGGAAGCTCTCCTTACCTGCCTCCCGGCCACAATGCGGAAGGAAAGAGGTGGGCGGGATCTTACGTCCCGCTCAGCTCCGCCCCTCCGCTGCTATTGGGCGGCCGCTCAGTGACGTCGCTGTGACGCCGCACGGACCGCCCCCTTAGAAAGGAGGCGGTTCGCCGGTCACAGTGACGTCGCCGGGCAGGTAAGTATGTGTGACGGGTCTGGGCGATGTTGTGTGGCATGGGCAGCGATTTGCCCGTGTCGCGCAACAGATGGGGGCGGGTACCCACACTAGCGATATCGGGACCGATATCGCAGTGTGTAAAGCCCACTTTAGTGTTTGCATATGCCTACAGAGTGCTGCTATATTCTTTTGTTTGTACATCGATAGATATACAGTGCTCAGCATAAATTAATACAAACCCATTTGAAAATTAAGATTTTAATCAATATCTCACTAAATACAAGAACAATTTCCAAAATGTTGCCAAGACTGAGTTTCAAGACTAATTCAAGATCCACGGAAACACAAAAAAGGAGTAGCACTCACCGTCCTTCTGAATAAAAAAGATTCTTTATTGTGCATACATCTTAAAATAAGAATAACAGGAGTAGCTGGAACAAAAAATGGATGACCGTTTTTTGTTCCAGCTACTCCCGTTTTTCTTATTTTAAGTACAGTAAAGAATCAACTTTTTTATTCATAAGGACGGTGAGTGCTACTCCTTTTTCCTGTTTCCGTGAATCTTGAATTTTTATGGTTTGGAGTTTAGCACCTAGGAGTCCTGATGAGTGAATAGTGCTGGACTTCCCTTCGAATTATTGAGTTTCAAGACTAGACTCGTCCAAGTTCATTCAGTAAAACTGAAGGCGGTTTGTATTGCGGCCATAATGCAGGTCTCCAAATGCAGTTGTGTTGTCACCAGCTGAAATGTATCTACCACAACCTGTTGTCTCTTAATTGGATTTAGACTATAACAGATTCAGTGTTCAGCATAAATGAGTACACCCCTGCTATGGTTAATACTTTATACCTTTCGCTGCTTTATTATTTAAGTAAATTCTCTATATCTAAATGTCTTTGATAATGTATTTTTGTATTAGCTTTATAAGTGTTATTCAGAAAAGCAATAGCACTGGGTGTTGTCTCGATTTAAGATGTCTTTGTTTAAAGTTTGTCTTTGTTACTGAGAGTGTAGAAAACTGCACAGAACTAGTTTTAACTCCTTCATGACCTAGAATGTATATGTATGTCCTAAATCACCTCCCCCCAGTTACCACAGGCTCCCCCTGTAATCCCCGCACATGTCTGCTGATCTAATCAGCACACATGTGCGGCTAACAGGCGCAAGTGGATCGGAGTGTAAACAGTGGAACAGGCGGCTGATAACCCCTTATATTGTGCTGTCAAACTCTGACAGCGCCATCTAACGTGCTCCAGTGGGGACTGAGCTGTTTCCCGCCACCATCGGTGATCATGGGGTGCCAATGTGTTGCCATGACAGTGTGGGGTCAGACGATGACCCGTGTCACTGTTATGACTCACTTACCTGTGAATGCCGGCAGAGCGCCGGCACTCATAGGAGATCAGTATGTCTGCTGATCAGAGCAATGCTAGAGCTCAGGAAAAGCGATTCAACAGTGAAGTCATAAAGTCCCCTAGAAGGTCTAGTAAAATCAATAAATAATGAAAAAACGAGTTTTAAAAAATATTAAAAAAGTTCAAATCACGAGGAAGATGTTTTGCACCAGGAGTGGCATAAGGTCACTCAAACGCAGTGTGAAAGACTGGTGGAAAGCATGCCAAGACGCATGAAAGCTGGGATTAAAAATCATGGTTATTCCACAAAATATTGATTTCTGAACTCTTCCTGAGGGAAAACATTATTATCGTTGTTTCTAAATAATTATGAACTTGTTTTCTTTGCATTATTTGAGGTCTGAAAGCAATGCATTGTTTTGTTATTTTGACCATTTCTCATTTTCAGAAAATAAATACAAAATGTATTGCTTGGAAATTCGGAGACATGTTGTCAGTAGTTTATAGAATTAAAGAACAATTTACATTTTACTCAAAAATATACCTATAAAGAGAAAAATCTGAAAAACTGACAAATTTGCAGTGGTCTCTCAATTTGTGTCAGAGCTGTACAATATATATGTATGTATATATATATATATATATATATATATATATATATATACGGTATATATATATATATATATACGGTATATATATATATATATATATATATATATATATACACACACTGTATGTATATATATATATATATATATATAAATATATATATATATATATATATATATTATTTTTTATCAATTAACAAAATGCAAAGTTAGGGAACAAAAGAGAACTTTAAATCAAATGAATATTTGTTGTGACCACCTTATGCTTTTAATACAACATCAACACATAATTTTTTATAGCTATACTTGTACACAGTTTATGAAGGAACTTGACATGGCAGGTTTTCCTGGATGATGCATTGGTTTGAAACGTGCGTCTGGTGTGGAGAGCCACTAGTCTCTGACTTCCATATTTATTCAGGCATATAAAACGGATATCTTACCATATTACTGTATTTATATATTTTAATATAATGCTCTTTGTGTTTTTAAATAATTACCAATAAACATTATATTTTTTATATAATTGGGCTCGCATTTTCTTATTTTATTTTTGGTGCTTTCTGTTACAGCCAATTATTTCACATTTTGACTTATTCCTCCAAATCACCTGCTGCCATTTATTCTCTACTCTAGTTCTTGTATTTTTTGTGTGCATAATTGAGTCACTTGGCCTTGTTTCTATGTTGAAGGTATGGTTTTTGGCTGCAAATCTTTCAAGTATACTCTTCTGGGCAGAATTCTCCAGACAGTAGATGGGTGTAGCTGGATCTCACTGGTTGCTGCCAAGTTTTGAGCTGACGGCACTACTGGACATCTTCCAATTTTGAAGGGAAATAACCATTTTGGTTGTTTCATCAGCTGCATTAATTTTCTTTGGACGACCACTACCTCTAGGGTTCTCAATATTGGCTTTTTTACTTGGTGTTCTTAATGCTGAGAAATACAGGCAGATATTTATCTAAAAATCTGTAGTTAATTCTCCAAGATGTTTGGATCACCCTCCCTGCCTAAGTTCCTTAGGAAGGTTGCATGTAAGCGTACAAGAAATGATAATTTTATGCTGCTTTGAAGGCAAAGAGTAATCACACCAAGTAATGATGTAACTTACTTTGCTATTTTACTCATTCCATTCATTTTGTTAATTGCTAAAAATAAATTCTTAAAATTTCTATAAGTATGTGATACACTGCTAATTTTGCAAGTATACCCACCTACAAAGAATGGAGAAGTCTGTAATTTATCATAGGCACACTTCAACTGTGACAGACAAAATAAAAAAAAATGCAGAAAATCACAATGTATGATTTTTAAATAATTCATTTGCATTTTTTTTGCATGAAATAAGTGTTTGATCACCTACCAATCAGCAAGAATTCTGGCTCTCACAGATCTGTTATTTTTTTCTTTAAGAAGCCCTGCTACTCTGCACTCATTATCTATATTAATTGCACCTGTTTAAACTCATTATCTAATAGACTCCTGTCCACACATTCAATCAATCACACTCCAATCTCTCCCCCATGGCTAAGACCAAATCCCTGTCTAAATACACTAGGGACAAAATTGTAGACCTACAGAAGGCTGGGATGGGTTACAGGACAATAGGCAAGCAGCTTGGTCATAAAGTAACAACTGTTGGTGCAATTGTTAGCAAATGGAAGAAACAGAAGATGACTGTCAATCTTACTCGATCTGGGGCTCCATGCAGGATCTTTCCTCATGGAGTAAGGATAATTCTGAGAAAGTTCAGGAATTTTCCCAAAACTACTTTGGAAAACCTGGTCAATGACCTAAAGAGAGCTGGGACCACAGTCTCAAAGATTACCGTTAGTAACAAACTACGCTGTCATGGATTAAAATCCTGCAGGGCTCACAATGTCCTGCTGCTCACCTCAGCACAAGCCCAGTTTAATGTTCGCAAATGACCATGTGGATGATCCAGCGGCGGCATGGGAGAAGGTCATGTGGTCAAATGAGACTAAAATAGATCTTTTTGGTATCAACTTCACTTGCCATGTTTGAAAGAAGAAGGATGAGTACAACCACAAAAACACTGTCCCAACCATGAAGCATGGGGGGTGGAAACATCATACTTTAGGGGGGCTTGTCTGCAAAGGGAACAGGCCAACTGCACTGTATTGAAGGGAGGACAGATGGAGTCATTTTTCTGAAGATTCTCAGTCAGAGCATTGAAGATGGGTGATGGCTAGGTTTTCCAGCATGACATCTACCCAAAACACACAGCCAGGGCAACTAAAGAGTGACTTCGTAAGAAGTATATCAAGCTCCTGGAGTGGCCTAGCCAGTTTCCAGACCTGAACCGAATAGAAAATCTTTGGAAGGAGCTGAAACTCAATGTTGCCCAGTGACAACCTGAAACCTGAAAGATCTGGAGATGATCTGTATGGAGGAGTGAGCCAAAATCCCTGCTGCCGTTTGTGCAAACTTAGTCAAGAAGTACAGGAAATGTCCAACCTCTGTAATCGTAAACAAAGGTTTCTGCACCAAATATTAAGTTCTGTTTTTCTATTGTATCAAATAGTTACCGTATTTCATGCAATAAAATGCAAATTAAATATTTAAGATTCATACAATGTGATTTTCTTGATTTTTTGAGGGGATTCTGTCTGTCACAATAGAAGTGTAACTACGATAAAAATAAGACACCTCTCCATTCTTTGTAGGAGGGAAAACTTGCAAATTGGCAGTGTATTAAATTCTTAGGGGTACTTTGCACGCTGCGACATTGCTAGCCGATGCTATCGATGCCAAGCGCGATAGTACCCACCCCCGTCGCACATGTGATATCTTGTGATAGCTGCCGTAGCGAACATTTTCGCTACGGCAGCTTCCCACGCACTTACCTGCGACGTCACTGTGGCTGGCGACCCGCCTCATTCCTAAGGGGGCGGGTCGTGCGGCGTCACAGCGACCTCACACGGCAGGTGGCCAATAGAAGTGGAGGGGCGGAGATGAGCGGAACATAAACATCCCGCCCACCTCCTTCCTTCCGCATAGCCAGTGGAGGCAGGTAAGAAGTTCCTCGGTCCTGCAACTTCACGCACAGTGATGTGTGCTGCCGCAGGAACGAGGAGCAACATCCTATCTCCTATTGGTGCGACATTATGAAAATGTCCAACGCTACACAGATCACCGATTTACGACGCTTTTGCGATCGTTTATCGGCGAATCTAGGCTTTACACGTTGCGACGTCGTTACCAGCGCCAGATGTGCATCACTTTCGATTTGACCTCGATGATATTGCAGTAGCGATGTCGCAACGGGCAAAGTACCCCTTATTCTCTCCACTATAAATGCGTATATATATATATATATATTTATATACGCATTTATAGTGGAGAGAATAAGAATATATATATATACATATATTGTATACTAGAAGGTGGCCCGATTCTACGCATCGGGTATTCTAGAATTTACGTATTGTGTAGTTGTATGTATGATTTTTGTTATATATATATATATATATATATATATATAGATGTTGTTGTGTGTAGTTACCAAGTGTTTGTGTAGGGCACTCTACATGTTCTGGGTGTTGTCTGGGTGTGGCGGGGGGTGAGAGCGGTGTTGTATGTGTGTTGCGTGTGTTGCGTTGTTTGTGGAGCGCTGTGTGTCTGTAGCGTTGTGTGTGTGTGTGTTGCGCGGTTTGTGTGGGTGTGGCGTGTTTTGGGGGAGGTATGTTTTGTGCAATGTGTGTGTTGTGCGGTATGTGCGTATATTTATGTATGCCGCGGTGTTTGTGTGCTGGGTGTTGTGTGTGTGCGGCATTGTCTGTGTGTGTGGGTGTCTGTGTAGGGCGGTGTTTGTGGTTCCCAGTGTGTGTGTGGTGTGTTGTGTGTGTGTGTTGGGGGGAGGTGTGCACCTCCCATCGTGCTCCATCCCCCATGCTGCGCACCCCCCATCGTGCCCCATCCCCCATGCTGCGCACCCCCCATCGTGCATCATCCCCCATGCTGCGCACCCCCCATCGTGCTCCATCCCCTATGCTGCGCATTCCCCATCGTGCTCCATCCCCTATGCTGCGCATTCCCCATCGTTCTCCATCCCCCATGCTGCGCACTCCCCATCGTGCTCCATCCCCGATGCTGCGCACCCCCCACGGTGCTCCATCCCCCATGCTGCGCACTCCCCATCGTGCTCCATTCCCCCATGCTGCGCACTCCCCATCGTGCTCCATCCTCCATGCTGCGCACTCCCCATCGTGCTCCATCCCCCATGCTGCGCACCCCTCATCGTGCTCCATCCCCCATGCGGCGCACCCCCCATCGTGCTCCATCCCCCATGCTGCGCACCCCCCATCGTGCTCCATCCCCCATGCTGCGCACCCCCCATCGTGCTCCATTCCCCATGCTGCGCACCCCCCATCGTGCTCCATCCCCCATGCTGCGCACCCCCCATCGTGCTCCATCCCCCATGCTGCCCAACCCCCATCGTGCTCCATCCCCCATGCTGCACACTCCCCATCGTGCTCCATCCCCCATGCTGCGCACTCCCCATCGTGCTCCATCCCCCATGCTGCGCACCAAGGGACCTTAGTTACCCGATGTGTATAATGGTTACCAGCGTACACCGGCTCCGTCACGATCCCAGCAGCGCAAGGTTATGTCTGGCGATGCGTGCGGAGGGCCGAGGCGAGCGGGCAATCCATGCGGAGGGCGGGGCCAGGCCGAGGCGAGCGACCAATCCGTGGGGGGGCGGAGCCGAGGCGAGCGACCAATCCGTGCGGGGGGGCGGGGCCATGGTGAGCCCAGCGGCCAATCAGCTTTTTGTCACCGTAAGGACACAATTTTGGAGCAAGACAGACAGACAGACAGACAGAATAAGGCAATTATATATATAGATAAGAATATATATACAGATACAGACTGGGAGCAAATCCTATGTATGCAGAAAATAGAAGAGATCCAGCAAAACAAAATCGTGAAATCCAGGTGGCATGAAACTCAAAACTGCTTCAGTTTTGGCTTGGACCATAAAGAAGGTGGCTTTCACCGCCGAAACATGTTTTCCGTGATGTATTTGTCATGCATTTACTTTATGTCCTCAGCTCTGCCATATTTTGAATTTTTTCTCCGAATAAATTTACATGTTTCATGCCACCTGAATTTCCCGATTTTGCTGGATCTCTTCTATTTTCTGCACATATATATATATATATATATACTATGTATGAAAATGAAAAAAGTGCCACAGTGCTTTCTTGCATTATGTATTTGTAATATAGGAAAAGGTGCCACACTGCATTCACCCAGAAATAAACTGGCAAAGAAACCAATAACATTTTCCTTAGCATGGCTCTATGTGATCTTGTAATCAGGAAATCCAATTATAAGCTCCAATGAGGCATGGGCAGAGGTAAATGAGTATTTTTCACATACAGAGCTGTGGATATGATCATACATATATAGAAAATATATTCTGTGCTTCCATATGTTGCTAAATATTTTCCTAATAATGTGTGAGGGCCACATAACAAGAGTAAGCTGCACATTATGGCCCTTACCTCCGTAGAGAATTGTGTGAATTGGGGTTGATTATGTTAGGTAGGTTCCATCTAGTGGGACACTTTTTCAGATGAATTTGAAGTCGATCTACAGCTGCCCCTAAATACAACGCATAAGTCAGCTGACTATGTTTAGGACCATTGCTCTATGATACTTGATGAAGAAAAGAGAGATTGGACATGTTGGATTTCAACACACCCATTTTTTTTCCAAATGCAACTATCCTAATTTACATAATAGGTGCAAAAATGGTGTAGAAATTCTGCAACATCAAAAACTCAACAAAAGCTCAGGTTTTCTCATTTGAAAGTGAATAGAGGAAGCTTAAAGGAGTTGTCCTGTGAACAAAGTACACTTTAATTAAGAGATCTTGGAATAATAATAAGTTCCACAATTGGACTTGTTAAAAAAAAGTTCCTGTGCTGAGATAATCTTATAAATGAGCCCTTTCTATAGACTGTATAATGACTGTAGGAAGATGGCAACCACAGTTACTTGCCAGTTGAGGAAACAAAAATATTCTGACAAGGCAGCATGGGACTCTAGCTGATTCTTCCTGTGAGGTAAAACATTTCTCTGTATATTTTTTTTTAAGATGTTTTACCTCACAGAAAGCAGCAGCTACGATCCCATTCTGTAATGTCTCTATACTCTTTTGTTTCCTTTCCTGGCTAATAGCTGTGTTATGTCCAGACCATGTCCCTGTACGGTCAGGCAAGGCCATTACAGAGTCCACAGCAGGGACACATGTAAGACTATCTCAGGACAGGAATTTTTTTGTTTTTAAAAACACATTTAGTTTTGGAGCTTATTTTTATTCCAAATTCTATTGATTAAAATGTACTTTGTATTATTAAGCCGTATTCACACAAAGTTCTTATGGTGAAGTCTGATGATGATGTAGCTTTTTGATGACAGCTACTGTATCTTATGCACTATATGGACAAGTATTGGGCCACACTTCTTAATGAATTCAGGTTTTCTCCATCATTCTCTTTGTCACCAATGTATAAAATCCTGCCCAAGCCTTTCAGTCTGCCTTTACTAAGATCTGTGAAAGAATTGCTCGGTCTAAAGAGCTCATTAACTTTGAGAATGGTGCTGTAACAGAATGCCATAAGAAGGAACAAATCACTTTGTAAAATTTCCTAGTGACATTATTGAAAAGTATAAGCATTTAGAAAATACAGTAGCTCAGACAAGAAGTGGTATCTATGAAATGGCAGACCACGTAAAAGGTACAGAACATTGCTGCCGAGTTCTAGAGCAAAAGTAACCAACGCTGTACTTACTCAGTAACTGCACAGTTCTACACCTCCTCTGGCCTTAATATCAGCAAGAAAATCGTGCATCGGGAGCTTCATGATATGGGTTTTCATGGCCGAATAGCTGTATACAAACCATACCTCACGAAGCACAATGCCAATTATTGGATGGAGTGGTGTAAATTTCACCACCACTGGACCTTGGGGTAGAGGAACTATTTTCTGTGGAATATAGGAATCCCACTTCTCTACCCAGCATTCTGATGGATGAGTCTGGGTTTGAAAAATGCCTGTAGAATGTTACCAGTGTGACTACATTTTGCCAATCGAATGTTTGATGGAAGAGGAATAATGCTATGCGATTGTTCTTTTTTGATTAGCCTAGGACACTTAATGCCAGTGATGGGAAATCTTAATCATTATATCAATGCATTTTGGACAATTGTATTCTTCCAACTTTGAAGAAAAAGTTTGGAGAATGATCTTTTCTTTGCCACCATTACTGTGTTATGGCCAAGTGCACAAACCAAGGTCAATAAAGGGTATGGTTGAGTTTGTTTGGTGTGCCCACAAGGAGCCCTGACTTCTGCTCCATTCAACACCTTCTGGATGAACTAGAATGCAGATTAAGAACCAAGCTCTATCATCCAACACAAGTGTCTGACCTCACAAATGGTCTTCTGAATGAATGCACAAGCACTATCATAGTCACACTCCCAAGTCTTGTAGAAACCCTTCCCAAGAAGAGTGAAAGCTGTTATAACTGCAAAGACAGGATCAACTACATAATAATGCCAATGGATTTAGAATGGAATGTCATAAATGCTCCGGTAGGTGTCATGGGTAGGTGTCACCATACTCTAGTCCAGATAGTGTAAGTGTGGCCAGCATTAGGAGCATAAGGTATAAATCAATGGTAATTTGTTTAATTTACATAGTCAAATCAATGGTAGCTTGGTTTATTCATGGTCTATTTGAGTGCTGATGAAGGTTTAGCCCTGATTCTGGACAGAGGTCAACAGTTTTGTGGGACTCTCTTTTCGTGTTGGCTGATACCACTGCTCCCCTAATCAACTGAGTCAAAAAGAATTTGCACCCATGATGTTACACTATTTACGGTAACATGGCCGGGGCCTTTGGAGAATGGGTCAACGTCTTACCACCAATTAAAATAAGGAAAATATCCAACCTTGGCTACATTCTTTCTTTTAAAGGTACCTATCTCCCCTTTCTGAGACACATGTCCTTTTCACTTTATTGCAACACATCATGTGCCATGTATAAAGACCCTTTAGAAGTGCTAAAGATCTGAGACATTCCGAGTGAGAGCCATTTTTAAGTATATTAGTGCCACTAATGTTGGGTCTGGTGGCAGGTATAGGTTTTTTGGGGGGTATGTGATGTTATTGCTTTTTATCGCACAATAAAGGGGCATAAATATCTTCTAAAGGGAGCCCATAGGAGCCATTATTTGTTTTAAGGTGCACTTAGGTGGCATTATTTGTTTTAAGGTGCACTCAGGTGGCATTATTTGTTTAAGGTGGGTTTCGGTACAATACTTGCTTTTCCCAGGGTGCTGATTGAAGCTATACCATATCACATAAACGAACCCTAAAGACCAATAGAAACATTTATAGGAATACCTGTCCATTCTCTTTGTTAGGCATTTGAAACATTGTTGCCAATCTTTCCAAAAGTTATTATTTCTAGTAGAGCGGGGCACATTATGGACATGTTACCCAGAGCCTGGTTCAGTAATGGGGTCACATCACTCCTAATTCTCTGAAGGTCACATGTCCTTGCTGCTTTATTGCTGTGCATCGGTGGATTAATGAGTTAATAAAAATAATTGTCCGCTGGGGATGTAGTAATGAGTTTATGGTACTTGATAAATCTTTTATAAAATGTCACTGAAAAGTAATATTAACTTCACAGGAAATCGAGCGTCCATTACAATGGCTGCGCACGTGTGAGTACAATTAGATTCCTTCCATTACAGCGGTGGAAAAGTATTTCAGGCAGATATAGCATGTAATGGGAGCCATCATAAATGTGAATGTTTATGGTGACTGCCTGACCGTAAACTCAAGGCGGATGGAAACCATCACTCACGAAATTAGGATATTAAAAGTGAACTATCCTTTTAGGCGCCAAATATGTCTTTGCATTTGGAGACCTGTCATCCTTCTTCAGAGGGTTATGTGACTCCTTACCAGAAGATGAGATACTGAACGATAAGGAGAAAGAACTGTGATTTGTTGTGTTACCAGCTATGCAAAGGGTTAACGAACCTGAGCGTTCACCTTTAGATTTGGCTCAGCGTAGACGTGCAGTTAAATATGTAACTACATTAATTACAATGGAAAGTGTGACGGGATAAACTACATAACCTTTCTTAGGTGTTTCCTTAAGAACTAAGGCAAAATTAGTGGGGCAGAGTATGGAAACTGCGTGAGCACTGCCCATGGGCTGTTGCGCAAATACCTATATTACGGAACTTTCCATTGATTACTCCGCAGGTTTATCTTCATTGCTTTCATAAAGGCAACGAGTATAAAGATAATTATCTGTTTTATGTAGGAAGTGGTGGATGGCGATCTTAGATAGTTTACATGGTGCATAGTTACAAAGGAAGTGATATCCCGAGTGTGCCATTCAGATGCTCAAAGATATGGTCAATCTCACATTCGCTTATTAAAAAGTCATATACAGTAGCTGGGAACTGATGAAAAATGAGAAGAAATTCCAAAATACCGAGCACACCATTAATGATTAGTAGTGATGAGCGAGCATGCTTGTAACTACTCGGTACTCGCACGAGTATCGCTGTACTCGGGCTGCTCGGCGGGGACCGAGTAATCTCGCGATACTCGTGCTGTACTCGTGGTCTTCATTTCTGCATGTTGGCGCTCTTTTGAGAGCCAGCCCTCATGGAGGGATTGGCTGGCAGACCACTGCAATGCCACAGCCCTGTTAGTTGTGGAATTGCAGTGATTGGCCGGCCTGCACAGCGTGACCGAGCCTTTATACCGGCCGGCGCGCTGTGCTCTGCTCACAGCTATCCAGACAGTCAGTGCAGGGAGAGTGTCGCTGATTCAGGGAAAGCTTTGCGGCCCTTTATAGCTTTTTCAGTTGCAGGGCTGCAAACAGTGTGACCAAAAGTCCTTCTCAGGACTATTGTAGTTGTATACAGGCAGGCAGGGTATAGCCAGGTCGGAGTACAGTAGCAGAGTCCTTCTCAGGACTATTGTTGCTATATACAGGCAGGGTATAGCCAGGTCGGAATACAGGCTAGTGACCAGAAGAGTCCTTGTCAGGACTATTGTAGCAGTATACAGGCAGGCAGGCAGGCAGGGTATATATAGCCATTCCTAGTGGTGACCGTATACCAGCCTTCATCATATCTGGGGCTGGTGTACACAGTCTAAAACAGTCCAGATAGTGTCAGACTTCTCAGTAATTGTCGCTCCTAAAAACCAGTTAGGCTCTTATTGCGTCCGTGCTTGCATTTAAAAACAGCACGTGTGTGGCAGTCGGTGGCAGGGTACAGGTGCGCGTTTTGCACAAACTATTATATAACGCACAAGTCTAGTGTATAATACACGTCAGTCAGCAGTGTCTGATAGTGTCAGACTTCTCAGTAATTGTCGCTCCTAAAAACCAGTTAGGTTCTTATTGCGTCCGTGCTTGCATTTAAAAACAGCACGTGTGTGTCTGTCGGTGGCAGCGTACAGGTGCGCGTTTTGCACAAACTATTATATAACGCACAAGTCTAGTGTATAATACACGTCAGTCAGCAGTGTCTGATAGTGTCAGACTTCTCAGTAATTGTCGCTCCTAAAAACCAGTTAGGTTCTTATTGCGTCCGTGCTTGCATTTAAAAACAGCACGTGTGTGGCAGTCGGTGGCAGCGTACAGGTGCGCGTTTTGCACAAACTATTATATAACGCACAAGTCTAGTGTATAATACACGTCAGTCAGCAGTGTCTGATAGTGTCAGACTTCTCAGTAATTGTCGCTCCTAAAAACCAGTTAGGTTCTTATTGCGTCCGTGCTTGCATTTAAAAACAGCACGTGTGTGGCAGTCGGTGGCAGCGTACAGGTGCGCGTTTTGCACAAACTATTATATAACGCACAAGTCTAGTGTATAATACACGTCAGTCAGCAGTGTCTGATAGTGTCAGACTTCTCAGTAATTGTCGCTCCTAAAAACCAGTTAGGTTCTTATTGCGTCCGTGCTTGCATTTAAAAACAGCACGTGTGTGTCTGTCGGTGGCAGCGTACAGGTACGCGTTTTGCACAAACTATTATATAACGCACAAGTCTAGTGTATAATACACGTCAGTCAGCAGTGTCTGATAGAGTCAGACTTCTCAGTAATTGTCGCTCCTAAAAACCAGTTAGGTTCTTATTGCGTCCGTGCTTGCATTTAAAAACAGCACGTGTGTGTCTGTCGGTGGCAGCGTACAGGTGCGCGTTTTGCACAAACTATTATATAACGCACAAGTCTAGTGTATAATACACGTCAGTCAGCAGTGTCTGATAGTGTCAGACTTCTCAGTAATTGTCGCTCCTAAAAACCAGTTAGGTTCTTATTGCGTCCGTGCTTGCATTTAAAAACAGCATGTGTGTGGCAGTCGGTGGCAGCGTCAGGCTCGATATTGTCCCTGGATAGAGACGTGCATGATGGCCTGTAAACATGAAGTACCCATTGTAAGGAAGTGGGTCTATTGTAGTATAGCCCTTAGGCAGGGCAGCCAAAAATTTGGAGGCTCCACATTGTCCCTGGATAGAGATGTGCATGAGGGCCTCAAAACATTGTTCCCATTGCAAAGGAGCGGGTCTCCTGTCGTTGTAATGCCCATTCAGAAAGAATGGGCGAAAAAATTTACCACTGGGGGTATACCTGAAACAACGGCTTAACTATTGTAACGGTCACCATGATGGCGCATGAGGAGAAGGAGGAGCAGTCCAGCGATTAGCCAAAGTCCAGAAGTGTGTTACCATGGGTGAGTGGAGGTACATGGCAAATTCCCGTTACAAACTTTAAATTCCGCTGTAATTTGCTGTTGGTGTGTGTGGTGAAGTCTGGCCAAATCCAACCCTTGTTCATCTTGATCAGAGTCAGCCTGTCAGCATTTTCAGTTGACAGGCGGGTGCGTTTATCTGTAATGATTCCACCTGCGGCACTAAAAACACGCTCTGACAAAACGCTAGCGGCAGGGCAGGCCAGGACTTCCAAGGCGTAGAGAGCCAATTCATGCCACGTGTCCAGCTTGGATACACATTAATTGTAAGGCACAGAGGAATGTCGGAGTACAGTTGTTTGATCTGCAAGGTACTCCTTGAGCATCTGGCCAAACTTAGGATTTCTTGTGGCACTACCCCTCACCTCAGGGGCTGTGGTATGTGAGGGGCTGAGAAAACTGTCCCACATCTTAAAGACTGTTCCCCAACCTCTGGCGGATTGGACTTGTGCCCCTCTCGGCTGTACGCCTTGGTTGTCCACTGATTCCTGACCTATGCCGCTAGCGTTTTGTGAGGGGAATGCTTTGCCTACTTCCGTGACTATGGCCTTCTGGAACTGCTGCATTTTGCCTGACCTCTCCGCCTCGGGAATAAGAGACATAAAGTTCTCCTTTTAGCGTGGGTCTAACAGTGTTACCAACCAGTAATGATTGTCGGCCAAGATGTTCTTAACGCGAGGGTCACGAGACAGGCAGCTTACCATAAAGTCAGCCATGTGTGCCAGACTCTTAACAGCCATCACTTCAGTATCCTGACCAACACGATGACTGAACATGCTGTCCTCCTCCTCCTCCTCCTCATCATCTACCCTGTCCTCTGGCCAGCCACGCTGAACCGAGGATATGACTGCATGTCATATCCTCAATTTGGCCAGAGAGTTGCTCCATGTCTTCATCCTCCTCCTCGTCATAGTCCTCCACTGCACGTTGTGATGAGACGAGGCTGGGCTGTGTGTTATCATCACCCACACCCACTACTGTTTCTTGCTCAAACTCATCGCGCTCCGCCTGCAATGCATCATGGTTGTTTTTTGAGCAGAGACCATTTTAGAAGGCAGAGAAGCGGTATGGTGACGCTAATAATGTCGTCATCGCCGCTCACCATCTTGGTGGAGTCCTCAAAGTTTTGGCGGATGGTGCATAGGTCGGACATCCATCTCCACTCCTCAGGTGTTATGTGTGGAGTTTGACCCATTTCCCGACGGCTTAGGTGATGCAGGTACTCAACAACTGCCCTCTTCTGCTCACATATCCTGACCAACTTGTGCAGTTGAATTCCAACGCGTGGGGACATCACACACCAGTCTGTGTGCCGGAAGATGCAAACGGCGTCTTAAGCCGGCAAGGCCGGCTGAAGCAGTAGGTGACTTTCGAAAATGTGCAGACAGGCGGCGAACTTTTACCAGCAGATCAGACAGCTCTGAGTATGACTTTAGAAACCGCTGAACCACGAGGTTGAGCACATGGGCCACGCATGGAACATGTGTCAGCTGGCCTCGCCTCAAAGCCGCCACCAGGTTCCGGCCATTGTCACACACGACCTTTCCTGGCTTTAGGTTCAGAGTTGTGAGCCAGTGATCTGCCTGCTGTTTCAGAGCTGTCCACACCTCTTCTGCATTGTGGGGTTTGTCACCTATGCAGATTAGCTTCAGCACTGCCTGTTGCCGCTTCGCCGAGGCAGTGCTGCAGTGCTTCTGTGTCGCCCTGGACAAGCCAGGGGCCACAGAGCACAACACTTAAACACCCCACACTCCCTGCAGGCATATCATAGTCAAAACACAAAATCCTTGTTGCCTTCCCCAGGGGCTGTTGTCCACACCAGGGTGTGGAGCCAGGCGGTTGGTCTCCACCCACCGAGGAGGAGGGAAAACACAGGCAGTGAGAGTTAAGCTAAGGAAGTGGAAGGAGGAAAGTAGTAGAGAGGAGAAAAGTGACAGCAAAGAGCCTGAAGTTGGTCCGGGTGTGTGGCCCGGACAGGACAGCAAGGTTGGCAGGATGTGGTGACCGTCTGCAGTGGAGGCCGATTGGAGTCTGCCGTAAGGACCGTGGACGGGTGGTGACCCGGCCGTACCGGACCGGTATACAAAGAGAAGCCAGCACCATTGGCAGAGGACTTTCGGATCCCGGCAAGGCTTGGTGTCGCCGTGAATTTGCCAAATCCGTTAGTGAAGGGAACCTCAGGGTTTCCAAACAGCCAAGTCCAGATAGAAGGCAACCGTACAACCGTGAAGGGGAGACACCGCCACCGCCAAGGGCAACCGTCTCCCAGGGCCAGCGCCTGTGGGCAAAAGGGGCTCCTCCGGCCCATATCCAGGTCGGGGAGCGGGTTACCGTTGGGAAACCATCACTACCAACACTTAACTTAGGTGCAGGGAGAGACAGTCATCACTAACCTGCAGGGAGGAACAACCGCAGCCGTCCGAGTGACCCGTCCATCCAGCCACTTGTTTTACCGTGAACTGTGTCATCATCATTGGGCTGAGTGAGTACCTCCGTGCCGTGCGGCACAGCGCTGCCCCTGCGACCCTGCACCTCATCAGGCCCCGCAACCCGCCTGTCATCCATCTCTACCCCATCACCAGGCCTCGGGACAACCAACCCCCCTACCCACGGAGGGGAGAAATAACAACAAAGCTGCTCCCTGTCACAGGCTCCCGGGATCCCCGTCCAGAGCAGCGGTGGTGTCCACACAATCACCACAACCGTGGGTGGCGTCACGGACAATATCCCCAAAACCCAAACCACCCCTTTTCACTCACGGGCGAGTAGCGCCGCTCGAGTCCCCGGGATCCGGCCATCGCTCGAGCCAACGAGCAGCAGCAGCCGTAGAGCAGCGTCAGCCGGACCCGAGCAGTGGGAGAGCGCACCGTCCCCTCCTCCGCCCGCGACACTTCCAGCTTGGGACTGGTGTGGAGGGTAAAGTGGATCAGGATGCGCAGGAGGAGGAGGAGGCTGAGGAGCATCACATTCCGGAGCTGTAGAGTGTGTGTGAAACCCTGACTGAGGTAGGGCCTGCAAAACTTGGTGTGTGAAGGACGTGTTCCGTCCCTCGCTCAGACTGGGTCCCAGCTTGCACAATATTAACCCAGTGTGACGTCAACGAGATGTAGCGGCCTTGCCCACATGCACTTGTCCACGTGTCTGTGGTTAGGTGGACTTTGGCTGAAACAGCGTTGTTCAGGGCACGTGTGATGTTTTGTGACACGTGGTTATGCAATGCGGGGACGGCACACCGGGAGAAATAGTGGCGGCTGTGGACCGAGTAACGTGGGACAGCTGCCACCATCAGGTCGCGGAATGCTTCTGTCTCAACCAGCCTAAAAGGCAACATTTCCAGCGCAAGCAGTCGCGAAATGTTAGCATTTAGAACTGTGGCATGTGGGGTGTTGGCAGTGTATTTGCGCCTGCGTTCAAAGGTTTGCTGAATGGATAACTGAACGCTGCGCTGGGACAAGGACGTGCTTGATGATGGTGTTCTTTCTGCGTAGGCAACTGCAGGTGCAGGAGTGGAGGAGGCTTGTTCGCAGGCAGCATGCACAGGGGATTGGCTCGCATGCACAACCAGCGAAGACGTAGCAGTGACATCAGCAAGCACTGCTCCTCGACTCTGTTGTACTTCCCACAAAGTCGGGTGCTTGGCTGACATGTGCCTGATCATGCTGGTGGTGGTCAGGCTGCTAGTTTTGGTACCCCTGCTGATGCTGGCATGGCAGGTGTTGCAAATCGCCTTTTTAGAATCATCTGGAGCCAACTTAAAAAACTGCCAGTGTCAGAGTTCCGGGTTTTCCAGTTTTCTTTTGAAAGAGCTTGCCCTTTGTTAACATGGAGTTTTCTGTTCTGTTGCCCTACTTCCTGTCCATCTGTTTAAAAGCCGCCCCTAAAGCTTAGTCCAGTGCCTGAGTATACTGCTTCCTGTGTGCTCCTGCCCTGCTGCTTTTGGTTCCTGATTGTTATTCGGATCCTCTTGGAAAACAACCGACACCGACTCTGGACTTCATCTGGTATCATCTAGCTGTGCCCGGACTCCGTTTGCCGTCTTTGGTCGGCACTTCTGCCCGGTTCCTTCCGTTTAATACCACTCTGGACTCACATCACGTACGGACATTTTTGGACTTACCTATTGCCCTTTTGTGTCCCGGCTGCTGCGCATTTAGGGCTTCTGGGGTGATTGCCAGACAGTCCCTGTATAGGGGTTCGCTCTTGGTGGTCTCCCTGGGGGAGTCCGGTGCGCGGTCCCGGGAATTCCCTTTCGCTCCGTCCCTGGAAGGTATTTCCTGTATTTATGTTCTACTGTGTTTTTGTTCCGTTTATGTACATATTTGCTGGTTGCATATTATAAACGTCTTGCACCAAGAACTCGTCTCTGGTTGTCATTGCCCTAACGCAATCGAAATCCTCAATACATACAATAGTATTACAGCCAGACTCGGGAAGACCTAACATTTGTACAGGCACCTTGTGTCGTGTTGTTCCGGGGAACAGTTGCCTGACGTCTGCCTGTGGCCACCACTCTGCTTCTTACTGCCTGTTGGGATGCTACGCCTCCCTCCCCCTGTGCACTGCTGTCCTCGCTCTGCATATCCTCCTGCCAGGTTGGGTCAGTTACTGGATCATCCACCACGTCGTCTTCCTCTTCCGCACCCTGCTCCTCCTCCTGACTTCCTGACAATTGTGTCTCATCATCGTCCACCCCTTGTTGAGACACGTTGCCAACTTCGTGAGAACGTGGCTGCTCAAATATTTGGGCATCTGTACATACAATCTCGTCATGGCCCACTTCAACAGGAGCTGGCGAGAGGCCAGAATTTGTGAATGGAAACGTGAACGAACAGCTCTTCCGAGTGTCCAAGTGTGGGATCAGTAATGTCCGTGGACGTGTACTCGGCCTGGTGGTAGGAAGGAGGATCAGGTTCTGAAATGTGCGGTGCAGTATCACGGCTACTGACACTTGACCGTGTGGAAGACAGAGTGTTTGTGGTAGTGCCAATCTGACTGGAAGCATTATCCGCTATCCAACTAACAACCTATTGACACTGGTCTTGGTTCAAGAGCGGTGTACTGCTGCGGTCCCCAAGAATTTGGGACAGGACGTGCGAGCGACTAGATGTGGCCCTTTGTTGTGGCGAAATTAGAGCTTGCACACAACCTCGGTCTCTGCTTGCACCACCATCACGTCCACTTCCTTGTTCGTTGACAACGCCCTTGCGCATTTTGCAATGCTGTGCTGATGTGTATTCACTAGACTTGTGCGTTATATCCAAGTTTTTGCAAAACTCACACAAATGCAGCGGAAAGCTGCCACCAACAGGCACACACGTGCGGTTTTTAAATGCAAACACGGAGGCACTAAGAACCTAACAGGTCTCTATCCAGGGACAACGTGGAGCCTCCCAATTTTTGGCTGCCCTGCCTCAGGGCTATACTACAATAGACCCACTTCCTTCCAATGGGCACTTCAGGTTTACAGGCCCTCATGCACGTCTCTATCCAGGGACAACGTGGAGCCTCCCAATTTTTGGCTGCCCTGCCTAAGGGCTATACTACAATAGACCCACTTCCTTACAATGGGCACTTCAGGTTTACAGGCCATCATGCACGTCTCTATCCAGGGACAATGTGGAGCCTCCCAATTTTTGGCTGCCCTGCCTAAGGGCTATACTATAATACACCCACTTCCTGACAATGGGCACTTCAGGTTTACAGGCCCTCATGCACGTTTCTATCCAGGGACAACGTGGAGCCTCCCAATTTTTGGCTGCCCTGCCTAAGGGCTATACTACAATAGACCCACTTCCTTACAATGGGCACTTCAGGTTTACAGGCCATCATGCACGTCTCTATCCAGGGACAATGTGGAGCCTCCCAATTTTTGGCTGCCCTGCCTAAGGGCTATACTATAATACACCCACTTCCTGACAATGGGCACTTCAGGTTTACAGGCCATCATGCACGTCTCTATCCAGGGACAATGTGGAGCCTCCCAATTTTTGGCTGCCCTGCCTAAGGGCTATACTACAATAGACCCACTTCCTTACAATGGGCACTTCAGGTTTACAGGCCCTCATGCACGTCTGTATGCAGGGGCATTGGTGAACCTCACAATTTTGGACTGCCCTGGCAAAGGAAAATACTACAAAGACTCACTTCCTCAAAATGGGCACATTAGACTCAAGAGGCCTTCATGTACGTCTCTTCTCAGGGACATCGGAGTGCCACACAATGTTTTCACGTAAAATCTTTCATGTATTAATCTCAAAAAGTAACATACACCAGCTCTATCTCACTATTGGGTATGTGCCCTTAACATTTCTGCCATGAAAAATCATTTTGGGGTCATTTTGGAAGGTTTTCTGGTGAGTCCGTAAAAATGGCGTGAAACGCGGACAAAATTGTTCACAGCTGTGACTTTTGAGTGATAAATGCTTCAAGGGGTCTTCCCCATGCTGTTGCCATGTCATTTGAGCACTCTTCTGAGACTTTTGTGACATTTTTAGGGTTTCTACATGCTGCCGGGGGGTCATTTCACAAAAATACTCGGGTCTCCCATAGGATAACATTGGGCTCGTTGCTCGGGCCGAGTACACGAGTATCTTGGGAGGCTCGGCCCGAGCTTCGAGCACCCGAGCTTTTTAGTACTCGCTCATCACTAATGATTAGCCTTGACAATATAATGGACTCCTACAACTAAATTAAAAAATTGAAGTCCTTTAAAAATTACTTGAAATCATATAACTTTTGTGTTTTGGTTTGATAAAAGCATATAGGGTTAATTTTCTACTGCTGCCCAGTGATTGCTCAACATGATGGTGAGTCAGTAAATTAACCTGAAGTCCTGTGTAGATAGGACAATGCTATATTATAGCTCAGCTCCATTACATCTGTAAAATGTCTGATGAATTAATGTGACAATTTCATTTTTTTAAAGGATTTGATTATTTTTTTATTATGTATTATGTTCCCTGAAACAGCACCGGACTGGACCATGGGCTGTGTCTGGTACTGTAGCTTAAGTTCCATGCAAGAATTGAAGCAGCAGCACTCACCATTTGTGTCCACGATTCTATATTTTAAATCCATAAAATTATCAAATTGCAGGGTGCAGAGAAGGGGGAGCGCGAAATGTCCACACGACGGACGTTTCGCGCTTCTCAAATGGCACTTCACACGTGCAAACAGCCGTTGTCCAGACATTCCCTGCAATCTGATCGGGGATTGTTTGTGTGATCTGATGTGTGCGAGTGTGAGATCTAATGTGTGTGGGTGAGCGATCCATTGCAGGGCCTCCCGCTCACATCTGGTGAGAATGGTTGCGGGGAGTCCACTGTCTATAATGAAGTGTCCTGCAGTATCTTTAACTTTTTTAGCTGCATGGATATTTCATTATTGAACCACGACTAGGGCTTATTTTTGGGGTATGGCTTATCTTTAAGTCTTGCTCCGAAAGTGATGAAAATCTCTGCTAGGGCGTATATTTGGGGGAGGTCTTATTTTTGGAAAAACATAGTAGTAGTATACATAAAGAGATCTTTAGAAAAAGTATTTCTAAAGATTGTTCATCATATGCTAATGAGGCCAGTGACTAGTCGCAAGGGCGTTAGTTCACTTGGCTAGTCGGCCCCCTTAGAATGTTAGTATGCCCCTGTGGGCGTTCTAACACTGTAATGAATGCGCAGCATCAGAGCCATGGTCGCTCCCACCTCTGCTGCCACCACTGGTTTTCAGCTCAGTATGCAAGATCAGAACGTCTCCGGACTTCCTGTCATGCGCACTACACCAGTTTGAAACTGGGACATATACATCCAGCTTCATAGTACGCATGACTGGAAGTCCTGGACTTCTGATCATGCGCAACCAGTCGAAAACCAGTGGTGGCAGCAGAGTTGGGCGACCATCCCTCTGACGCTGCGCACTCATTAGTATGTTAGCATGCCCACAGGGGTGTGCTTACATGCTAAGGGGGCCAACTATCCAAGTGTAAAGGCCCAGTCACACACAACGACTTACCAGCGATCCCAACAATGATACAACCTGATAAGGATTGCTGGTAAGTCGCTGGGAGGTCGCTGGTGAGATGTCACACAGTCAGACCTTACAAACGACGCAGTAATGATGAGCAACCTGTATAACGATCTTGGTGGCGGTGGGACCCTGTTAGGAGGTTGTTGGTAGGCGTCAAACACAGTGATGTGTCCTGCCAAGCAGGACATCGCCTTTGAAGAAAATGGTCCGGTCCATTCGGCAACGACTAGCGATCTCACAGCAGGGGCCTGATCGCTGGTAGATGTCACACATAACAAGATCACTGGCGAGATCTTTGCAGCGTCAGAGAAACTGTGACTTAGCAACGATCTCGTTAGCGATCTCGTTGTGTGTGACGGGGCCTTAATGCTCTTGCGACTAGTCCCCTCGTTTATTAGCATATGGTAAAAGATCTTTAGAAATACTTTTTCTAAAGATCTCTTTATCTATGCTAGTGTATACAGGCACGGTTAGGCAGGGATTATCAATATGCACCCAGAACTGCTTGTGGTTCTGGGTGCATATTGCACCTGACAGGTTCCCTTTAAGTATGCAGTGTTATAATATTGAAGAATAACTAAACTTCGGTGCATTGCTTTATATTTCGACTTCTACTAATCACTCAAAAGTGCACAGTTCAGGAGGCACAAGAGCTCAACTACTGCCTCAGTGTGCACTCACAAGTGAGTATGGACTCACATTTCCTATTGAATTCTTACTCAACTCTGTGCCCACAGACAGAATATGAGTTATTTTGCTTCCTGAGCTCCTCAATTCTATGTAGTCTTTTGAGCTATCAGTGGTGGTCACAGAACCTAGAAAGCCATTGCTCTTCAGCTAATTTAAGGGCCTTTAAAATGTAAAATAATTAACGAAAGTTTAATTACAATTTAATATGAATTATATTTAACGTAAAGGGTTAACTACCTACTTTTCTGACATACACAGTTGATCGAGCATATACTGAACCATCTGTCTTAGTACACTAAAGGGGTTGAAAGTTCTTAATGGCTATGTTTACATCTAGTCTTCCATATACTGTAAGTACAGCAAATATTTAGAGACAAAAATATCTACGTAGACATTTCAAAACAAATTTTGGTTTAGTTTCTTGCTCCAGTATTTTTATATCTTTTAGTCGAATGTTTCTATAGTTATTGAACTACAATTATTAGCATTTCATTAGGTTTCACACTTTTATTGAGAAACATGTCAAGTTTATGCAGACTCAACATGTACAGTGATGTGTTACGAGGGGGACCCGGGGAAGCGTGCCAAGATGGGGAATGGACAGCTTCCGCCGGTCAAGGTCCACTGTGCGGTGTAAGGGACCGCTGCTATGGTGGGTGAAGAGTGAGCGGGTTGCTGCTAGCGATCGTCTGGAATGTCACAGACGATCTATGTACACCGATCTGCCCTAACCCGTGTGGGTTGTATGGCAGGGATCACACGGCTCGGTGTACCTGTTGCACGGGGAAGCACAGAGGTGCCCACGCACGTGTGCCAGTGGAAGTCACGAGAATATGGCACGAGGGTAGCACAGAGGTGCCCACGCACGTGTGCTTTCAATAACCAGGTGAGTCCAGTGGAGACTCGAGGAGCTCACCTGGGACAGGAACACGGCCTGTAGAAGGAGCTACTGCCGGAGCAGCAAGGCAGGGACACGACCTGCAAACCAGGTGCTGCCTAAGCAGCAAGGGCCAAGCCCACAGAAGAAGATAATGCCTGAGCAGTGGCGTGGCAGCACGCTGCCAGACATCCAAACATAGAAGGACGGTCGCGCGCTGCCATGATGGCAGGAGGAGCTTTTAAGGAGGTGTAGCTCCAGCCAAGGGCGGGCGCGAGGCGGAGATGACGGACTTGACCCAATCAGGATCCACGACATCCCAGCCTGGCCAGTCAGGATTCACCACGTCACCAGCCTTGTCATCAAGCCGTGTGACGTCAGTGGGCGAATCAGGATCCACCAAGCATAGCACATGCTCACCCTCCTGCCTCTGGGAAATAGAGGCGGGATCCTCGGTCTCACAATGTGTAGAGATAACGGGAGTCTCACTGCTTCCCTGAGCAGCAAATCTCTGCACATTGCGCAACCTCACAGACCTTCGAGGCTGCTGAGCAGGAGGAGCTGTGGCAGGCAAGGAATGGGAGACCGCCTCATTTCTTGCAACAGGAGTACCACTAGGTGTCACCCTTGTGCTGCCTCTCTGAGGAGGTTTCTCCTGCACTCTGCGCAGTCTGGCAGACCTTCGGCGCTGCAGAGCAGGAGCGCTCGTGGCAGGCAAGGAGACTGTCTCATTCCTTGCCACAGGAGAGCCACGAGGTGTAACATTACCCCCCCGTCTAGGCCCCCCCCCCTGCCCGTGATCGAAGGCTGCTATCAAACCCGGGGCGTGGATATGATCCTCCAATTCCCAGGATCTATGCTCCGGACCACAGCCGACCCACTCCACGAGGTAGTACCTCCTGCCCCGTATAACTTTTGTCTCCACAAGCTTCGCCACCTCAGAGTCGTCGGACGGGGAGTCAGTTTGAGGTGTCAGAGACCCCGAGAACTTATTAAGCCGTACGGGTATCAGGAGGGACACGTGAAAGGTGTTGGCTATAGCCCAGCGTGGAGGGAGCTGGAGTCGGTATGCCACCGGGTTCACCTGCTCTAGCACTTTAAACGGACCCAGGTACCTAGGGGCGAACTTGGCTGCCTGTACCCGTAGGTTAACATTCTTAGAGGACAGCCACACTAGGTCACCAGGGGCGAAGGATGGTGCAGGGCGGCGGCGCTCATCAGCCGTTGTCACCATCCAGTCTTTAGCCCTCTTAAGGGCCTCTTGGGTGTTATCCCAGATCTCCCGGGCCTCGGTCGCCCAATCCTCCACTCTAGGATCGGGTGACGTAATGGGCATCGGAACCGGGATTCTGGGATGTTGTCCGTTATTGAGCAGGAACGGAGTCTGACCAGAGGATTCATGGACCGAATTATTAATGGCAAATTCGGCCCAAGGAAGGAGGTTAGCCCAGTTGTCGTGGTGCGCGGAGATAAAATGGCGGAGGTAAGTTACCAAGGTCTGATTGGTCCTCTCTACCAGTCCATTGGTTTCGGGATGGTATGCGGAGGAGATGTTCAGCTCTATCTGCAGGAGCTTACAGAGCTCTCTCCAGAAGCGAGACGTGAACTGGGAACCCCGGTCGCTCACCACCTTGTCAGGCATGCCATGCAGCCTAAATACATGCCTAATGAATAAGGTGGCGAGAGCACGTGACGTCGGGAGTCGTGGGAGAGGCACCAAGTGGACCATTTTAGAGAAGTGATCCGTGATGACCCATACGACCTTGTGACCTGCTGACTTGGGCAGATCTCCCAGGAAGTCCATTCCCTCAACTTCCCAGGGACGATCCGGCACTGGCAGTGGGTGAAGAAGACCTGCCGGTCTCTGCCGGGACGGCTTATTCCGTGCACACGACATACAGGCTCCCACATACTCCTGTATGTCCTGGGGTAGTCTCGGCCACCAATAGTGCCTAGTCACAAGGTCTCTGGTCCTTTTGACCCCAAAGTGACCCCCGACCTTGGAGGCATGGGCCCACGATAGCACCTCATTCCGTAGTTCAGGGGGAACGAGGGTCTTGCCAGGTGGCACCTGGTCCAAAGAAGTGGGAGTGACCATCCTCAAGCTGTCCGGGGGTAGTATAAGACGAGGCTCCTCCTCGTCCTCCTCCAACACAACCATACAACGTGACAAGGCATCGGCCCGTACGTTCTTCTCACCGGCCAGGTGGCGGATAATAAAGCGGAACCGGGAGAAGAACAAGGACCAACGGGCCTGCCTTGGGTTCAGGCGTTGTGCTGTCTGGAGGTATGTGAGATTTTTATGGTCGGAAAATACTTCAAATGGATGCTTCGCACCCTCCAGGAGATGCCGCCATTCCTGGAATGCTAGTTTCATCGCCAGTAACTCCCTATCCCCTATGGAGTAGTTCCTCTCGGCCGGAGAAAAGGTCTTGGAGAAAAAGAAACAAGGATGCTTCCTTCCTCGTTCGTCTTTCTGGTACAGGACTGCACCAGCACCGACCGAAGAGGCGTCTACCTCTAGTAGAAAGGGTTTGGAGATGTCTGGACGATGAAGGATGGGAGCTCTGGAGAAGTAAGTTTTGAGAGTGTGAAATGCCTCTACCGTTTCCCGTGTCCATGCTTTGGGATTAGCGCCCTTGCGGGTAAGGGCAATGATGGGTGCTGCCACCGTCGAGAAGTTGGGAATGAACTGGCGATAATAATTGATAAACCCCAAGAATCGCTGGATCGCTTTCAGCGAGCGGGGCTCAGGCCATTTCATCACTGTCTCCAACTTCCCCGGATCCATTGCTAACCCCTGACTGGACACGATATACCCCAGGAACGGCAAGGATTCACGTTCAAAAACGCACTTTTCTAGCTTAGCATATAACGAATGAGTGCGGAGCCTCTTAAGTACTCGGATGACATCCCTCCGATGGGTGGCAAGATCGGGGGAGAAGATAAGGATATCATCCAGGTATGCAACCACGGAAAGATACAAATCCCGGAAAACATCATTCACAAAGTCTTGAAATACGGCGGGGGCATTGCAGAGTCCGAAGGGCATTACGAGATACTCGTAGTGACCGTCCCTGGTGTTGAAGGCGGTCTTCCACTCATCGCCCTCTCGGACTCGCACTAGATTATACGCCCCGCGTAGATCCAGCTTCGTGAAGATCTTTGCCCCGCGGAATCGATCAAATAACTCCGTAATGAGGGGCAAAGGGTATTTGTTTTTGATCGTGATTGCATTTAATCCCCTGTAATCGATACAGGGGCGTAGATCCCCTTCCTTCTTTTGTACGAAGAAGAACCCCGCACCGGCCGGTGAAATAGACTTGCGAATGAACCCTTTTGCCAGGCTGTCCTGAATATATTTGGACATAGCCTCCGTCTCTGGAGCAGAGAGGGGATACACTCTGCCCCTAGGGGGCTCGGAGCCTGGCTTAAGGTCTATTCGGCAATCGTATGGCCGGTGGGGAGGAAGGGTATCTGCGGCCCTCTTGGAGAAGACGTCCCTGTAGGCCTCATAAGGTGTCGGTAAACCTGGCTCCCCTGTATTCCCTGAGGACCCAACCGACCTAATGGTAGCGGGTGGTTCGGTAGTCACGAGGTGCTCCCTACAGGATCCTGCCCATGATGAGATCTCCCCTGTTGCCCAGTTGAGTATAGGAGCATGCTGTCTCAACCAGGGGAGGCCCAGTAGGATCTCATCCGTCCCCCCTGGAAGCACCAGGAAGGACACCTGCTCATGGTGTCCTGGTGGTACTTCCATCCTGAGAGGGATGGTGATCTGAGTGATGGGATCGACTAGTAGGGACCCGTTGACTACCCGAACCCTGAGTGGCTTGGGTAAGAGAACCAGGGGAACTGAGTATCGGGTTGCCAGGGAGGTCGAAATGAAATTGCCATCAGCGCCTGAGTCCAGGCAGGCCAGAGCAGAGAAGAGAGTAGTGCCAAACTGCAACTGGGCGCTGATAGTCAACCTAGAGGGAGAAGCAGCGTCTAGTAACCCCCCTCTGATGGAAACTAGACGCTGTCTTTTCCCGACGGTTTGGGACATCGGGTAGCTATGTGTCCCCTCTGCCCACAGGAAAAGCAGATGACACCAGACCGAGAACCTGGGGTAGAGGAGACCGCTTTGGACACCTCCATTGACTCCACGGAGTCGCCTACAGAGCTGGCTGGGAGACCTGTCTGGTGGAATACGGGAGCCAGACGCTTTTTAGGCCGTGAGGACGTGGGTGCTGAAGAGACCTCGAGCCTCCGCTCCGCCTGGCGGATGTCTATGCGAGAGGCAACCACAATCAAGGACTCTAAAGTAGCAGGCACCTCACGCGTGGCCAGTGCGTCTTTGACGAACCCTGCCAGGCCCTCCCAGAACACAGGGACAAGGACCTTATCGGGCCAGTCCAGCTCTGCGGCAAGTGTCCTAAAGTGTACGGCAAAGTCCCCGACTGAAGCGGACCCTTGCCGAAGTCGTAGGAGGCGCAGCGCGGAGTCGTGGGTGACTTGAGGCCCGAGGAACACCATTCTCATGGCCCCAAGATAAGATGCTAAGTTATTCACCACCCGATCTCCGCGCTCCCACAACGGCGTGGACCACTTCAGCGCTCTCCCTGTGAGCAGGGACTGGACGAAGGCTACCTTCGCCTTCTCGGTAGCGTAAAGAGTCGCGGACAGCTCTAAGTAGGTGGTAACTTGGTTTATAAACCCACGGCACTCGGAGCTGTCCCCGCTAAAGCGCTCTGGAAGCGCAAGGCGAGGAGACCTTCCGCCCAATAGCACAGCCTGGGTAGCCGCCTGGGTGGCGACTGTCGTCAGAGCAGTCTTGTCGGAGGAAGACTGCTCCACTGCTGCCAAACGTGATTCCAACTGCTGCACATAACGCAGCAACTGCTGCTGCTCTTCAGCCATAGCCAGACCTTTGGCGCGACCGTAATGTTACGAGGGGGACCCGGGGAAGCGTGCCAAGATGGGGAATGGACAGCTTCCGCCGGTCAAGGTCCACTGTGCGGTGTAAGGGACCGCTGCTATGGTGGGTGAAGAGTGAGCGGGTTGCTGCTAGCGATCGTCTGGAATGTCACAGACGATCTATGTACACCGATCTGCCCTAACCCGTGTGGGTTGTATGGCAGGGATCACACGGCTCGGTGTACCTGTTGCACGGGGAAGCACAGAGGTGCCCACGCACGTGTGCCAGTGGAAGTCACGAGAATATGGCACGAGGGTAGCACAGAGGTGCCCACGCACGTGTGCTTTCAATAACCAGGTGAGTCCAGTGGAGACTCGAGGAGCTCACCTGGGACAGGAACACGGCCTGTAGAAGGAGCTACTGCCGGAGCAGCAAGGCAGGGACACGACCTGCAAACCAGGTGCTGCCTAAGCAGCAAGGGCCAAGCCCACAGAAGAAGATAATGCCTGAGCAGTGGCGTGGCAGCACGCTGCCAGACATCCAAACATAGAAGGACGGTCGCGCGCCGCCATGATGGCAGGAGGAGCTTTTAAGGAGGTGTAGCTCCAGCCAAGGGCGGGCGCGAGGCGGAGATGACGGACTTGACTCAATCAGGATCCACGACATCCCAGCCTGGCCAGTCAGGATTCACCACGTCACCAGCCTTGTCATCAAGCCGTGTGACGTCAGTGGGCGAATCAGGATCCACCAAGCATAGCACATGCTCACCCTCCTGCCTCTGGGAAATAGAGGCGGGATCCTCGGTCTCACAATGTGTAGAGATAACGGGAGTCTCACTGCTTCCCTGAGCAGCAAATCTCTGCACATTGCGCAACCTCACAGACCTTCGAGGCTGCTGAGCAGGAGGAGCTGTGGCAGGCAAGGAATGGGAGACCGCCTCATTTCTTGCAACAGGAGTACCACTAGGTGTCACCCTTGTGCTGCCTCTCTGAGGAGGTTTCTCCTGCACTCTGTGCAGTCTGGCAGACCTTCGGCGCTGCGGAGCAGGAGCGCTCGTGGCAGGCAAGGAGACTGTCTCATTCCTTGCCACAGGAGAGCCACGAGGTGTAACAGTGATGACCCTTATTTTCCAAGACCTCTGCCTTTCTCCTTGGCATGATGGATATCAGATTCTGGGCCAAATCCTGACTGCTGACAACCCAATTTTGCCTAATCAGTGCTTGAAGTTAACTACAATTTCTTTGATTTTGTTTGTTCACCTGTTTTTAGAGCAGGTTCTTAGTGGGACTGAGATCTGGCGAGCTGCCTGCCTGTGGACCCAGCATTTCAATGTTTTGTTCACCGAGCCCCTTAGTTATCACTTTTGCTTTGTCTCATGGACTCCATCATGCCGGATAAAGGATTTTTCATCACAAAATTGTTCCTGGATAGAGATCAGCGGACCTGTGGATATTCAGGTTCTCCTAATTCACATAGACTTGAATAAAAAGTGTGGCTTGGGAACCAAACTTTACCTGTACTTGACCCTGGACACTGAACCGAATATAAGTCAATGGTGACCCAAATTTCTGTGCTGAAAAATGGCTGTAAAATGGTCGTGGCAAAGGCTAGGCTGCTGCAAAAGTAAGCAAGTTTGGGGAAAAGCAGAACAGTTATATACAGTAGTACATATGTTCCTGGAAGATAACACAGCACTAGGACTCTTTTCTCAGCTCTTTTCTGAGCCCTTTATTAAACTTCATGAATATTCACTGCTTCCCCAGACTCCCCTGTGTGCCAGTGTCTGTGATTAGCTGTAGACCAGTTTGCTGTATTGTAGTATAAAATGAAATCAATATACAATTAAAAAAATGACGTTGGTACCTGCCCTACTTTTGATAACCAGCGCTGATAAAACATACAACTATGGACTGCAGCCTTCAGCTATCAGCTTTACCTTGGCTGGTTATCAAAAATAGAGGGGATACCAGTCCATTTATTTAAATAAATAATTTAACAAAACAGCATGGGGTCCCCCCTAATTTTTATAACCAGTCAAGGTGAAGCTGACAGTTTAGGGTTGATATTATCAGGGTAGGAAGGGCCATGGTTATTGGCTTGTCCCAGCCTAAAAATATCAGCCCACGGCTGTCCCAGAAATGGCATATCCGTTAGATGCGCCAATTCTGGCACCTTACGCAGCTCATCCCGATATCCCTGGTTTAGTGGCAATTGGGTAATATATAGGGTTAATGATAGCTGTGATTGTCAAAAGCCCTAGGTTAATAATGGGGAGGAGACACCTTCATTACTAACCTTGTAAGTCAAAAGAAAAAAATTGATGCCTCCTCATTACTAACCTAGGGCTTGGTTGCAGCTGTGATTTTTGACAAATCACAGCTATGATCAACCCCATATATTAACCCCAATTGTCAACGTACCATGGCAATTGAGATGAGGCAGGTAAAGTGCTAGAATTGGCAAATTTAATGGATGCACCTTTTCTTGGGTAACTGCGGGATGCTATTTTTAGGCTGGGAGAAGCCAATAACCATGGCTCTTTCCACCCTGATAATACCAACTTACAGCTATCATATTCACCTCAGCTGGTTATTAAAAATAGGGGGGACCCCATGTCGTTTTTAAAATTAATTATTTAAGTAATTAAAAAACCCCCCAAACAAACAAAAAGAAAAACAGTGCGCAATACCCTCTATTTTTAATAACCAGCCAAAGTAAAAATAACAGTTTGGGGGTGCAGCCCATACGTGTCTGTTTTACCCGTGCTGGTTAACAAAAATAAAGTGGGAGCCAACATTATTTTTTTATTATCATTATTTTCTTTACATTGGTGCACTGACCAATCACAGCAATGCCAATACTTGACATGCCTGTGATGGGGCCGGAAATGCACAACAGAAATGCTTGCTGATTGGCTGCCTTTCAACAAGTTTTATTGGGATGACAAAGCCAAACCGGAACTGGATATACTAGTAAACGTTTGTGATTGGGTCTAGGACCCGAGTCACGAACTTTACTGTTCAAGTTCACTCTTCCCAACACCTGAATCATTAGTAGAGGTTGCTCTTGAAGGACAATTAGATCCCATTTTTTATTCATGGCCATGTTCTTAAGTAAAATTGTGAGCTAGTCCACCTCATGGATGAAAAGCCTCCACACATGAATGGTCTCAGGATGCTTTACTGTTGGCATGACACATGACTCACCTTTTTTTGTCCTGACATTTTTGTCCCAGATAACACAGTATGAAGGGGGCTTCATCAAAGAAAATTACTTTTCAGTAAGTTCGGGGATTGGACTTTCAGAGGACTAAGGTAGTGTTATTTTCTCATATGAAGCCACCTCCAGATTGTTTGATGTAAAAACACTGAAGCAGCAAAATTTATGGAAACCAAACATTTGTGTCAGTCTCAAACATTTTGGCCATGGACAGAACCTATAGGGTGAGGGAGGGTGAAGGTGACCAGAAAAATACACTGGGGAGAACATGCAGAAGTAAATATGATAGCTCCAAGTGACTCTTCACAAAGCCTGCTGTCATTGAGCAATCTGTGCCCTCATGAAGAAAGTTGGCATGCGTAATCTTACCTCTCAGCTCATGTCTGACAGATGAATCAGGGAAAAGACAGATTTTATCTTGAATTTTGCCATCTGATTGACAATGCTAGAGGAGTGGTTCTTCCTTGGCACTCTTACAGCTGTAATGTTCTGCCTGTCCTGACCACTGCAGCCAATCACTGGCCTGACAGATGCACACTTTTCACATGAATGCTGAGGCCAGGAATTATTATTTTTTCACATCCTCTCCTTTCCAGTCATGTCTTTGTCAACCACTTAACGACACTGTTTTCAAGCAGTCCCAGCTCTGTCCCCAGTATTATCCTATTGTTACACTATATAGTTCACAAAGAGCCCCAAGACATCTCTGAAGCCCTAAGGTATGGACACAGTCTCATTTGATACTGGTTGTATTTTTCAGTTTACCTTTTTTTTCTTCCATTGTTGACTGATCTAATCTAGATGTAACTGATAAAAAAAATCAGCTGTAACTGGATTATATAATTTATACAGCTCACCAATAAAAGGAGAGACTGGGGTAAAGGAACATTGTTATTACCGTCATTCTTTATGTTGCTATACAAGTTGTAAAAGCCATCCACCATCTCATGCCTGTAATCAGGGACATTATCAGGGACGTTACAGGTTAAACAGTTTGATCCATAAGCCGAGGCCTTGGAAAAAGCAGTTAAAAATGACACGTTTTCTCATTAGTGTAAGGGCTGTACTGTATTGAGATTTAATCTTTAGTGTGTCCTCGTCTGCCCTAGAAATCATTTCACAAGAAAAGCTGTTCTCTTGTAGTTGTCAATTACTCTTATAAAGGCCTATGTATATGTCTATGTATATGGCCATCAAGCATATAAGGCTTTTCATACAATAATAGAATAGAGTTAATTATGAAATATGTACAGAAATTGACTTGAACTTTTAGAAGCGATATTCCATTTTTAACAAGTTATCACCTAACCAATGGACAAGTGACACCTTTAAGATCGATGGAACATAAACCAATTTCCAGACTATTGAAGAAAAATAGAGAGAAGAGCGCTCATTGTGTGGATCAGCAATGATAAAATTCAATAATTCAATGGCGTTTCACTCACCTAGTGTGGTGTCAAGACACAGACTTAGGGAAAGTCCGGCGTGAGATAAAACACACAACAGACAGGGGTTTTTACCAAGACAATTAAGGGGTACATCGGGGACACATTAACAATGGTGGGCCTTGATGCTAGTTAGAGGGAAGATAGAGACCTCCTCCACTTAAGTGCTGCTGTACCCTGCACTCCTAGCCGGTCCCTATACAGGTTTCTCAACTATCGCCCAGCAGGAACCTGAAGCTCTGAGTGACACTGCAGTAAGCCCTGGCTAGTGAGTGGGAAGGTAAGGATCACTAGTTCTACCACTATTGTAAAGTCTGATGAAGGATTTGGATCAACTTCATAATGTGTAGTTGATATTTTAGTAAAGTTTTTACTTTATCTACTCCAGATTATCCACATTGGCAGCGCTCCCAAGATCCATTAAGTTTTTTTCTGCAATCCCATTTTTAAATACTCTATTAGTAAACTCTGAGTGCATAGAGAGTGCTCCCCAGTTCAGCACCTTAATCTATTAGTCAGAGTGAATGTTCACCGCAAAGAGCATCTCTCACTTTGGAAAACTTGTTAGATTTTTGTAGTACAAAGCCAGCCACAGATTTCAATGATTGCTTCTTTAACCATATGGTAGTCCCCTAGAAATATTGAAACCTTGCGCCCCTGAGGCTTCAGTCGCCACGGAGGTACTGCACCTCAGCCAGAGGTGTGGTATTCCATCCTAGGTAAGGAGGAAGTCATCACCGGTTCACACAAAACACAACACTCTCACTCAGCAACACCACATCAGACATGGTAAGGGCGTGATTATACCCAAAGCCAGACCGGGGGGGGGGGTCTTATGAGTGGGAATAGACAGACAGTCCTGGAGGTTGGAGGGAGAAGGAAAGAGAGAGGAGCAGTGGAGGAGCGAAGGCCCGTGGCCTGGAGCTAGTACCACTTGGCCCGAGCACATACATAAGAGGTCCTAGAGACCACGGGAGTGCCATAACCTCCCGTGGCCTTGTTCCACATATAACCTACAGGTAGAAGGACTTGGCCTCAACTCGGGGACTGTTCCCTAGGCTAGAGGAGAAGAACCTACATATTCCACTAGTAAAACCAGCGGCTGAGGTAACTGCAAGCACCGAAGCCACATCCACATGAATTCGCTGGAAGGTGACCCCAAAGGGCTAAGGGATAGAGCTTTAAACCACCCAACAGAGTCCACGGGCACTGGCACAGGGTTCAGTGAGCGAGGGCGCAAGGCAGGAAGGTGAAGCAAGCGCAGGAAGAAGACCAGGGAAGGTACACTCAAGAAAGGTGCATTGGACTCGACCTCTGAACTATCCAAGGTCGGCTGGAGCCCATCACGGTAAAACTCCAGCACTCCAAAAGCGGTCACTGGCATGTCGTGTTACCTTGGAACCTGCTACAGTGAGTAAAAACCTTGAGACTGCATCCCTGTGTCACTCCGTTATTCTCCTGCGTCTCCAGCCTAGCAACCCCCGCCATCGCCTACTACTACTACTACTACCCCCATCCGCCCTGGGGACCAGGTCTACCTGTAGAGAGCTGCACCATCTAAGGTGCGTGACCTTCTGCCCCAGAGGTCCCCATCCTGCAGCGGCGCACCCCAACTTGCCGTATACCACAGGTGGCGTTACGAATAAACTGTCATCATCCCCTTCCTATTCCTTAAATGACACAGCCGGGGTCACGGAGTTGGGTCTCGCCACCGCGGTGCCCCAGGAGCAGAACCACTGCTCGGTAACAAGTCACCCCAGGCCCCGGTGCGGACGTGTCACTTCCCTCACAAATAACAGCTGATCATTGGAGACCACAGCAATAGGACATCTGCTCAACTTATTGCCAGGAGACCTTTCCATTAAAGAAAAAGATTATTTAAAGATGATAATCCCTTAGTATGTATCCTTACGTATGTACGATAACATGGATGAGTCTGGTGAACATAACGATAGATAGATAGATAGATAGGTGTAAAGAAGAAGGCAACACTCCAAAAGTAACAAAAAGAATGTAGACTTTATGTGGCTACAGTTTGGTTGTTAACCAGCCTTTGTTAACAACCGAAATGTTGCCACAAGGGCTAACAAAGTCCACATTCTCTTTGTTACTTTTCGAGTGTTGCCTTCCTTTTTACATCTATTTGCCTTGGATAAAGCTGTTTTTTTTTTTTACATAGATAGATATTATCCCTCTTTGCATCAAGTATGGGTCTTTTCCCCAGGTAATCACTTTCATGGAACATATTAATCACATTTGTCACATTTAAGACCAGGCTATTGATCTATCAGCTCTAAGGCTGGGTGCACAGTGACTGTAACTCTACTTTCGCTAATTATTTAGGGTTACGGTGGAATAAAGGAAGGGTAGAGAGAGGAAATATTTTATGTATGTGTTTGTGTCTGCAGACAGCAGGATTCTGCTCACAGAATGTGAAAGGAAAAAGGAGAGATACCATTGTATGTGGTAGGGCCAAGCATGTGATTCAAGTCCTTCAGGTGTAAAGGGCACTTTACATACAGCGACATCGCTAGCGATGTCGCTGGTGAAAGCACCCGCCCCCGTCGGTTGTGCGTCACGGGCAAATCGCTGCCCGTGGCGCACAACACCGCTAAGAATGGTCACATGTACTTACCTGCCTAGCGACGTCGCTGTGGCCGTCGAACCGCCTCCTTTCTAAGGGGGCGGTTCGTCCAGCGTCACAGCGACGTCACTAAGCGGCCGCCTAATAGAAGCAGAGGGGCGAAGATGCGCGGGCGGAACATTGCGCCCACCTCCTTCCTTCCTCATTGCCGGCGGCCGCAGGTGCGGCGATGTTCCTCGTTCCTGCAGTGTCACACATAGCGATGTGTGCTGCCGCAGGAATGACAAACAACCTGCGTCCTGCAACAGCAACGATAATTGGGAATAGAACGACGCGTCAACGATCAACGATAAGGTAAGTAATTTTGATCGTTAATGGACGTTCGTGCGTTTCACATGCAACAACGTCGCTAATGGGGCCGGATGTGCGTCACGAATTCCGTGACCCCAACGACATCTCACTAGCGATGTCGTTGCATGTAAAGCGGCCTTAAGTCTCACCCTGGAACACTGAGATCATGTCTTTTGGGCATATAGGCCAGTGGGGACTCATAGAAGTTCCAACATTTTGGAGTATTCCTGATCAGTGACCCTTTCATAGCCTATTCACACAAACAGGCTGCAATAGACTGTGCATTTAGTGATCTATTATACATTGCTTAGTGCACATACGCTGCCCCTGTTCTCGGTAGCACATCATGTCCTTTTTACACAGGAAAATACACTGCTGCACGGAAGATCATTTAACTCAATTAAGATGTATTTTGCTTGTTCATTGGGTGATTGTCACTTGTTTACACTGCCAAAGTATAGTGTAACAACCCTTCTTAAAGCACAATGTTTTTTTAGCACTGGATTGATGCTTTTAATATAATGTACCTGCCCACAATCTTATTCTTACCCTTTAGAGTCTTCACCTTTTACCGACTTTGCTCCGGTCCTGCGGCACCATCTTGTGACCACAACTTCTGATTGTCCGGAAGTCAGAAGTTACGTCACAAGCTCTCAATACAACACTATGAGGGCTAGAATAAATCCAGAATGAGGCTCTCATAGACTTTCACCTCCAGTATGAAACACTGGAGTTGCCGGCAGGTCATAACTGCCGGAGACCAACCAGTGGTGATTGAAGATGAGGCCGCCGGAGGCTGAGTATAAGACTGGGGGCAGGGGACTTAGATTTAAAGCAAACTGAAAACATCCATAGTCAGCTTACCTTAGAGACTGCTCTCCTCCATCTGTTCTGCTTGGACAACTCTGGGTGGAGTACTCAACGATTGAAAAAAGCTGTGAGTTCAGTGATGCAAATGGAAAGGATGTTGTAAAACTGCATGTTTATTTGAAAAAAATAAATAAATAAAAACATTACATGGATGTATAAAAAAGTCCACTGATCCTTTCCACACAGGGGTTAAACCTACGCGTTTCGGCTTACTTGGCCTCATGCAAATAAAGTGAAGTTTTACAACATCCTTGGATTGGGTCTTTTCGTCTGCATCGCTGGAGTCACAGCTTTTTTCAGTCATAGATTTAAAGCATGGCTCGATTGGTGCAATAAAAAAAACAAATGCTGGAGTGGTGCTTTAAGAACGCTTAAGGCCGCTTCACACGCAACGACATCGCTAACGAGATATCGTTGGGGTCACGGAATTCGTGACGTACATCCGGCCTCGTTAACGACATTGTTGCGTGTGACACCTACAAGCGACCGCTAACTATCAAAAATACTCACCTAATCGTTGATCGTTGACACGTCGTGAATTTCCCAAATATCTTTGCTGTTGCAGGACGCTGATTGTTCGTTGTTCCTGAGGCAGCACACATCGCTACGTTTGACACCCCGGGAATGACGAACAACACCGTACCTGCGTCCTGCCGGCAATGAGGTGGGCGTGTCGTTAATGCGGCTGGTCTCCGCCCCTCCACTTCTATTGGCGGGCCGCTGTGTGACGTCGCTGTGACGGCGCACGAACCTCCCCCTTAAAAAACAGGTTGTTCGCCGGCCACAGCAACGTCGCTAGGAAGGTAAGTATGTGTGACGCGTACCGCCGATATTGTTCGCCACGGGCAGCGATTTGCCCGTGACGCACAAACGACGGGGGCGGGTGCTTTTGGTAGCGACATCGCTAGCGATGTCGCTGCATGTAAAGCGCCCTTTATTCATGATTATCTTTCAGTGTAAATGCAGCTTTACCGTTCATATTGAAAAAATGCAGGACTTAGTACGCGATGAATGTCTTGTCTGCTGATGGTTCTCGTGAACCCTGTTGTGTCCGGGCTCCATTGTTATATTTGGGATCGGACTCACCACATAGTACACTAGTCCTCTGATGGTTATCCATGCACATGTATGTATAACAGAAAATGATAGGGATGGAGGTTATTAGTATTTCTCGTTTCAGTTGATATGAAAAGTGTATGTATAGAAAAAACATCATAATTAAGGCACAATTTTCTGTAAAATCTGTCCTGATGCCATTCACATGGGTTAAGTATCTTGACTATGTAGTGGATGGCAATCTTCTACAGTTCCCACTTACCATATAGTGAAAATAAAAATAACGGCCATATGAGAATTAGTACAAGTGCTTTATGGCCTCATGCGCTTGGTTGAATTGTGGGTACATACAACCCTTCAAATGATATGAAGCCATAATAGGGAGCACATTAACTTCTCTGAGAGCCTCTATATGGCTCTGAGTTTGCATGGCAGCATATGGAGTTTTGTTTTGGAGCTTTGTACGAATCCAAGAGAAAAAATATGTAATTTTCTATCACATTCAGTATTACAGATCAATTTTCCCAAAGAACCTTCTATCTCTGTAATAAATGACTCTTGGATGTTTTGATATAGGGAATACAGCCATGAAAAGACCATAACAGGGATTTGGAATATTACTCTTTTATTTACTTTCACAGATGTCTAATCTGTGTATCAAGATCATTCATCATTATTTGTAACAGTTACCGAAGGCTTGTTTCTGGAGTAAACTAGGAAAAAGTCCCTTGCTAATCACCATTAAGGTACGGTAAGCCATAGAACAACAGAATGTAAAACGAGATCCATAATACATAATCTATGTGTATAAGAAGTGTCATATTAATACTAGACCTACCCAGTATATAAAACATTATGTCTTTTTAAATTAAATGCTGTCTCTTTAAGCTTCCCTTGAGATAAAACTCTCTACTGGGACCTATACTGTATTGTAGGCCATATATCAATGCTTCCAGTCCAGGACACCTGAATGCACACATACTAATTTATATAATTGAGAATGAACTGAGAACACGGATACTGCGCATGAAAATGGGGATTTATTGACAAAGCCCTTAGGAAATCCCACCTGGGAAAAAAAATTCCAATAAAAACTGGTCACATAAGTGTGCTTTATGACAAAGACTGGCATTACTGGAAAAAAGCTAATCAGGATAATTGGGAGCTTGTAATTAATAGGATTAGTTGAGAATTAGTTTTGTTTCTTACTCCGCGAGTATTATGGTTATGTCTGTTCATTAGTTGTTAATGGATATTGTCCTATTTCTTCTGTTTCATTGTGAATAGATGTATTGATTTGTAGTATGTTAGATACTTGTTTTACGTTGCTTATTCTATGCTTCGGAGGTGCAGAATAATGTATCACTGGGATTATATTCATCATCAAGTCAAGCATAAAGTGATGAAACCGGTGGAGAATAAATATCGCTCAACACATCCTTTTATCGGTACTAGGATGGCAATACAGAGGCAGCCACTGTGGATTTATAGGCCTAGTGGAGCAGGACATCTCAACCCATTCTCCTTCACCACATGTGGTGTGGACCTCTTCTTTATAAGCAGCACTGTGGTAGCAAATAAGGGAGGGGACAAGAGCAGAATTTAAGGCTCGTTTGCAAAATATGATTTTATAATTCAGGTAACTCTTTATGTGCCACATTCAGGTACATCTGGTACCTTTGCCCTGTTAGTAAAACTGTGGAGAGGACAAACAGTTCTAGTGTGTTCAGCATAATTGGAGATTTCTGCATTCTTGTGAATCACTAAAACACTAAAAAGTTGACTATACAAAGTAAATATACTCAGTTAAGAAGTTTTCTTCACTGTATTTTGGGCATTTCCTTCTGTATTTCTTACTGTGTTAAAATTTGTCTTTAAGGTTTTCCAATTTGGTTAATACTGGAAACGGCATGCTTGTGACCCATAATGATTATCTTGTATGTCTCCCCGTGTCTCAATTCAAATTTGTAATTCAGTGAATGAGAGAACTCATTATTTCAGGAAGATGAAAACGCGATGGGACCTTCATAGCTAAGCTTTTCATAATTTTCAGATCCAGGACACAGATTACATGATATTGATTATTAAACCATACCAGCTTCTTAGTGAATTCAAAGTATGGGATATCCATTATACCTCCATTATACCTGCTGTTCCCACCTATTCAATTATTTGCTTTGCAATGACTAAAATATTGTTTCTTCCAATAAAGAAGTTTAACTTAATATAAAATAGAAGATATATAGATGGATTGAAAGACACAGAGACAGATAGATAGATATATAGATAGATAGAGGGATAGATAGATAGACTGTAAACTGTTTCAATATTTTCTGTTTCAATTAACTGCTTTACCGTTTTGCTGTGTGACATAGGGCATTGTCCTGCATGAAAATTACAGAGTGATGAACACAAGTAAGGAACCACGTGTTGTTGACGAAGGTTCTGACACTTGCATTCACTCTGCCATGTAGCTGTGTGACAGGTCCAACTCCCACTGCAGAAAACATTCTCCAAACCATGACAGTTCCTCCACCTCCTTTCACTGAATTATTAACATACTTTGGGTTCATTCTTTCCACAGTTTCACAGTTTGTCAACAAGCAAACTGTTTACCATCAGACCCAAATAAATTAAACTTGCTTTCATCACTAAAATGAACTGTGGACTGCTTCTTCTTTGGTCAACACAACATTCTCCTCACCAAAGGTGAGACTAGACTTTTGATTCTTTCTGCTAAAGAGAGGTTTGGTCACTGCAGAGTGGGCTTTCAGTTCAAATGCTCTTAAACGTAGTGACACTGTATGACGAGACAGATCCTTACCCTGTTCAGTGCTACACTGCAGAGCAATTCCAGCTGCAGTGTTGAAATGATTACCCATGGAGAGTTTCCGCATTATCCTGTTCTCTCTTGCATTTGTCTTTGAGGGTGACCAGCCATCTTGGGGGACATGCATACAAAATGGAGAGGATAGGGGGTTAATGCCGCACATCAGCCAAAATGAAGATGTAAAACGTTGATAGTGATAACTCTTTATTTTATTCCATAGGTCTACGCGTTTCGAGGTGAAAACCTCTTCCTCAGGACCAGAAACATCAACATAAAGTTGTTTAATGTTGTTTATTGTTGATGTTTATGTTGATGTTTCTGGTCCTGAGGAAGAGGTTTTCACCTCGAAACGCGTAGAACTATGGAATAAAAGAAAGAGTTATCACCATCAACGTTTTACATCTTCATTTCGGCTGATGCGCGGCATTAACCCCCTATCCTCTCCATTTTGTATGCACATCCACGTGGGGCTGCAGCAGACGCCATTATCTCATGTGTATTAGTGGTTGAGACTGTCACAACCATTTCAGGTGAGTGTACATTTCATGATATACCTCACTGATCTGTTGGTATTACACTATCAGCGCTCCTTAATTTCAGATTTATATCTTGGGGGACTTGAAAGAGTTTGTGTTGTTGTAAAGATGCAATATTCTCAAAATCACAGACTTGAAATGGCCAACTTCTCTTGCTATGGCTGATAGGGTCACCCCTTTGACCTTCATCTGGTCAACCTGCTGCCGGAGGGTTTCAGTCACCTTTGAACGGCACACCATTTTTGCACCATTTCAGTGCAAAGTGGAAAGTTAGGCTGCCAGATAAATAGGTTTTGTTATATAATTAAAGAAATTAGCACCAGGTGCTAGATTAACACCAATAACTTGCAGGTATCTGAAAGTGTTCTCTACCTGATTAGTGTTCTTTTTTATGTATGTCATTTACATATTTATTATGTGCTTTGGAATAAATTCAATTTATGAAATGAGCTTAAAATACTGCTAGTTTACTCATGTTAGGATATAATCACATAGGACTACACAATGACCTTGACGTTTAGAAATGTATGTGTTGTTCTCTAATATTGATCTCCAGTGTATATGAAACAGATATATATGTAAAGCTGGTAAACTATAAATTCTCTATTTCACTATTTATGAACTAAAGATTCCTCCTTAAAGGGGTTGTCCACTACGGGAACAACCCCTTTTCAATCAAAATGTTTGCATCCATTAAAATAATAGCATCTATACTCACCTCTGATGCTGGTGCCATTCCAGTGGTGTCTTAGTGCTCATGTGATGTTGTTACGTCACTCGAGCCCATTGCTATCTTTTCTCTCCCGCCTTCATATATATCAAACATCAATAGGAAGTGAATGGCCAGGCCAGCTCTGATTCCTACTTGATGTTTAAATCATCACAACTTCATGTGAGCCCTGGGAGAACAAGGACTGACACCACTGGAAAAGCGCCAGCTTGGGTCTCAGAGGTGAGAATAGGTGTTATTATTTTAACTGGGGCAAACACTCTGATTGAGAAGGCTTTGTCCGAGTAGTGGACAACCCATGTAAAGCTTCCGTATATTTCTGTACATGGACTCGTGATGCTACTGTAGACTGCTCAATGGTTTTATTTGTACCTGCCTGTACACAATGTACAGTACTGTGCACAAGTTTTAGGCAGATATGGAGAAAATGCTGCAAAGTAAAAATACATTAAAAACATAAGTGTTAAAAGTTTATTTTTTCAAGTGCATAAACAAAATAGAAATCTAAATTAAATCAATTTTTGATGGGACCGCCGAATGGCTTCAAAACATCATCCATTCTTCTAGTTACACCTACACAGTTTTTCAAGGAACTTAACAGGGAGGTTGTTGTAAAGATTTTCTGCCTCTTCATGTAATCCTAGACCAATTCGGTGATGATGAGATCAAGGGCATATTATCACTTCCAGGGCTTTTCTTTTAGTTCTAATTGATATCTGCTGTATTTTTGCAGTCATTGTCCTACTGCAGAATACATTTGGAGCCGATCAGACACAATCCTACGTGTGTGGAGCTGTAGAAGCGCTCCTCAGTGGTAAACGGCCGTCATCCGACTCTGTGCTCCTGTTAGTACCCTCACCCTTTCCCTCAAGGTGGCCCCGTGACTGCTTTTTTATGAATTTGGATTAATAAAGAAGAAAAGTTTCTACCATGGGTGAGTGCGCTGATATTATTTAAATTTGATCCTGTTATTGCACAATTAATTGTCTGCAGTGTTTTTCACCATTGAGTGTACAAAGAAATAGACAGTGTTGAGGATGCAGTGGTTAACCAAGGAAACTGTGCAGCATATGAAAATTCTTAATGTTCTTCAAAATTGTAAAATGTCCAGCAGTGTTTTCAGCTCAAAACTGGAAGGAACCAGTGAGACCCAACTACACCCATCTATTGCTTGTAAAAGTCTGACAAGAAGTGGTCTTTATGGACGAATTGGAGCCAAAACCATACCTTCAACTAAGAAACAAGGCTGAGTGACTCAATTAGGCATGCAACAAAGGAACTGTCATGTAATAAAATGGCAGCGGTTGCTCTGGACTGATGAGTCAAAATGTGAAATATTTGGCATTAACATAAGGGGCTTTATTTACTGAAGGACTAGAGAGAAGCACAATAATAAGTGTTTGCAGGCAACAGTGAAGCATGATTACCCGCAAGGGGCTGCATTTTAGCAAATGGAGTTTGGGATTTGGTCAGGATGAATGGTGTCCTCAATTTTGAGAAATACAGGCAGATAGTTATCCATCATACAATACTATCAGGAAGATGATGTCACGCTTGTCGGGTATAGGAAGCGTGGTGGGGTGCTTCAGATCTACATGCATCTGATGAACAACAAAAAACATAAAACAAGGGGGGCACTGGGTACACAAAAACAATGGGAGGCCCTGGAACTAGTGAGAGGGGTTGGTGGGGCACCTCCTAATCTCACCTGCAGCTGTCTTTCCTTTCCACACCTGTCCTTATACAATCTCCACAACTGTCGCCGAACAGGAACTTAAGACCCTCGGAAGACCCTATAGTAACCCTGACTAGTGAGGGGCAGGTGGGGCTCACTAGACCTCACCACTGCACTAACAATACTCCAGGGAAGTAAAGACAAATGGGGGGGGAAGAACCAAAAGCATATAGCCTGAGCACTGGAAACTTCAACTGCAGAACCTTCCTGCAAGGCGACCAGAGGCCAAATGACATTGTATCTTCAGCAGGGATTGCTGGGAAACATCACTATTTAAAGCTGAAGGGCGTGACTCCAAAGTACCGTAAGTGCAATTGAAAACACTCAGCAATGAACTTCTTGGAAAGGCTGCAAGAGAAAAAACTGAGACTTAAACACTTCAGTGCCAAGAGAAATGAAACCCATTTAAGTGTAGAGAGCCAGATTAGAGGCTCCAGTCAAAAGGCTGTCACTGGTAACAAAATGCAGGGAGAAGACCATGACAGATGTCTAATTGGCTCCAAATTTATTATGTATAGCAGGACAATGGCCCAAAACATACAGGCAATGTGATTAAGTCCTGGCAGTGATGATATGACCCATACAGAGCCTTGATCTCAATATCATTGAGTGTGTCTGGGTTTACATGAAGATAAACATACAGAAGGATCTGTACAAGTCTACATTCACAGAAGATCTGTGGTTCATTCTGCAAGATGTTTGGAACAACCTTCCTGCTGATGTCTGTCAAAAGCTATATGCAAGTATACCTAGAAGAATTGATGCCAAATATTGATTTCCTTTGGATTTCTCTCTTGTTAATTCACTTTCCATTTTGTTACTTGATAAAAATAAACTATCACTTATTTTTTTAAAAGCATTCTTATTTTGTAACATTATTTCCTCACCTGCCTAAAATGTTTCTCTCTACCTTTGCTCTTTGTTTATGTCATGTTGTTTTGTTCACATGTTATCCAACAGGCAATTTTCCGATACACTGTGGCACTGCCAGGCAAGGTGCTGGAGAAGATTGGTTGACTGGTTATTGAATAGGCAGTAGGAAAAGTCAGCAGTTACCAGTGAGATGGGCCTGGTGATGCCGAGGAGCTTCCCTACACCAGTATAACTGTGCTGCTCGAAGGATCAGGCAAGTAAAGATGAAAGGGAAGATGTGTATGGAAGTGAGTACATGATCAGCATGCTGTGCTTATTGAAGCTGCATGGTTGTGGTGCTGGGGCCAGTATTAGCTTGGATATTGGATGTGATTGTGAACCAGAGGCCGGGAGTGCTTTCTCTTAGGATTGCAGTAGGCTGAAGCCAGGAGGTGCAATGTGGATGGCTAATGAAAGTCTTGGAAGGGCAAATGGATTGGTTATTTTGTTCAGCAGGGCCTGGATGTCAAAAAACTGAACTAGATATTGTGATTCCTTGTATAAAAAAAAAGTGTTTGCAGTGTTTTGTGCAATGGTATACTGGTATCAGATACTGTCAGACTAGGTGAGGGGAGATCTGGCAGGGAGACTGCAGAGAACTAATGGGGTGAGTGTAATGTCTCAAAGGTGTTTTATATGTGCCTTTAAGGCCCCTTTCACACGTCAGTGATTCTGGTACGTTTGTGCTTTTTTTAAAACGTACCAGAATCACTGACATACGCAGACCCATTATAATCAATGGGTCTGCTTACACATCAGTGATTTTTCACTGAACGTGTCTCCGTGCAGCGTGCACGCGTGGCCGTGATTCTGCACGGAGACATGTCAGTTTTTCTCTGGCATCACTGATGACCCACGGACCACACTATGGTGTGGTCCGTGTGTGATCAGTGAAACACGTACCAGAAAATCACGGACATATTAAATATTCAATATTTTCAGCTTACCTTGCCTGCGATTCGCTGTGCCTGCTCCGCTCTCGGCAGCTCCTGCCTGGCTCATGAATATTCATGAGAGCAGGAACTGCCGACCAGGAAGTAGCTGCACAGAGCGGTGGGCGGACGCTGGAGAGCCGAGGAGTTCAGCACCATGGACAGCAGCAGTGAAGGCAGGTGAGTAATGTCCATGTGCAATCACGGGATCACGGATCACGGATTGCACATGGACAACCCACGTGTGCCGTGAATCACGGAACACGGAGGGACATGTGCGTGTTTTACACGTCAGTGAAGAACGTCAGTGTTTTTCACTGACGTGTGAAATGGGCCTAAGATGTAGCAGAGCTGACATCTACCTTATTATGTTTACACTCTGTTAGCATTTTCCTATGCAGATATTGCACATAGAATTCATCACATAGAAGTGGTATATATATGATGGTGGCCACTTTGAGCATCAAAGTTAAATGAGCGCCATATGCGTGACCAGCATTCAATATTTTGGTGGGGGGTCATGGGTTTCATATCATAACATTTCTGTATGCAACAAAGAAGTAATTGAGGATTCAGCTCACCGAGTTGCTGTGATCCGCTATCTGTCTGGACCCGCGCACGGAAGGTTAGGCTGCCAGTTTCACAATCAGAAGGAAAAAGTCCAGCGCAGTCCTCAGGGTAGAAGTTAAAAATTGTCACATTTATTTAGTAAATCCATTAAAAATGAGTAATATATAAAGCGGTCAGCTGGAAAATTATAAGGGACATAGATTGAAAGCCACAGAACTACGCGTTTCGACACATAGTCTTAACCATTTCTGCATGCAATGTGTTAATTCGTATTGAATTGATGATGCTCTACAACTTTGTAATTCACTTTTTTTCTCTACCTCCTTCCGTTTTCGAGATAAAAATGCTAACTCCGTTGTTTTCCACCAGGCGGCGCTATAGGTGGTTTCATTGCGTAGTGCATGGATACTTTACTATACCTAGACACCACTTCTATGTCTAAAGCTGCCGCTGTTCTCAAGTTAATGGAAGTGGACAGGATATGGGTGGACACACAGTATATGCACAAAGTGATGTACCTGTTATGCTCTGCTATTAGAAGGTATTAGAAGGTTGTTAAGGTTTAAAGGGAACCTGTCACCATTTTTTTGCCCTATAGGCTGTGGCCACCACCAGTGGGCTCTTATATACAGCATTCTAACATGCTGTATATAAGAGCCCAGACCACTGTGTAGAATATAAAAAACACTTTATCATACTCACCTAAACCGGACGCTGCTGTGGATGTGGGTCAAATGGGCATCTTCGTCCTCTGGTGCCGGCACTGCCTCTTTTGGCCATCTTTGTCGCCGCTTCTGTTGTCCTTCTGAAGCTGCGGTGTCCGACGTCACACACACTCGCCGGCATTCAGGTCCTGGGCAGGCGCACTTTGATCTGCCCTGAGCAGGGCAGATCAAAGTATTGTAGTGCGCATGCGCGGGACCAACGAGTGTGTATGACGTAGACGCGTCATGCACACAGGCTTCAGAAGGAGAATGAAGCTGTCCGAAAGAGGCGGTGCCGACACCGGAGGACGAAGTCGCCCATTTGAGCCACATCCACCGCAACGACCGGTTTAGGTGAGTATTATAAAGTGATTTTTATGTTCTACACAGAGGCCTGGACTCTTATATACAGCATGTTAGCATGCTATATATAAGAGCCCACTGGTGGTGGCCGCAGCTTATAGGGCAAAAAGCTGGTGACAGGTTAATGAAGCAGCTCAGCTTTCCATATATGACATATAGGTCACCCGGTAGAACCACATGACTGTGACTCTAGTCTTAGCAGGGAAGAAGAGGAGACATTTTGGCTATGTGTGAGTTGATCTGGAGAAGCTGAGGGTGACGGTAAGGGAGCAGCCATAGCTCCTATATATATCAAAACCCAGAGCCTCACCTGCAGATAATTGTGTGGTTAGGATTGTGTATAGCAGCAGAAAAAGAAGCTAATGAATCAGTGCATCTGATGTATAACCACATGACTACCCTGGAAAGTAAGGCTATGTGCCCACGCTGCGGAAAATGCGCGGATTTTGCCGCGGATTTCTCGCGGAAAAGCCGCGGATTTTCCGAAAATCTGCAGCAGTGGCACTTCCAAGCCATTTCAATGGCATTTTGGAAATGCTGTGCCCATGCTGCGGATTTTGATCCGGAAAAATCTGCAGCATGTCAATTATTGTTGCGGATTTTGATCCGGATTTTGGCTTCAGAATTGGAAATAAAAAAAAAAAATCCGCATCAAAATCCGCGGCAAATCCGCAGCAAAAAAAAGGTGCCGATTTGCCGCGAAAGTCATGGATTTTCATGCAGAAAAATCCGCAGCAACATTCTACCGTGGACACATAGCCTAACGGTGATTTCTGAATAGGAATTGAGCCTGTGTGCAAGCAACATTTATCTGGATGTACCTATCTAAACTTACAACTAGTAAATCTGTTTTATTTCTACTGCTCCACTGACTTACCTGTTTTCTGGACTAATTGGAGTGCATCACATTACACCACACTGCCAGGAAACAGGGGTAAATTGAGTGCACCCCGGAGTCACAAACTGTCTTTTTGTTTTCCTCTTTTTGTCACTGCCATGGAGGCATGAGAACTATTGCAGATCACATGGTCCATGGTCCGTGACACAAGGAGCACGGAAGTCACAGCCAGGGAACGTTATAGCTCATACCAGTCACCGCTGGGAAATAATTGGATATAATTTGGAGGGAGCACAAATGCAACTGTTCTGTTCTGAAATAGATTTTTGGAACAAATGTAGGTGGAAAATATGTGGGTGAAATATTGTGAACTTAAATATGCCTGAGGTAATAAATCTAACCTATGGTAAAAATTAAAAATCACATTCACAACAGTACAAAAGAAGCTGTAGCAGTGACTGATGGATAAAACCTCTACACTTATCACTGAATATCCAGAAAGATGTACAGAAGAGGAGAATAGTTGTTAGCGGTATGGGCAACAGCTGTATTACAAGGGGAGCTACAGCAGAGGCCTGACTGCCCTGGCACCGTGGAAGTTCAGCATGGGTCAGACTAAATGGAAGTGTATCTGCAAGGGGCAGAAGGCTCTGGTTGTAGTTGAATTATGGCAGATTCTGAACGAAACAAGAGTTAGGCGGGCTTTACACGTTGCGACATCGCTAGCAAATGCTAGCTAGCAATGCCGAGCGCGATAGCACCCGCCCCCGTCGTACATGCGATATATGGTGATTGCTGCCTTAGCGAACATGATTGCTACGGCAGCTTCACACGTACATACCTGGTCGGCGACGTCGCGGTGACCGCCAAACAATCCCTCCTTCAAGGGGGAGGTGCGTTCGGCGTCACCGCGTCGTCACTAAGCGGCCGGCCAATAGAAGCGGAGGGGCGTAGATGACCGGGACATAACATCCCGCCCACCTTCTTCCTTCCGCATAGCCGCTGGAGGCAGGTAAGGAGATGTTTGTCATTCCTGCGGTTTCACACACAGCGATGTGTGGAGCTGCAGGAACGACAAACAACATCGTATCTCCAGCAGGAGCGACATTATGAAAATGAACGACGTGACACAGATGAGCGATTTTTGACTGTTTCACGCTCGTTCATCGTCGCTCCTAGGATTTACACATTGCGATGTCGCTACCGGCGCCGGATGTGCGTCACAACAACCGTGACCCCGTCAATATTTCGGTAGCGATGTCGCAACGTGTAAAGCCCCCCTTAGGCTATATGCACACACTCCAGTTTTTTCTGCACACAAACTACAACCAAAACTGCACTTTATCACTGAATGCCTGGAAATGTAAAACAAAACACTTGTAATGATGATGTGTTTTTGCCACGATTTTGTTAATGCGTTTTTTAAAGCAGAAACAAAATATGATAGGATAGGATAATTGATAGATCGCTAGAATAGATAGATAGAAAAAAATAGATAAAAAGGATAGATAAATAGAAAGAACATATAGAATAGATAATAAGAAAGAACAAATAGAATATATAGAAAGACATAACAGAATAGCTTGATAGAGGGATATGCTAACTTTTTTTTATTTTTTTTTGTAAAAAAAATGACGTGGTTTCCCCCCAATTTTTCATATTCAGCACAGGAACAGCATCAACTGCAGACTGCAACTCTCAGCTCTCTGCTGTACATTGGCTGTTTATGAAAAATAGAGGGGATCCCAACATTTTTTTTTAATTATTTGATTTATTTAAAAAAGAAAAAAAAGGATGTGGGGTCCCCCCATTTTTCTAAAACCTGTCAAGGTATAGCAGACAATTGGGATCTGATATTATTAGGGTGGGAAGGGCCATCATTAGTTGGCCCTTTCTAGCCTAACAATAGCAGCCCACAGCAGTGCCAATTCTGGCACTGGACCCAGCTGTTCCCGATTGCCCTGGTGTGGTGGTAATCGGGGTAATAAGGAGTTAATAGCATCCCATAGCTGTCACTAAGTCCTAGATTAGTGATGGCAGTTGTCTGAGACCCCGCCCATCATTAATCTGTAAGTGAAAGTAAATAAACACAAACAACCTAAAAATCCTTTATTTAGAATAAAGTACAAAAAGCCCCCTCTTTCACCACTTTATTAATCCCCAAACACCTCTGCAGGTTCGACGTAATCCACACGAGGTCCCATGGCGATTCAGCTCTGCTACATCCGTGTCCTGTCACAGCGAGCGCCATAGAATATGACTGCCAGCTTTGAGTGCAGTCAGAGCCATGCGAGCAGAATGAACTTGGGTGAACCTCTGACGTTACAGTTTCGGGACCCACAATACTGCGTGTGTTGCAGCAGTAATGTCACAGGTTCATGGCTGTGAGGTTCAGGCTGTGACTGAAGTGAGCCGCGCGATCAGTGGTGACCACTCGGGTGAGTCCTCCACCTGTGGCTCACTTCAGTCGCAGCCTGATTGGTGGTCACAGGTGCAGGACTCCAGCTGTGACCGCAAATCACCTGAGTGATGGCAGCACTGATTGCACAGCTCACTTCAGTCACTCGGGTGATTTGCTGTCACAGGTGGAGATCTCCAGCTGTGGCTGTGGCTAACCTGAGTGACGTCAACACAGATAGCGTGACTCACTTCAATTGCTGCATGGAGCTCACAGCGGGCAGTTTTGTTCTATGGCGCTCGCTGTAGCGCCAGATGTAGCAGTGCTGGAAGCATCGTGGGACCTCGTGTGGATTACGTTCGACCTGGAGGGGTGTTTGGAGTGTTAAAGTGGTGAAAGAGGGTGTTTTTGTTTGTCTTTTATTTCAAATAAAGGATTTTTTGGGTGTTTGTGTTTATTTACTTTCACTTACAGATTAGTAATTGGGGTGTCTCATAGATGCCTGCCATGACTAATCTAGGACTTAGTGGCAGCTATGGGCTGCCATTTAACTCCTTATTGCCCCGATTGCCACTGTACCAGGGTAATCGGGATGAGCCGGGTAAAGTCCTGGGACTGTTTCATCTAATAGATGCAGCAATTCTGAGCGACTGCTGGCTCAGAACGTGGGTCTCCCAAGCCTGAGCATACCAGCCATCAGCTGTGAGAGTTTATCTTGGCTGTGTGTCAAAATTGGGGGGGAACGCACGCTGGTGTTTTTAAATTATTTATTTATTTATTTTGCTGTATGATATAGACCCGCCCACCGGCGGCTGTGATTGGTTGCAGTGAGACAGCTGTCACTCAGCATGGGGGCACGTCTGACTGCAACCAATCAGACGCCGGTGAGTGGTTGAAGCAGTGAATATGTATGAGCCTAATGAGCGGCTGGCTCGGGAAGAACAAAGAGCTGCCGCGGGAGCAGTGTGACAGCCGCTCCAGTGATTGGTGAGTATAAAGCGCTTGGAGAGACAGAGAGACAGAGAGAGCAAGACACCAACACATCAAAATCACTCCAGCATTGATTTTGTCATTGTGGAACTAAGTTCGTGAGCTGCATTTTTGTTGACAAAACCTCGGGTAAAACATATGCAAAACGAAAACAATGTATAACCATACATTTTGTCATGTGTTTTCCACCGCTCATTGATTTCAATGGGTGACAAAAGTTGATAAAAACGCAAGAAGAATGAACATGCTGCTTCTTTTTGTCACAAAATTTTGTCAAAAAAACTGCTGACAAATAAACTGCAACGTGCGCACAGCAAATCTAAATTCTCATAGACTTTGCTGGGAAGTCAAAAGTGGGAAAGTTCTGATGACAAAACTGCACCAAAAACTCGAAAGATTACTGTACATGGTGGGACTCGGGGGTCATTACTACTACACATGTGGAGAACTCCAGGGACATTATTAAATATTTTCGTAGGCACATAAGAATCTTTATTGTTATAGGGGCACTAAGGCTATTGTGAACATCAGAGGGGAACACAGGGCATTATTATTTTCTAAAGGGCAACATGTGGACACTGTTTTCTAGGGCATTTGCACAAGGCATTAATATTTTCTAGGCTGAAATGTTACTATCTAGAGGGCCTAAGGGAGACATTTTTACTATGTAAGGGGAACAGTAATGGGCATTACTATGTGGGCCACCATGAGGAGCATTGTTATTGTACCAGTATCAGGGACAAATATGGCAGCAGCAAGGTCAATATTGGACTGACTGTAGGATGAGGAGTTTGTGCGGGTCAGGAGTAGATGGAGATGGTGCTGGAAACGAGAGAAATCAAATTCTTTGCTGTAAACTCTACAGATGAGTCGTGGCTGGAAGAAATTGTCATGGCGGTGTGGGCCAGATGGATAAGATGGGAGAAAGTGAATGATTATCAGAAAGAACAACAATTGTAAGTATCTATAACTGTACTGTAATTTATTTTATGTTCTGCTGGACAGGTATCTACCAATCTACAGTCACTATATAATATCTTGGGCTTTGTATAGTGATTTTTTCAGTAACAGCAAGGTCGTCTGCTGTGGTTCCACTATACCAGTGTTTCACAAACTGCACTCCTCATGGCCTCCCAATTGATCATGCTTTCAGGATTAAAGCGGGCTTTACACGCTACGATATCGTTAATGTTTTATCGTCAGGGTCATGTTGTTAGTGACGCACATCAGGCGTCATTAACGATATCGCAGCATGTGACACTGACCAGCGACCTTAAGCGACCTCAAAAATGGTGAAAATCGTTCACCATGGAGAGGTCGTCCCAAACTCAAAAATCGGTAAGGGTTGTTTATCCATGTTGTTCATCGCTCATGCGGCAGCACATATCGCTATGTGTGACACCGCAGGAGCGAGGAACGTCTCCTTACCTGCCGCCGGCCACAATGCGGAAGGAAGAGGTGGGCGGGATGTTACGTCCTGCTCATCTCCGCCCCTCCGCTTTGATTGGCTGGCCGCTTACTGACGTTGCGGTGATGTCGCTGTGATGCCGAACGTCCCTCCCCCTTGAAGGAGGGATTGTTAGGCAGTCACAGCGACGCCGCCGACCATGTAAGTACGTGTGATGCTGCCGTAGCGATAATGTTCGCTACGGCAGCGATCACAAACAATCGCATGCGCGACGGGGGCGGGTACTTACATGCTCGATATCGCTAGAAATTGCTAGAGATATCGCTACCGTGTAAAGCCCCCTTTAGTCTGTGTGCACATGTTGTGTTTTTTGTAGCGTTTTTTTCTGTGCAGATTTGTCACAAAACCTGAACGGAATCCTGATGCCAATGAAGTGAATGAGAATCCTGAACTGTCATGCTCACATTGCTTATTTTCTCCTTGCAGATTTGGTGCAGATTTAAATCTACAATATGTCAATATTTTTCAGCATTTTTGCTGCAGATTTCACTTATAGTAATGAGTGGGAAAAATGTGCACCAAAACATGGCAAAAATGAATAAAAAATGAGACAAAAATGCAAGGATTTTACACTGTTTTTCCTGCCAAGAGATGCAGAAATGTCTGAACAAAATACTTAAGGTGTGCGCATACCTGTTGAGTGGGGAAAATCTGCACCAAAAATACATGTAGAAAACATGTAAAAAATGTATAAAAATGCAACAAAATACCAAATACTTAATGTGTGCACATACCCTTCTTTAGTATTGCACTCTATTATTAAGGCATCTGGTTATCTGACGTGTACAATACTAAGGAAATCCTGAAAACATGATCTGTTGGGGGCCGTAAGGACTGGAGTTTCGGAGCCATTGCCCTATACTCACTATAATTATGGTGCACCTCATCAGAAAATCCAAGAAAATCCAAGACACAGAAAACTCCTGTTTGTTTATAAATCTTTATTTGTCCCAGCATACAAAGAAAAAAGTGCAAAAACGATGTTTCGGCTGACACAGGGCCTTTTTCAAGCCATAAAAATTATATACATGGCTTGAAAAAAGCCCTGTGTTGGCCAAAACGTTGTTTTTGCACTTTTTTCTTTGTTTGCTGGGACAAATAAAAATTTATAAACAGATAGCAGTTTTCTGTGCCTTGGATTTCCTTGGATTTTCTACACAACTGATGAGTGCCTTGGATTTCTATAAAATTGCAGCTAGTGGAGAGCTGTACCAAGCAGCACGAATAATGGAGTTGTGCATGAGACACCGTTGATTCAAGAACCTCATCAGTTGTACACATGGTTACCTGGTCAGGGGCCCACTCATAAGGTTCCCCCCCTGAACCTCTAGCTATGTCTTTGGTCTGAATACAGTAGTTGTTGACTAATCTTATGTACAGTATTACAATGTATATTCTAATAAGAAAATAACCTTGATCACCTTTGTCGTGTGCTTATGAAATACACGAGTATGTGCAGCTTCTGTAAGTTAAGTGAAACTGTAGGCGTTTTCCTAAGACATGCTATAAGGGTGGTGAGAACAAGAAGGACTTGCCTACAAATAATTGTTCCCTCTTTTGAATGACATTTATGTTGTTTACCTGTTGTTCCAAGTGGAAACAGAAAATGATTTAAAGTGCCTAACAGTGAAATTATTACCCTGTTTCTGTAGATTGATCACGCTGGCTCCATCCAGATTGAAAGCCTTATGAAATGTTTATCTACCTTTTAGCATCATGGGTTTATTTGTACAGTGTTTTTACCTTGATGTATTTTTCTAAACATTTTACTTTTTTATGCTACTTTTGTACAATTTCCAGTGAGTACAGCCTCTCCTGTATACGCTCCTCGACAGTATCACCTGGAATCTGTGGAGGACGATGAGGTTGAGTCAGGCCGGTCCACCACTAGGCCCCTTTTTGTTTTTTTGTATACGGTTTATACCTCTAGCATAACCTTTTGGAGTCATTGACATAAAGTATGGATATAAATTTAGAGTAAAGAGGAAAGATACAAAAGAAATATTACAGGTAATATAAAAAGTCCAGATGTTTAACACCTGGAGCATGATAAAGTAGGTCATTCATTAGGTCTTCTCTGACATGTCTTGACTTGTATGGTAGCTGGAGAATTTTTGATGTTTGCAGAGCTTTTAGCATGTAACATACAGAATGTCTATCTATTTATCGATCTATCAGTCCATCTAAGGCCCCTTTCACACATAAGTTTTTTGCCGTCAGTCACAATCCGTCGAATTTTGAAAAAAAAAGATCCGGCAACTGATGCCACTGGATCCGTTTTTTTGTCTCATCGACTTGTATTAGCAACAGATTGCGATGGATGGCCTCACGTTTCATCTGTTCGATGGATCTGTTGAAAATTATTTGTCCGTTGGACGATAGAACAGACAAAGCAACATTTTTTGTTTACTTAGAAAAAATGGACAGTGACGGATCCATCGCTTTCCGTAGTTTGATAGAATGGAAGCCTATGGATGCAGGATCCGTCGTAATCCGTCAAAATGACGGAATCTGGCGATTGATTCTGTTTTTTTAAACTGAGCATGCTCCAATTATTATTTAGCTCCCAGCTAGTTGGATTCGTCGCATCAGTTTTTCCACAATCTGAGATGGATCCGTCAATCCGTCGAGTAAACGGATTGTGACTAATGGCCAAAAACTGATGTGTGAAAGGGGCCTAACAAAGAAAAAAAGACTGACAGCACTTCCAATAGTGTGAACAGGTGCGTATATGTTCATGATACATAATGTCTACAAAACAAAGAGGAACAGTCACACACTATAATGGCAAAGGTTTATACTATAAATAACAATCTAGAATTTCTTTTGAGGCGTTTAGCATATTAGAATGACCATTTTAATACCTGCCCAGTAACCACGTCATGGCAACCTCATTGTACTGGGTCCTACTCTGTCCTACTGCCTCTGTCGGGGCTCCTAAAAACCTACATGTAAGGGCCGGGAGTGACCCACTATTAAAAGTTAAAAACACCTGTGGCTAATGGGTAAGGTAAGGGTTGGAGTGCAAAGCTAGTCTAAAGGAAATCACTCCATATTAGATACAACAAAGAAAAAAGACTGACAGCACTTCCAATTGTGTGAATAGGTGCGTATCTCTTCATGATACATAATGTCTACAAAAAAAGAGGAACAGTTGCACACTATAATGGCAAAGCTTTAAACTACTACTAACAGTCTAGAAAATGAGTTTACCGTGACGTGGCTACTGGGCAGGTATTAAAATGGCCATTCTAATATGCTAAACACCTCAAACTTTTTTCCCTATTTGTTATTAGTAGTTTAAAGCTTTGCCGTTATTATATGCGACTGTTCCTCTTTTTTTGTAGACAATATCTATCTATCTATCTATCAATATTGATCCAAGATTTTATCTGTTACCATAATTTTGTTCTCAGAAGAGGAGGAGACCAAAAGTAATTTCAGTTTTACAAACATACTTAATGTTTGCACCAGCTCTAAGTGTCCTACTGTTAACAGCATGTGGTGAATTGCATTGTGCCTAAAGTGAGGAAAAGAAAAAAGCATAACAATAAGTGTCAATGTTAAAAACAGATGTTCCCAGTCTTGCATGATGCCCATTAATTGTAGCCACAAACAAGCCAGAACTGAAGACACTCAGGCTCATATGATGCTTTTTTGATCTGCATACATTATTTTTCACATTTTGGTTCTCATTGATAAATTTCCTATTGCCTGTAGGACGTGTTTCCAATGACTTAGAAAATAACGATTTGCTAAAGTAAATACTTATTAGTTTTGCTTGTCTTGGCGTTATCAAGTAACAGTTATATTTTTGGCCTAAAAGAGTTTTCTTTAACGAAAAAACACTGATGAAGCATCAACAGCATAGGTTGTAAATGTTTGATCAATGGGGTTTAATTACCCAGGCATCAAAAGTAATAGTCGGTGACTGCTAGTTCAACAGCACATCTCCATTCAAGTGAATATGACTAAGCAGCAGTCCCCTTCACAGCCACATGTACCAACAAGGCAATGTTCCTGGATAAAGAAAGAGGTCGATTTCCTCATCAATCACTTGATTAACAGGTATCTTGGAGGTTTGACCACCAACGTTCAAAAGTTAACACTATGAATAGGTCATCCACATTATAATCTTGTAAAATCCTTTAAAAGTTATCCAGGACTAATGTTTTTTTTTCCCTATAGGGCTAAGAACTTAGCGGCAGGTAATTGCTAACTACTTCCCTGCTTTGCAGGGCAATGATCTCTTCCAGCTCAGAGTAGTCATGGACCATTCCTTCAATCGATTCCCTTCCGTCCTGTGATATCACATCAACAGAGAAGCTCCTTCTCTTTCATATGACTCTGTCAACCGGCTGTCACTGCCAATGTCATGCTGATTGACAGCCGGCTCCACGCTGTCTAAAGGCTACTTTACACACTGCGATATCGGTCCCGATATCGCTAGTGTGGGTACCCGCCCCCATCTGTTGCGCGACACGGGCAAATCGCTGCCCGTGTCGCACAACAGCCGTCACACATACATACCTGTCCGGCGACGTCGCTGTGACGGGCGAACCGCCTCCTTTCTAAGGGGGCGGTCCGTGCGGCGTCACAGCGACGTCACTGAACCGCCGCCCAATAGCAGCGGAGGGGCGGAGCTGAGCGGGACGTAACATCCCGCCCACCTCCTTCCTTCCTCATAGCGGCCGGGAGGCAGGTAAGGGGAGCTTCCTCGTTCCTGCTGCGTCACACGCAGCGATGTGTGCTGCCGCAGGAACGAGGAACAACCTCGTTACTGCTGCAGTAACGAGATTTGAGAATGGACCCCCATGTCGCCGATTAGCGATTTTGTACGTTTTTGCAACGATGCAAAATCGCTTATCGGTGTCACACGCAACGGCATCGCTAATGCGGCCGGATGTGCGTCACGAATTCCGTGACCCCAACGACTCCGCATTAGCGATGTCGCAGCGTGTAAAGCCCGCTTAAGGCTACTTTCACACATCCGGATTTTTGCTCTGCGGCACAATACGGCGTTCTGCAGAAAAACCGCAACCGGCTTTTGTAACGCCGGTTGCGGTTTTTTTTTGCATAGACTTACATTAGTGCCGTATTGTGCCGCAGGGGCTTGCGTTCGGTCCGGTTTTTGCCGCATGCGGCAGATTTAGCCGATGCCGCGGCCGGATCGAACGTTCCCTGCAACGTTTTTTGCTCCGGCAAAAAACACCGCATCGCGCCACATCCGGCCGCTGCGGCGCATTTTTCAATGCATACCTATGGAGGCCGGATGCGGCGCGATGCGGAAAAAAACGCATCCGGTCGCCGCATGCGGTTTTTTCTACTGCGCATGCTCAGTAGCATGCCGCAACCGGAAAAAAACGGACGGGCCGCATGTAAAAACTTATGCAACGGATGCGGTGTTTTCGCCGCATCCGTTGCATAGTTTTCACAGCCGGATTGAGCCGCAGTGCTCAAACCGGATGTGTGAAAGTAGCCTTACTGTGGGAGAGATTGTAACAGTGAAGAACAGGCAGGGAGGTAGCAACTATCTGCAGGTCATCACGATTCCTCTGCTCTGTGATCAGGACATGCTGCACTGACAGTTGACTGAGCGACAGCTCAGTCGTCCAACCTGGAGCTGGGGCATGCTCAGCTGTCAGTGGTTTGAATGACAGCTCAGGCATCCAATCTCATACTGGGAGGTGTTGGGTTTCTGCAGGTTTTCCCTGTTCCTGATAATTGCCCAGCTATTCAACTGAGCAGTTTATCCCAGAGCACTGCCAGTCTTAGCATTCAGCTCTGTGGTGCTTTTAGGCATGTATCTGTGCTTGGTGTTCTGATGGTGTTGCCAGACCTCTAACTATCATCTGACTGTCCTCTTGCCTAGTCCTTTTGCTCTGATCCTCTGCCCTCCAGGTATTCTGACTTCGGACAGTGACCTGAGTATGCCTCTGCCAATTCCCTTAATTTTGACGTGCTCTTCTGGTATCTTGCTCTGAAATGTTCGACTATCATTCCTCTTGACTTGTTTGTGTAATGATTATCATCACACTGCTAAGTTCTCAAGCCCATAGTGAAAAAATTAAACAAAAGGTCCATTAACCTTCTGATGTTAGAGCCAGATTATGTCATTAACGGAGGCTTCTAGTATTTTACCTCTTCCCATAAAAAATACAATGACTCAAAAGAAGTAGAAATGTTTTTTTTCTGGATAGAGGGGCGTTTGTAGTGCAGGCTTCTGCTTTTAGGTGAACATTTATAGAACCCTTCTGAGTTATTTTGGCAGCAGACAATATTGGGGAAGGTTGCATTTGGCTCCCATGATTTTTTTTTCAACGACATGTTCAATTTTTCGGCAATTTTGCAATTTGTTTATTGTGATTACATTTGACCACTTGGACTGATTAAAATGTGTTAACAATTTCTCAGGCCATTCTGGAAGATCGCCGTCAGACCATTGATGTGCTTGTGGGGTTGTCTGGGATTTCATGTAGTTTTAATAATCAAATTTTTATGGGGGAATTGGTCATGAAACAAGTTGCGGCAAAATTTGTGCCTCGCCTCTCAACATTGACCAGAGAGGCAACATCTTGGCTGCAAATAAAGAGTATTTTGAAGTTTCAAATTTAATTAAACACACTACATTTAATAAATGTAGTCAGGATTCTTTGGGATACCCTTGTTACCGTGTTTCTCCAGTAATAAGTTTACCCCGACAATAAGCCCCAGTCGCAGTTCAATAATGAAGTATCCATACAGCTAAAAAAAAGGTAAAGAATACTACAGGACACTTCATTATAGAAACAGACATCCCAAAAGAGAGAAGAAAGAAGACAGAAGACCCCGTGATCATACTCACCAGCTGCTGAGCGGGAGGATCTGCAGTGGATCGCACACCCACACACATCATATCACACACACACACACACACACACACACACACACACACACACACACATTAGATAACACACCCACACACATTAGATCACACACCCACACACATCATATCACACACACACACACACACATTAGATAACACACCCACACACATTAGATAACACACCCACACACATCATATCACACACACACACACACACATTAGATAACACACCCACACATTAGATAACACACCCACACACATTAGATCACACACCCACACACACCAGATTGCACACACACACACACATCAGATCGCACACATCAGATCGCACACACATCAGATCGCACACCCACATACATCAGATCTCACACACACATCAGATCGCACACACTCCCACATCAGATCGCACACACTCCCACATCAGATTGCACACCCACACACATCAGATTGCACACCCACACACACACACACACACACACATCAGACCGCACACACATCAGATCACACACACATCAGATCGCACACACACATACACACACACACACGGATACACACACAATCACACATCAGATTGCACACACACACACACACACACGCACTCCCCAAATCCAGCTATATTGATTGCTTCTGGAGAGCACAAGGACTTGGGATGTTGTGCAGTGGAGCGCGATGACCTGCGATGGAATGCTTAGAGGACCCTGTGGTGGAACACATTGATGCGTTCCACACACAGGTCCTACCACTCCCAGGATTCTCTGCCGGTCGGAATCAATCGCTGTATATGGTGAGTGTGTGTGTGCGATTCTGTGTGTGATCTGATGTGTGTGTGTGTGCATGTGCATACATGAGTTCGTGTGTGTCGGCCAAAAGCAGGGGAGGATGGCGTGCAGCATACCTGCTGGGAGTGCCTGCTGAAGATCGCAGGAGGACCTAAGAGCAACGCAGACGTCTGGGGTCTGGTAAGTATGACTCTCCTGAGAAGTGGGGGCCTGCATTTTTTGAGGGGCAAACTTTCCCCCAACCGTGTTTCCCCGAGAATAAGCCCTACCCCTAAAATAAGCCCTAGTGCTTTTTTTGGGTCAAAAAAAAATATAACACAGTGTCTTATTTTCGGGGAAACACGATAACAACTTTTTCCAATGCTTTTTATTCCAAAATGAAAGAAACCCTCATAGCTTCAAGTTGTTTATATGAATCAGCCATTACAAAATAGGTGAAAGATTGAAGAACTCGATGAAAAAATAAATTACTTGAACCAAACGCCACCATCCCCAACAATATCAGCTAGCATAGAAGGGTTCTGTAAATACTCACCTAGTGGTGGAAGCCTGAACTAAAAGCGCCCCGTCCTCCAGAAGATGACTCCTGTTTGTTTAGGGTACCCCCATATTGATTACGGCCTTATAGTATTGAAATTGTGGAAACTAAATTTATTACTATAAATGATCCACTCTTTCTAAGCTTTGGCAAGTACATTTCTGAACTAAACTTACATTACTGTACTTTCATTTTTTTTTGCAATGGTAAGTTGTGATCAACCTTGTTAACCTCTGGGAGTATCAAATACTAGACTAATATATACTTCTAAAAACAGTAACATTGCATAAGGTGCATGTACACCTACAAATAATTAATGTCATTTAAAAGGGAAATTGATTTTCCAGTTCTAGGGTTGGCCTCAGAACTAGATTACTTCTAATTAATTCACCAAATACTAGGAAAAAAACCACTTCTAATGTGTAGAGTCTCAGAGGGCATTGTATTCATAGATCTCCAAAACTAAATTCATTAAAGCTTAACTGTCGTTTTCATTTTTACTTAATAAATCAATAGTGCACATGAAAATAAGCAGCTTTGTAATACATGTTATCAGGGAAATCTGCTTCTGTCTCTGCCAGAATTGATCACACTTTATCAAAATTCTCAATTCTGAGGCCAAATCTGTATTCTGTGAAGACTTTCCCATCACTGAGATAGGAGATGGCAGTTGATGCTCATGAGATTCTATGTGGATAAAGAAGGAGCAGAGGTGGAGCTCTGCCTCTAGCTCCTCCCTCTACCTATAGCTCCTCCCTCTTCCTCTAGCTACTCCCTTTGCATCTAGCTCCTCCCTCTGTCTCTAGCTCCTCCCTCTGTTTCTAGCTCCTCTCTGCATTAGCTCCTCCCTCTGCCTCTAGTGCCTCTCTACCTTTAGCTCCTCTCTGCATCTAGCTTTTCCCTCTGCCTCTAGCTCCTCTCTGCCTCTAGCGCCTCTCTACCTTTAGCTTCTCTCTGCCTCTAGCTCCTCTCTGCCTCTAGCTCTTCCCTCTGCCTCTAGCGCTTCTCTACCTCTAGCTCCTTCCTCTGCCTCTAGCTCCTCCCTCTGCCTCTAGCTTCTCTCTGCCTCTAGCTCCTCCCTCTGCCTCTAGCTCCTCCCTCTAGCTTTTCTCTGCCTCTAGCTCCTCCCTCTGCCTCTAGCTCCTCTCTGCCTCTAGTTCCTCCCTCTGCCTCTAGCTTCTCTCTGCCTCTAGATCCTCCCTCTGCCTCTAGCTTCTTCCTCTGTCTCTAGCTCCTCCCTCTTCCCGTCATCATAGAATTTCATCAGTAACTATTGCCATCTCCTATCTCAGTAATGGGAAAGTCTGTCATAGAAAGAAGCAAATGTGTCTGATAAGATATATTACAGAGTAGCTTATTTTCATGTGCTCTATTGATTTAGGAAATAAAAATTAAAACGATGGTTATGTTTTAAGTTACATTCAACCCCTCCACTAGTCTCAGCCATGTCCATTTTTGTAGTGTTCCCTTAAAGGATATCTGTCATCAGATTTTTGCTAACCCGTCTGAGAGCAGCATAATGTAGAGACAGAGACCCTGATTTCAGTGTTGTGTCACTTACTGAGCTGTTTGCTGTCATTTTGATAAAATCAATGTTTCCCCTGCTGCAGATCTAGCAGTTATACCGAGTTCATGAATATCTTGGACTACCTGGCAGCACGTCAAGTAGTCCTCTAATGGTAATCTACTGCTGATTAAAGAGTGATTTTATCTAAACTACCCTAAGCAGCCCAGTAAGTGACACGCCGCTGAAATCAGGATTTCTACCCCTACGTTATGTTGCTCTCAGAGAACCTGACAGAGTCCCTTTAAGGCTATGTGCGCACGTGTGCGTAATTCATGCAGTTACGCTGCGCTTTGTAGCGCAGCGTAACTGCATGCGTCGTGCGTCCCCTGCACAATCTATGGAGATTGTGCAGGGGCCGTGCGCACGTGGCGTCTTAGAGCGCAGCGCTTCGGCTGCTGCCCGAAGCGTGCGTTCTAAGAAGTGACATGTCACTTCTTCCGTGCGCTTTGGTTGCAGCCCCTGCTCTGTCTATGGCAGGAGCTGCAGGCAGAGCACACGTTCTCTGCCGGCACCATGCGCTTCAGAACGGAGCTTTTCAGCTGCGCTCTGAATCGCACCTTTTAGGTGCGGTGCAGAGCGCACACGTGCGCACATAGCCTTAGAAATAACTTAAATGGGTATTCCCATCTTTAGAATTCTATCCCAATATGTAGTAAGTGTAATAATAATTATATTAGCAAATACCTCTAATTAGAAATGTAGTATAGTTCTCTTGATATAGCTATTTCACTTACCTCATATGCAGGGCATTGCAGCTTAGGTAACCATGGTTATGACCACGAGTCACTAACTGTCACTATATGAGTGGTCATAACCATGGAAACCTAAGCAGCAATGCCCTGCACATGAGGTAAGAAACAAAGCTAATCAGGAGAACTATACTACATTTGTAATTGGAGGTACTAGCTAATATTATTATTATTACACCTACTACATATGGGTATAGGATCTTGGAAATGAGAATACCCCTTTAATTATATGCATGTGGACCAATATTTATTTCTAAGAAACGTCCATAACTATTACTGTTAATTCACAGATGAGAAGCTTGAAGCTCCTGGGCTAACAAGTATTGACGTAAAGCGTTAGCAGTTGGATGATATTGTGTAGGATGTGTATGTTCAATATAAAAATGAGTTAGGATTCATTTGTTCATTTCACCATGACAGAAATAGAAATGCTTACATGCCAGACACACAGCAGTAGTAACAATAACCTCAGGATTTACATTTATTATAATATTCTGAAAATCATAAGCTTCTTTAAGATTATCTGCATTCTGAAACAATCCCGATAACATGTATAGACCAATGCTGGGAAATGCTAAGGAACAGACGATTGCAATGGAAATTTACTCCCGGAACACAGGAATTCAAAATATCTAAAATCCTGCCAAACGCGGAATCTTAACATATACATTTATGAATGTTACATAATGCAATTATAGGATTGAAAAACATGAAGCTGTAACTCAGAAAACTGCCTCCAGAAAGTTCAGGAACGTTCTCTGCCTTACTGGACCTAAAAGGCCACTGGACTCTCAGACATTCTGCAAATCACTTCATTTAAAATTATGTCATATTGCTCCTAAAAAAATAATTTAGGACTGCCAACTACTCGCCGTCTCCTTTTTGTATAAATTCCTGCCCATTGAGGGTTATCAACTGTAACCCGTCTCTAGTAGCAGAGATTCAAAGAAAGATTATAGAAACCAGGGCGGTCCTTTATCTCTCTGTTTCTCCTCTTCTGTCTGTAAATCTCCATTTGATGGTGGGATATGGTGGGCCCAGATCTCTGGCTCTCTCCCGTAGATTGGATGTGGTCCAGTTTCTGTACTCACTCTGTGGGTGAATCTCCATTGGGCTGTTGTCTGTTGATCCGACCGCTGCCACCAGTTTTCATGGTGTCCTTTTCCCATATCACACAATGGGTGTGCAGAGTAGAAGAAAGAACGGGTTTGAATACCGCGCCAAGACCACAGATCCACCGAGAGTATGGAAGAATTCCTTTATTTACATGGGTCTACGCGTTTCAGGGACATTTTCGTCCCCCGGAAGAGTTAGGATCACCACAGACGCGCGTTTCGCGGAGGTGTTGTTGCTTTCTCAAGGAGGAAGACCCTGAAACGCGTAGACCCATGTAAATAAAGGAATTCTTCCATACTCTCGGTGGATCTGTGGTTTTGGCGCGGTATTCAAACCCGTTCTTTCTTCTACTCTGCAAACCAGCTCAACACTACGGGACTGCTGCCGACCACGTTACTTTCATACTTTTTGAGGGGCTGTGACTTGCACAACCTGATAAGGTGAGTGTCTCTCCCACATCTACGTCACTCTTTTGTACCTGGTAAGACCCTATTTGCGCCTGTTGTTTCCACAGTTCTGCTTACATATCACACAATCAACAGAGCGAGAGATGATTAAACAATCCAAAGAACATTTATTCCAAGCAAGTCAGAAGGTCCATCAAATAATCCACCACACAGAGGGTACAGTAGTGCAGTAATGGGATAAATGTCTCAGAGATCAGTCACAATCCTCCAGCAGTCCTTTTCCAGGGAAATTGGGGTTTCTCAATGGCTCTCTTGAGTGCAGCCTATAGCCACAGCTTCTCCCTCAGAGGATGAATCTTCTTACTTGTCTCTTCTCCTTCTCAGCCTGATTGAATAATCCTCTAGGTAAGCAGAGAGTTTTGGTGGATTCCAGGCCCCCCCTCCCCAACACCTAGGGACAGAAGCACTGCAGGGGGTTATTAACCTGCAGAAAGGACAAATAATACATAGAATAGACAGAGCACCACGCCTAAAATATGAACCTGCACAACATGATACACAACCCACCATATCCCGCCATCACACTCTAGCTATGCATAACAAAATGGTGAGCTTTCATCTCAATGCAGACAAGCCGTCGGCCAATGACTGGCCAGTGCATGATGGAGAATGAGAGTTCCAACACCTAAACTGCTGGCAGAATACAGATGGAAGGTAACTTCCCACTGAAAAAGAGTGGATATCAAGTTACAGAGAATGAGACACTTCCCAGACAGATTGGACTTACATATACTCCATGTGTTTTTTAACTTGGTGTTATTTAAAGAAGTTATCCCATGAATAAAGCTAATTTTAAAATTGATTTTAATCAATAGATCTTGGAACAATACTAATTTAATTGAGTGCATTTAAAAAAATGTTCCTATGCTGAGATAATGTTATATATATGCCCCTGCTATGTACTATGCAATGGCCGTGTCTGATTGTACAGGGACATGACCTGATCATACCACATGTCCTGGGCAGGGGAGGATGTAAAAGAGAGTATAGACATGACAGCACAGGATCACAGCTGGTTCTTTCTTTGTGATTAAAACATTTTTTAAAACCAGGCAGGAAAATCTCAAAGAAACAATAGCTTGCAATCCCATACTGTAAAGTTTGCATACATTTTTGTGTCCTCCCCTCCCCAGGAGCTGTGGTATGATCAGAACATGTCCCTGTATGGTCAGACACAGCCATTACACAGCACATAGCAGGGACACATATATAAGATTATCTCCGCACATGAACTTTTTTTTAAACACATCAGCCCTGCTCTGTACAGCAGAAATCATGTTCTCCTATGAATACTGGCTCACAGCCGGCATTAACAGGAAGAGCATCATGACAGACACAGGGTTCATCACCAGTAGTGATGGGCAAACATGCAGATAGCCGGGATCGGTGGGTCAACCGGGTTAAAAAAAACAATACGTGCCCGGAATTGATCCGATATCTTGATGGATGCTGGTCCCCATAGAATTCTATGGGAACCAGAATCCAGTGCTTTAAAATAGTGGTAGAAGGGATAGGGGGATTGGAGCTGGCACGTTCCACTTACCGAGTCTTCTCATGGTTATAATGCTACTTCTGGGGCTGCTCATTATCCTGCATATATATTTTCACTACTTCCCCTGCCCACCAGCAGTCCCCACATATCTGATTGGTTGCAGTCAGACGCGCCCCCATCCTGTGTGACAGCGTGTATGACTGCAACCAGAGGCACTGTGTGTGTGTGTGTCTATTGCTATAAAAATAAGTAAATAAAAAATTGGCATAGATTCCCCCCATATTATAATACCCAGCACAGATAAAGCATACGGCTATAGGCTGCAGCTCCCAGCTGTGCACTTATCATGGCTGTATATCAAAATAAGTAGAATCGCATGTAACATTTTAAAAAATATATATTTTTTAAATAAATGATTTAAAAAAAACGGTGTGTGGACCCCCCCAATTTTGATACCCAGCTATGATAAAGCTGGCAGCTGGGAGCAGGTATTCTCTAGATGGGGAGGCCCATGGTTATTGGGCCCAAAGCCTAAAAAGAACAGCATGCAGCCACCCAGAATTGACGCATTCATTAGATGCGACAATCCCGGAACTCTACCCGGCTCATCCCAATTGCCCTGGCAATCGGCGTAATAAGGGGTTAATAACAGTTCACAGCTGCCACTAAGCCCTAGATTAGTAATGGGAGGCATCTTTGAGACTCCACATTACTAATCTGTAAGGGAAAAGAAAGAAACACAACGAAAAAATCCTTCGTTTGAAATAAAATACAAAAACCCACACCCTCTTTCACCCCTTTATTAACCTCCAAAACAATAATGTCCAATGTAATCCACACGATTTCCCACGATGATTCCAGCTCTGTTACATCTGAAGTGACAGCACGTGGCCATAGAACATTTAGCCCGCTGTGAGCTTCAGACAGAGAATGAGCTGTGACTTCACTCAGGTTATTTGTGGTCACAGCTGGAGGTTCCCACAATCCTCTACCTGTGAGTCAGGAAAGTAGTCCAAATGGGAAAGTGAAAAAATGCAACTTCAAATTCATCAGACAACCCAAGGCTTGGAATGTTTCAGCCTATTCCCCACAATGAACTTAAATTTTTGATAATTTTTGTTACGTAGAAATTTCTTCAAGACATCTTTAAAATAATCCCAAGCCCTTTTCTCAACAGCTTTCATTTTTGTTTCAAACACATCGTCCTTCATGAGTTTCTGAATATCCGGACCCACAAAAATGCTTTCCATCAGTTTTGTTTCAGACAGTTCCTGATACTTGGTACACAGGTGCTTAAAAGTCTTTCCTTCTTTCTTTCTTTCTTTCTTTCTTTCTTTCTTTCTTTCTTTCTTTCTTTCTTTCTTTCTTTCTTTCTTTCTTTCTTTCTTTCTTTCTCTGCTTCATCAGTCCAAGCTTAATGTGGAGTTTTAGCAGGAGAACTGTAGTGGAATCAGCTAATCTTTAAACAAATATGTTCTTGAGTCCAGGTTGCAAAAATGTTCTCATTGGGCAACATTTTTACCTCCTATGATGAGTCCTATCCCTTCTGTCCCATTCACACAAAAAACATGGATACTGTGTGTATCTGCCTTTCTGCCCTTAGGAGCAAAGAGAGACTACCACATATTGATCATCCTTGATCCTTGTAGTTAAATTCCTTGAAAATAAAGTCTAAGCTCTCATAAATTTCCTTGAAGTGCACAGAATGCCCTACAGGAACTGAAGCATAAGCCTATGGAGTCAGTGTTTGTAAAAAAAATTGTGCATGATGGAATTTTTTCGATATTTTTAGTGAGTTCAGAGATCGAAAGAATATAAAATGACCATTAACTTTTCAAACTATTTTACCCTTGGAGACCTGTGTTATTAGTTGTTTGGCTGAATTATTTTTTAGATCATATAAATTATTAATTAAAGCCTATATTGTAACCTTGAAGTTCTACCTCTAATACACATGCCCTAAGGCCCCCTTCACACGTCAGTGATTCTGGTACGTATGTGCTTTTTTTTGTAGGTACCAGAATCACTGACATACGCAGACACATTATAACCAATGGGTCTGCTCACACATCAGTGATTTTTCACTGAACGTGTCTCCGTGCAGCGTACACGTATGTCCATGATTCTGCACGGAGACAAGTCCGTTCTTTTCTGGCATCACTGATGACCCACGGACCACACTATGTTGTGATCCGTGTGTGATCCGTGAAACACGTACTAGAAAATCACTGACATATTAAATAATAAACATTTTGACAATAATGTGCAAGAATCAGTGACGAAGTTGAAGTTACGCAGGGGATGGATATTTCAGCAAGATAATGATCCAAAACACCGCTCCAAATCTACTCAGGCATGCATGCAGAGGAACAATTACAATGTTCTGGAATGGCCATCCGAGTCCCCAGACCTGAATATCATTAAACATCTGTGGGATGATTTGAAGCGTGCTGTCCATGCTCGGCGACCATCAAACTTAACTGAACTGGAATTGTTTTTTACACAGGAATGGTCAAATATACCTTCATCCAGGATCCAGGAACTCATTAAAAGCTACAGGAAGCCACTAGAGGCAGTTATTTTTGCAAAAGGAGGATCTAAAAAATATTAATGTCACTTTTATGTTGAGGTGCCCATACTTTTGCACTGGTCAAATTTTGTTTAAATGCGGATTGCACATTTTCTGTTAGTACAATAAACCTCATTTCAATCCAGAAATATTACTCAGTCCATCAGTTATTAGATATATGAAACTGAAATAGCTGTTGCAAAAATCCAAATTGTTATGAAGAAAAAAGGTTAACATTAATAGGGGTGCCCAAACTTTTTCATTTGACTGTATATATACATATATATTATATATTTTTATAGGTTGTATTTAAAATTTATATATTTTTATATTTTGTATTATATATTTATTTGAGGGGTTGCTTGGCTTACAAGCATTGCTGTCCACTATAGACATTGATAATCATATATACAAATAGTGTAATGAGCAGCAGATGCGCACCAGCCAGATTGGGGTCAACTATTGAGGGAATATATTATAATTTTGACTATTGCAAGTATGGATAAGATACCACAGACGTAATGTAACTATAATGTAAGCACATATAGATTCCCTATGCGTGTTTACCAGTGTTTGCATAGCTTAGTAATGACCAGGAACTGTAAATGGCCATCAAGAAATTAAATCTTTTCAGAACAGGATGTGTATGCAAGTTGCAGGCTGATTATTAGGAATGTACATGATGACCTGCCATGTGTTTTCTAGCAGCTTATGGTACCAATCACATCTAATTATATTATACATTGCCTACAAGCGCTGTATTAGCTTCATATAGCAAGCATTCTGTGTTCAGATAGTGGATTATTTATGTCGTTGCTTCCCAGATGGTGTTTTGTCCCAGATAAAATGATTGTATATTGTAGGACAGAATGCTAAACAGAGTAATTGGCAGATTGAACGGTGGTTGCTACAGAGGTGTAAATGCGCTTTGCAAATTTTGCTTTTATGCATTTTTAATTTGGATACCTCATTTTTTTCTTACTTTGCATTAATTGTGCTCACCAAAGAGTTGCTGACAGAAAATCAGGTTGTGTCCATTTGTAGTACTTTTGTATTGTATTCTTATTCGATTGACAAATACCAGTAGTATGTGAAAATAATTAAAGAACCATGGAAGAAGCCGGCATGGGTGGAATGTGAAGGCTACAGCCAATCGGCAGCTGTCACGTGATGTTTCCCTGCCAAATGTTGATGCCAAGAGACCGGTGGGGGACACAATACCAAGTACAGAGGAGCGAGGTGTGAGTATTTTGCATGATGCATTGTGTTAAAGGGGTGGTTCACCCATTTTTATTACTGGCCACATCGATATTATGTTGAGAAACAGGGTTTCTCTCATACCTTGTGTTGCCAATAGTGCCTGTGAGCAGTGCTATTGTGGTCCACTCACCCTCTTCGCATGACCCCTGGGCTCCGTGACCTCTGATGTCCGGTGATGTCACGTCATCTGACGCGGGCGGCAGTCTTCTTGAGTCACTGGGCTGCGGGCGACATTTCACCGTTTGTCACAGCCCAGCGTCACAGCCCAACATCTCGTGTGTTCTCGCCTTCTCTACAGAGCGCTGCAAGCATGAGTGACGCAGGGCTGTGATGAGCGGTGAAACGCCACCCACAGCCCAGTGACTCAGGAAGACCGCAGCCCACCTCAGTTGATGTTACATCACCAGATATCAGAGGTCATGGAGCCCGGAGATCACGTGAAGGGGGTGAGCGGACCACAATAGCGCCACTCACAGGCACTTTTGTCAACACACGGTATTTGAGAGAAACCTTGTTTCTCAACATAATTTCGATGTGGCCAGTAATGAAAATGGGTGGACCACCTCTTTAAGTAAGATAGACAGAAGAGATAATGCTCTGAGCAATGTTCTGCTGAGATATCTTGGGTCCTGGTATTCCATAAATAAAAAAATCTTAGTGTATATGTTATAGGTAGACTGGTAGTTCTGCAAATCCAGGATACTGAAATGTCTATTAACTATCACGTATCGGTAATGATTCAGTTTGTACGGTTCTCCCTTTCTACATGCTATGTGTGTTCTCTTCTTCCTTGCAATGACACTGATGCCAAAGCATATTTCTCCCAGCCTTTTTAGGGTTTATGGTAATGTACTTTCCTCTCTCTACACTTACACAGCCTGAGTTATTGACTCTCTTCCCTGCAGACTGCTATGTATGTGCTTTCCTCCCTAATGCATTGATCTGTCCTCCCTGAAGACTTGGATGCTTTTCTCTAAGGGGTACTTCTCACAAAACGAGATCGCTAGCGAGATCGCTGCTGAGTCACTGTTTTTGTGACGCACCAGTGACCTCATTAGCGATCTCGCTGTGTGTGACACTGAGCAGCGATCTGGCTCCTGCTGTGAGATCGCTGCTAGTTACACACAGTGCTGGTTCATTTTTTGCTCGTTGCTCTCTCGCTGTGAAGCACACATCGCTATGTTTGACAGCGAGAGAGCAACGATCTGAATGTGCAGGGAGCAGGGAGCCGGCGTCTGGCAGCCTGCGGTAAGCTGTAACCAAGGTAAATATCGGGTAACCGAGCGAAGTGCTTTGTTTGGTTACCCGATATTTACCTTGGTTACTAGCATCCGCCGCTCTCAGGCTGCCAGTGCCGGCTCCCTGCTCCCTGCACACGTAGCCGGAGTACACATCAGGTATATAAGCAAAGTGGTTTGCTTATTAATCCTATGTGTACTCTGGCTAGGAGTGCAGGGAGCCAGCGCTAAGTGGTGTGCGCTGGTAACCAAGGTAAATATCGGGTAACCGAGCGCTTGGTTACCTGATATTTACCTTAGTTACCAAGCGCAGCATCGCTACCACGCGTCGCTGGTGGCTGGGGGCTGGTCACTGGTCGCTGGTGAGACCTTCCTGATTGACAGCTCACCAGCAACCATGTAGCGACGTACCAGCGATCCTGACCAGGTCAGATCGCTGGTGGGATCGCTGGAGCGTCGCTAAAGTGTGACGGTACCCTTACTAAACAGTAAGAATTGTTTTGCATAATCTCTGCATTCTCAAAGTAGTAATAAGTAGAGATTAAATATTTGTTTTCAGATTATGCTATCTGAACACAGAGTACTATATCAGTATTCATCACAAATAACGAATCTAAAGCAAGTCAATGGGGAACCTAAGCATTTTCTTGAAGAGTTCCCAGAAAAATGCTCAGGTTCCCCATTGACTTTTATTAGGTTCATTATTAGTGATGAACACTGGAATAATACTTGGTATTTAGGTAGCACAATCCGAAAACGAATATTTCACTATTCGCCCATTACTAGTAATAAGGTCAATGACAAAAGCCAGCCATGTAAAGGAGTTTCATAGACTGTACAACAACAAAATGGTTGGAAAAATTGCTACACTTTTCCTTTAAGAATTAAATTGACACTAAAACAATTTAGTACAAAGGTAGGATATCTAAGGTAGAGCACAAGAAGAAAAGACTATGAGAGGGACATTGTAAATATCCAGTCAGACAGGATGAGGAAAATGAAAAAGAAAATGCTCAAAAATCATAAATTACAAAGGCAATGTAAACACATAAATGAAAGAAAGATAGGAAGAGATAGAAGAGAATACGAATGCGATCAAGAAAGCAGCGTATGAGGCAGGATTGGGGAAATATTGAAGAAAACTTTTATATGGCTAAAGGGGATAAACTTCAATTCCAGGAAAATGTGTTTTATCTCTAAAAACAAAAGAATTGGTAATTTACTTGAAAATTGTGAGCTGCTATGTTTTGATCTGACTTTTGCTGCAGACTGTAGCCCCATCATATAGCTGAGAGATTGTTAATGATACTGCATTAAAAAACAGCATTGTTTTATTGATATTTCAATTAACGAGGCTTCTATATGAAAAGACTCATCTGTCTCTGTCCTCAATATATGAAAGAGTGAAGTTAGTTTAAAGCGTAACCGTCATTTTAATTTTTATTTCATAAATCAATAGTGGATATGAAAATAAACTACTTTGTAATATATCGTATCACACACCTTTGCTTCTTTCTCTACCAAAATGAATCAGTAATTATCAAAATTCTCAATTCTGATGTAAAATCTGTAGCGAGAAGAGAGAGCGGAGCTCTTCCTCTAGACCCTCTCTCTGCCTCTTGCTCCTCCCTATGCCTCTAGTTCTACCCTCTGCCTCTAGCTCCTCTCTGCCTCTAGCTCCTCCCTATGCTTCTAGCTCCACCCTCTTCCCTCTAGCTCCTCCCTCTGCCTCTATCTCCTCCCTCTGCCTCTAGCTTCTCTGTCTCTAGCTCCTCCCTCTGACTTTTGCTCCTCCCTCTTCCTCTAGCTCCTCCCTCTGCCACTAGCTCTTCCCTCTGTCTATAGCTCCTCCCTATGCCTCTAGCTCCACCCTCTTCCCTCTAGCTCCACCTTCTGCCTCTTGCGCCTCTCTACCTCTAGCTCCTTCCTCTGCCTCCAGCTCCACCCTCTGCCTCTAGCTCCACCCTCTGCCTCTAACTCCTCCCTTTGCTTCTAGCTCCTCCCTCTGCCTCAATCTCTTCCCTCTGCCTCAATCTCCTCCCTCTACCTTAGCTCCACCCTCTGCCTCAGCTCCACCCTCTGCATCTAACTCATCTCTCTGGATCTAGCCCCTCCCTCTTTCCCTAGCTCCTCCCTCCTGTTGTCATAGAATCTCATCAGCACCAACTGCCATCTCATATCCCAGGAATGGGAAAGTCTTCACTGAATACAGATTTTAATTCAGAATTGAGAATGTTGATAATGACTGATCAATTCTGGCAGAGAAAAAAGCAAATCTGTCTGATCAGATATATTACAAAGTCACTTATTTTCATGTGTACTAATGATTTATGAAAGACAAAATAAAATGACGGGTACACTTTAAATGTAGAGTAAACTATATTATACCTTTAAGCTGAATATAATAGATATTTGGCCACCCTGCAATTTTTGTAATGAAAAAGCATTTACAAATTCACATTATCTTGCAAGTTCAGACAAGCTGTTGAAGACATGCAAATTCTCCTATTAACCACAGGAAGTGTTGCCTCACTGGAAGTAAACACCACGGTTGTATGTTTTTAAATTTCTCTTTTGGCATTTGAATGATTTTTAGGTTATTGCGTGTTGTAAACATTATTTGTGCAACTTCTATTAGAGTAATGATATTTCTCATTAAGTCATGATGAACTAACAAAATGCAAACTTGGGAATTCCAGGATCAAGTGAAATGTATAATTCTATGAGATCCATCAGATCTGTAAGATCCATCATGGCTCTAGTGTGAACACAGCCCACACCAGCATTCAGATAGGAGCTGATGGGCCTTTAAGAAACTCATTACGGAATAGGCATCCAACAAAAAAAAATGTGCATTACAATTCAATCCACCAAAGTCTTGAAGACACTTCCAGGAAATGTGTAAGAACATTGTCTGATCACGTACTGTCACAATGTGACTGCAGGATAGTGATGGTCAGGGGGCTCCTATACTGTCTCTCACGCTAGAGGACCCTAGGCTAACCCTGAACTCCAGATTACCCCAAAGGTGTAGATGCCAGAGTCCCGTGCCTTATTATTCTCCTGACCAGATCGAACCTGTTACCCCCCCAGGGAAGGAAGGGGTAGGAGTGTAATGGAAACACACATTAAGACAGACGGGGAAAACCAAAACTCAGACACACCGCAAACTCACAGGAATGAACAGTAAGAGACGAAGGAGAAAAGCAAGAGCAGGAAAGCAGCAACAAAAAGACAACAAGGGTTAACAACATAACTGCTAACAGCAATAATGCACAGCAACCACCAGTAAGTCTGGATCACAACACTTCCCCTGGCCAGTATAGGTAAGCTATAGCTGGCATTAATGGAATAGTCCAGTCAGCTTATATAGGAGGGGAGCAAATGTGGCTGGCTCCCACACAGCATGTGATCAAAGAGGCTAACAAGCAACCTAGCCGAGATTAACTCTTTCTAGTCTTCCTAAGCTTGTTTGTCGACTCCCGTGTCTCCCTGCAATGATCACAGACCTCAAAGAGGTTAGCAGGCAGAGTGCAATAATCTGTTGTTTCCACAGATCCTGAAGCTGCCATGACAGTTGGCGATGCCTGCCAAAATCTCCTTGTGACCGATACTTTGCACAGATTTATTTTTCATGTTATTGTTTGGTAAATCTAAATTATAATCTGAAACATGAAAAAATGGAATGGGGCCATCTATATGAAAGTGACCAGCTCAGACAGACATCACAAGATGGAAGGGTCCATTGTGGGTCCAAACCTATAATCTAACACAACATAACTAATAGAAAGGTTAAGGGATTATTCCCATGTTCCTGGGTAAAATTGGGTAGGCAATAGGTAAAATTGCAAATTTCTTGTAAAAACAAGCAACTTTGCATTTTATTTGTTACTAAAAATCTTCAAGAAGAGAATTTTTTTTTTTTACAATTTATTGCATAGCAGCACAGGAGAGCTCACAGTTTGGGCGGAAGGGGCATTTAAATGGGAGTGCACTCTCCCAACAAGCAAGAAACGAGAGTGCACTCCCATAGCAAGCAGGAAGCGGGAGAGCACTCTCCCAGCAAGCAGGAAGCGGGAGAGCACTCTCCCAGCAAGCAGGAAGCGGGAGAGCACTCTCCCAGCAAGCAGGAAGCGGGAGAGCACTCTCCCAGCAAGCAGGAAGCGGGAGAGCACTCTCCCAGCAAGCAGGAAACAGGAGTGCATTCTCCCACCAAGCAGGCTTGACAAAGAACACAGGCAGTGTTCGAAACACGTAGCCGCACATGGGCTCCCTATTTTGTCCCTTGTAATTATAATTTTTACGTCCTTTAAAATAAAGCTTGTACAAGATTTTAAATTATTCCGGAAGCTGGATTGTTTTTTTCTTTCATTGGATCCCTGCACTGCCAGACTGTTATCCTTGCATGCCGGACCTTACCACAGCTGAGCTGGATCATCTTTTTTTCCTTAGGAAAAATGAGTGCACTTCCCCAGCAAGCAGGAAAAAGGAGTGCACTCCCCCAGTAAGCAAGAAACAGGAGTGCACTCTCCCAGAAAGCAGGAAATGGGAGTGCACTCTTCTATCAAGCAAGCAATAGGAGTGCACTCTCCCAGCAAGCAGGAAATGGGAGTGCACTCTCCCAGTAAGCAGGAAACAGGAGTGTACTGCCCTAGCAAGCAGGAAATGGGAGTGCACTCCCCCAGCAAGCAGGAAATGGGAGTGCATTCTCCCAGCAAGCAGGAAACGGGAGTGCACTCCCTCAGCAAGCAGGAAACGGGAGTGCACTCCCCAATCAAGCAGGAAACGGGAGTGCACTCCCCTTGCAAGCAGGAAATGGGAGTGCACTCCCCCAGCAAGCAGGAAACGGGAGTGCACACCCCAATCAAGCAGAAAACGGGAGTGCAGTCTCCAATAAAGCAGGAAACGGGAGTGCACTCCCCAATCAAGCAGGAAACGGGAGTGCACTCCCCTAGCAAGCAGGAAACGGGAGTGCACTCCCCAATCAAGCAGGAAACGGGAGTGCACTCCCCCAGGAAGCAGGAAATGGGAGTGCACTCCCCAATCAAGCAGGAAACGGGAGTGCACTCCCCTAGCAAGCAGGAAACGGGAGTGCACTCCCCAATCAAGCAGGAAACGGGAGTGCACTACCCCAGCAAGCAGGAAACCGAGAGGCTGGAGAAGGGTACGTTGTTGCTGAAGAGCATGAAACAATCTGTTTTTAGGGTGTTTCTGATGAAGAGAACCTATGTCCATTTACTGTATTAGGGCATAAAAAGGCATAGAGAGGAACTCCCACAATAAAAGGGGATCCCCAACTGGTCTAGTGGCCTCTTTTTATATTACATGGATGCCCATTCATTGAATAATGTATGGCCAATTTGGAAGAAGAATGAAGAGTGGTTATATTTCCAGGACCAATTCTTTAATTGCAAACTTAAAGATCTCCTTTGTAAAGAACAGCAAAAATTGAGGCATCTAAACTGAGCCTCACCATCTCAGATATAATCAGGTTGAGGCAAATGGGAAAGCGGTATCAAGTGTCATTCTGCAGAGAAATACAGCGAAATGTTACATTCGAGGTATATAGTGAAGCTTATTTAGGAAGGTTATAAAAGAGACCCGGAGCATAACAAGAAGATCACGGTGTTATTGGCGGTTTCGGAGAAGGGTCACCTTGAGTCATTTGACATTTACTGTGCTATATAAAAGCAACATAGATAATGACACAGGGCAGTGCAGGGTGGTCTATGAGAAACATACATCCTCCAAACGCCTTCTTAACCTTGATGTTCTTTTTTCAGATTAGAGTCAGAAACATTCGTGCTGCACAGAAAGAATACATAAAAAACCCTTCCTTTTTAGAGGAGAATATAAGCTTTGTAAGTAACATATCAAGGCCATAGATTATAAGAGCGCCTCCAGCGCATAGGGAGGCACTATCGTATTCATAGCATTACGCACCTTTCACTTTTTAGTGTTGTGCACTCAGTTCATATAATTCTTATAGAGATAAAATAGGTACATTCAGCGTAATCTGGTCAGATGTTTTCTGTCTCTAAAATCAGTACGTAATCAAGACTTCATCAGGTCCTAGTATTAAGAATCCACCATTAGTATTACTTAGACTTCATCAGAATCCAACTTATCAGCACTTCTGACCAGGGGTGGACATATCATGGGTGAACGTGTGCAGCCGCACAGGGCCCAAGTAGTAAGGGGGCCCATTTCCAATCTCAAAACAGGTAAGGACTCCTGGCAGAGACAGAACTATACTACCCATACTTGGACAAAGGCCCTCTTCTGTCTATGTTCACCACTTTATCTGACTACCTGCTAAGTCTAGTTTACACATTCATTTCTTATTTCGATAGTTTCTTTTTTTTTCACCTATTATAGAACAGAACAAACAGCAGTGCGGGAAGAAATCGAAGAGCACCCAATGGACCACATCTGTTTGCTGCACTCTTTTGTCAGGTATTTTGGGTGGAAGATGCAACAAAGTTTTCAAAACGTTACCTTAGTCTGTAATATACACCTGGCAGGGAACAATCTGTTGAACTAGCTATTTCTGTAAGTGAATTAGAGGAAGTAGTGCAGAATGTATAGTGCCACCACTTAGCTCTGCTGCCCATGTGTACAAGATTTACCTATTATGGGAATACTCTGCTTTTTTGGAATAGGCAGAACTGATATAGAGAGATGGATAGATAGATTATTTTGTTTGTATATTATGTAGTCATAGCAGCTTGTACCTCTTCACACTTGCTGTGTTCTCTTTGGAGGTTTTGGTCTTTGTAGTAAACTATTGGAGGTAGTGATAGCCTCCATATTTGCTTGAGCACTCCTCCTCCCATAAACCTAAGGCTGTTTTTAATTAGGGCTGAGATAAACAAAGAGCCTCATAACAGATATATATATATATATATATATATATATATATATATATATATATATATATATGACCAACAGGAGACTCCTCGAGTGAGGGGCCCCGTGGTAAACACCTACTCCATGGAATACATGAAAAAAACAGAGAAACAGGAGTATATGTGGTGCAAAATTATTACAAAGTTTATTAAATTATGTAATTAAAATGACACACAATTTGTGTGCTAAGTACCTTCATTATATACCGTATTTTTCGTTTTATAAGACGCACTGGATTATAAGATGCACTCCTAATTTAGAGGAGGAAAATAGTAAAAATAATGCTTAATGTTAAAATGAGGGTCCATCTTATAATCCTAGTGCATCTTATAAAATCTCACCAAATGGGAGCGGCGGTGGTGGAGTGGCTCAGGAGGATCACAGGAGGCAGGGTCGACAAGGCTGCGGGCTTGGAGGAGGGGGTGTTTCAGCTCAGGAGGGTCAGTGGATGGAGGGTCGGGCTTGGGGGTGGCATGGAGGCGGTAGCCGCCATTGAACTGCCGGCAGGCTGAATTGAATCCCCCGTGGTTGACGAGATGGACTTCAAGAAAATGGCCCCAGATTGAACTCCGTGGCCATTTTCTTGAAGGCCATCTTAGCAATCTGCGCATGTGCCGCCTCCGCGGCCATTTTCTTGAAGTTCATCGCATCAACCCCGGCGATTCAATAGAGCCCATAGTCAGATCAATGGCGCCCGCCGTGACACTCCATCCTATAACCCTCCTGAGCCGTTCCACTGCAGTGGCACCCCTCCTCCGAGCCCTCAGTATCATCAACCCTGCCTCCTATGACCCTGCTCCACTTCAGACGCCCTGGTAAGCCATATCTGGATTATAGGACACACCCCTATTTTACCCATAGTTTTTGGGGAAAAAAAGTGTGTCTTATAATCCGAAAAATACGGTAAGTATGTTCTATATAGCAGTAATGCAGTCCAAATTTCATAAAGTCAGTGTGTGCATAGATCTTAGCAAAGCGTGTTGCTGTATTCATTTGCTTATATACAGCATAGTTAGACAGACAGACAGACAGGCAGGCAGACAGACAGACAGGCAGACAGACAGATAGATATATAGATAGATAAATAGATAGATAGAAAATAGAATGTATTAGATTTTATTGAAAACAATATAGTAAGAGGTAGGATAAATAGACGGACATATTACTTCCAATATATTTAGTTTTTGAATTCCAGAAAGGAGCAATAATAAATATGTTAATCATAATAATATTGCAGAATTCATATTCATCTACCAGGCATTAATACTTATTACTCTCATTCACATGATCCTGTTCTTTCGCCTGTCACTTATAATGCGCTGTACTGCATTATTCATTTCAATATTGTTAATATTTTCCCCATGATGCTAGGAATTACATTTTTAGAATAAGCACTTACTTTTTATAAGGGGCAGTATTGCTTATAAAACATTTGACTATTATTGTCTGTTGGGAAATCTCTGGTCCTGAACTCATTAGAAGAATATTATTAGCTCAATTAGTTGACTTCAGGAAAGGATACAGAAATGGCTAGTAAAACTACAAACATACTGAAAGATGCAAAGTCTAAAAGGAGAGTAACCAGAGCCGATTTAATAGAAAATGAACACCCCAGCTTGTCATCGTTAGCCAGTGTTTCAATCACATAAGAATACTGTATAATGCTCAGATGATATAATACGGTCATATACAGACCAATGATTTCACCATGTTGTCCTCAAACAATTTGTAAAATCCCCAAAACTATCCCCCAAAGACCCAAAATAACACTACTAATATTACAATTAAATTCCCAAATAATACATCACTAAATAATATTGGGTGTTTTTATAGAGTTTAGGTTTTTACAGCCTTGAATGTCCAACAAGAAACTAATACATTGGGCAACGTCCTAAATCAGCCTGAGTAACAGTTAGGACTAATCCAGATGTAGCCTAATTAGCGATTGGAATTGTTAAGGATCATTATTACATTAGAGTCCCATCAGTGAAATTTTCAGTTGGGGCAAATATTTGTAGACTAGGGATGAGTGGATCTTTTGACATTGAAATTTGCTAAATGTCAATACTGGAAAGTTTGAATTTGCTTGAAAATAAATGTGGAGCATAGATTAAAGGGAGAGGACCCCGCTGATTATAAGAGCCTTCACTTTACAGGTGAAGGGATAGGACCCCTTTACTTTATGGGCGAAAGGAGAGGACTCCGCTGACCATAAGAGCCTTTACTTTAAATTCGAAGGGAGTGGACCTCGCTGACCATAAGAGCCTTTACTTTAAAGGCGAAGGGAGTGGACCTCGCTGACCATAAGAGCCTTCACTTTACAGGCTAAGGGAGAGGACCCCACTGACCATAAGAGCCTTCACTTTACAGGCGAAAGGGAGAGGATCCCGCTGACCATAAGAGTCTTAATTTTAAAGGCGAAGAGAGAGGGTCCCACTAACCATAAGAGCCTTCACTTTACAGGCAAAAGGTAGAGAACCCCACTGACCATAAGAGCCTTTAGTTTACAGGCAAAGGGTAGAGGATCCCACTGACCATAAGAGCCTTCACTTTACAGGCAAAAGGTAGAGGACCCCACTGACCATAAGAGCCTTCACTTTACAGGTGAAAGGAGAGGACCTCGCTGACTATAAGAGCCTTCACTTTACAGGCAAAAGGTAGAGGACTCCGCTGACCATAAGAGCCTTTACTTTACAGGCGAAGGGAGAGGACCTCGCTGACTATAAGAGCCTTCACTTTACAGGTGAAGGGATAGGACCCCACTGACCATAAGAGCCTTCACTTTACAGGCAAAGGGAGAGGACCCCGCTGATCATAAGAGCTTTCACTTTATAGGAGAAAGGGAGAGGGTCCCACTGACCATTAGAGCGTTCAGTTTTTATAGATGTGAGTTACCCAATGACCCTGCTATAAAAGTTGTGCTCCATTGGAAACCGCTGATCTGTGGTGGTCCAGGTACTGACCACCACTCCACCACTCTACCAGTTATGATAATCCACTAGATGTCATACTTGCAAAGCATTATGGGAGGCCTGCGTTACAATGCTAAATTATATTAGCCCCTGATGCTTTAATAGTGTTAAAAATTGGGCCAGGCAAGTTATTTTTTTGCAAACCACAAATTTCAAAAATGTTCAAATTTTCCTGAAATTTTGAATTTCAATAAATTCGATCTGAACTTTATCCTCTACAGACCGATCCTCTCATCTGAAATGTCGATTGTTGGAGGCAGCAGAGTGACTCACTGCTTAGCTTTGCAGCTCTGGTGTCCTAGGTTCAGAGCCCACCAAGGACAACGTCTGCAAGGAATTTGTATGTTCTCCCAGTGTTTGTGTGGGTTTCTTCTGGGTTCTACGGTTTCCTCCAACACTCCAAAGACTGATAGGGATTTTAGATTGTGAGCCCCAATGGCACTTTTCTGCTGAATCTGTTTATTTTTTGTTACTGTACCTCTCAGTTCTGGATATATGACTCTTCTCTTCTTCCCTGCATAGAAATATAGTCTTGTTCATCAAATGTGTGTGTGGTCCTGAAGACAACACCCAGAGAGAAGATATGACCACGACAAATTGGAAAAAAACATTACATTTCTACACAGGGAAAAAAATAATGCCAGATTCAGGAGAACAATGAAATTTACAGCAGATAAAAGCCTTTGAAGGGTTTCACTATCATATACAACAGATGGGATACAGCAATACAAAATATTAAATGGCTCCAGATGCACTGTTTAAGGAACAATACTTCAAGATCTAGTCATTGTTCATTTTTCATTGTTTAATGATACTTTGCTTAAAGAGAACTTGTCACCAGTTTTTTCCCATATAAATTGCTGCCACCACCAGTAACCCCATATATATTTATAACATTCTAGAATGGCTGTATATAAGTCCCCAAGCAAATGTATAACATAAAAAAAACTTTTACCATCTTCCCCAGCTGGGTGGTTCTGTAAGATGGGAGATACTGTTTTTGATCTGGCGCCTCCTCTCTGCTTGCAATCGCCATCCTCCTTCTTGCTTCGTGTGGATGACATGTCCTACATCTTCAACACAGTATCCTCCATTGTGTTACTATGGACCTGCACGTCTCTCTACCCTGCCTAGGCAGAGCATAGTATTGTAGTACGCATGCGCAGGGGTTCTTTGACCTCTCCCAGCGCTTGCGCATTACAGTCCTTTGTTCTGCCCTCAGCAGGGCAGAGAGAAGTGCGCGTGTGCAGGAGCGCAATGGAGGACCCTGTGTGGATAACGTAGGGTGTGTCACCCACACAAAGCAGGAAAAGAGTACGGTGATCGCAAGAAGATGTGAGGCTCCGGATCAAGATCAGCAACACCTATCTGACCAGACCGCTGTATAGGTGAGGATAGTAAAAAATGTTTTATGTTATACAACGCGGCCTGGGCACTTATATACAGACTTTTAGAAGTTTTAGAAGAACTGTATATGAGGGCTTAGTGGTGGTGGCCACAGCTTACATGGGAAAAACCTGGTGACAGGCTCCCTTTAAATGTGCGAGGCACCATTGTTAACCCTTTCTTCTGTGTACCTTAAAAAGGTATTTCGTCTTAGCCTTTTCATATATGTGTAAAAGTCAAGATTTCAAAGACTAAAAGTCTCCTTTAAAAGTGACCTTTTATTTTTTTGCTAAGCATAAAAAATAGAAAACGATGTCTGAGGAGTTCCGATGTCTTGGCATTTATTGGGTGATTTGCTTAATGTAATTGCAATATTCAGTCAAAAAAATAATCATAATTTCCTTGTAGTGAAAGTCTCAAAATTCTTTCTGAGATCTACAAGGACAAACAAGGCTAAAGGCCCTGTCACACACAGAGATAAATCTGCAGCAGATCTGTGGTTGCAGTGAAATTGTGGACAATCAGTGCCAGGTTTGTGGCTGTGTATAAATGGAACAATATGTCCATGATTTCACTGCAACCACAGATCTGCCAAAGATTTATCTCTGTGTATGACGGGGCCTTAAGGCTCTTCTGCAATTTACTCACAAGTAGGAGTCCACACTTTAACTTTCGGGGTGAACAATTTTTAGGCCCAGGGATCAGACTCTGATGTAGTACCCTTAATTAGAAAAGCATATTTAGAAGACAACCCTTGAAAAACAGGCAAACCAATGATCACAGTATTTGTATGTAACAAGAGCAAAACCTGTATACAATCAATGACTAGGGGCCTTATCATTTATTTATAGCGAAGTGTTAAGTATTATGTTGCAAGTTTTTTATTATCTGCAAAAATTCTATTATTTATTTACATGTCTTCCAGGATTGTGTTCACCACTTTTATTGCATTCACTTGGATGGCACCTGGAGACTTACGATACGAGCAGCGTTAAAACTTTTATTGTCTTCACAGCATTACATTAACAGCAGGTTAGTCACAGAAAGAGTAATGCACTAGTGCTCTTCTCATCAATGGCTGTGTGCAACTTCGCGCTGGATAAATGTGAATGCTTTGTAGGACGAAGCATATTAGGTGATGCATATTTGTGTAATGAGGGAGGTTGGGGCCTAAAGATATCAACACCCTTTATCTAAGTGCGCAGAATTATTAGGCAGGTTGTTTTCCTCCTGGAATATTGCCAAAAAGAAATTGAACTGACTCTGAAAGGCTGCGGAACTCACTGATTGTCTGCAGCGCTTCAGTTAGTAGCAAACATCGGGAGTGTTGGAGGAGACTCAAAACTGCAACCGGACAATGGTCCAAAACACACTGGCAAGTCTACCTCTGAAAACAAAACGAATGCATGAGCGATAGCACCCGCCCCCGTCGTTTGTGCATCACGGGCAATTCATTGCCCGTGGCGCACAAAGTCGGTAACCGCCGTCACACGTACTTACCTCTCGCACGACCTCGCTGTGGGCGGCGAATGAACGATGTGTCAACGAGCAACGATAAGGTGAGTATTTTTGCTCGTTCACAGTCGTTCAGAGGTGTCATATGGTACGATATCTCTAACGATGCCGGATGTGCATCACGAATGCCGTGATCCCGCCGACATATCGTATGATGTATCGTACCGTGTGACGCCGGCATTAGACTTGGAATGGCTTAGTCAAAGCCTTGACCGTAATCCAATTGAGAGGCTGTGGCATGATCTTAGAAAGGCGGTTCGTGCTTGGAAACCCTCTACTGTGGCTGAAATATAACAATTCTGCAAGGATGAGTGAGCCAAAATTCCTCAGGAGCATTGTAAAAGACTTGTTGCCAGTTATAGCAAACGCTTGATTGCAGTTGTTGATGCTAAGGGTGGCCCAACTAGTTATTAGGTTTAAGGGGCAATCACTTTTTGACACAGGGTCCTGTAGGTTTGGATTTCTTTTTCCCTTAATAAAGACTTTTATTTATAAACTTAATTTTGTGTTTACTTGTTTTATCTTTGTCTAATATTTACATTTGTTTGGTGATCTGAAACATTTAACATGCAAAAGAATTGTCATGGTCATCTCTCTTTTCGAAGACTAGTGATGGATTTAGGGTTAGGATCTCTCATTTCCATCTAGGACTCAATATTCAAATGTGGTTTCCTTTCCTTCAGTGCATTATGAGTTAATGCCAGTTTTGTTGTCCAGCAGTTCCTAGTTGAGTGTGTCAGCTGCAGCTACTTGTAGCCACACCTATTCAGGTTTCAGTAGAGGTGTTATCCAGCATTCCTTGCTGAAGATACAAATCCATTTGTTCTCTGGCAGCCTTGGTTGAATGTCCTGTGGAGGAATGTTTCTGAAGTCGGACATTATACTTTTTTTGTTGCTGTTTTCACCTGTTTGTCTTACCTTTCCCTGGGTCATATTAGTGCAATCGTGAGGCTAGCATCTCCCACCTTCCAACGCACTAGCTAGGGCCACTACAGGGCATTTTTAGGTTCTCAGGTTCCTGATCGGTGACAGTTGTTGAGATTGTATAGGGCCTGGCTAGGAGAGTAGGGACAGCTGCAGATTGGTGCAGGAGGTGTCTTTCTTTCCCCCCTCCATAGAGCTAGAGTCCACTGCTGTTATTGTGTCCCCGGTGTTCCCTTCTACCTGTTGTTTTGTTTGTGTATATTTTGACATGCGTCAGACATCCGTGGGTCTGAACACACGTGCCACACTTGTCATACCCGGCAGCATGACAAAAATAAGAAATCAGGAGGCGGCAAACACTACTGTATATACAAATTACAATGGCAGAAATTCTTGTTTTTGCTTTTGGTACATTCAAATACTAACCCATAGATTATAGAGAAATACATATTTCTTGCTTTTTCTGGCAGCCCATCATTTGTCAATGGATTATAGAGTTTAACCTATTTTGTGGACACATAGCTATATGTTATTCATTTCTATAATACCAACATAGCCTACAGCATTGTACAGACTGATCCCTCTGCAACTTACATACTAATCAATGCTGTATGTTTATGAAGGGTGGGAGGAACATACTAACTCCAATAGATGCTGCCCTTCAAACCCATAACCAAGATTACCAAGGACCGCAAGCTATCAATAAAATGTTATTTTTTTATCATTTGTACATGTCGATACCTTGATGGTGATACATTTATGCACTAACATATTCATGACCCCGACCTCCAGTGACCCATTTTAATAATGTGTATACCGCTGTATGGCAGGTTTGTAGTAATTTGTGTTTTTTGATTGCACTGAAACAGAAGACAGAAGAATTATAGCCAGAAGTAAAATCTCGCTCTTCACTGTATGCTGGATGTGGATCAGATTGTAGCAGAATGGAAATGTCAGAAACCAATAGATTGAAATCAAAAAGGAAAGCACTGAACCTAGCATAATGCATTTGGCCATTGAGGCTACAAGAAAATCCTGGGAATATCTTCACCACGGCATGATTTACTGCCTATTTTGTATTGCTCACCACAAAGCAAGCATTTTGCTCCCAAAACCTGGGTTCCTGTAAGACATTTATTACAATTTGTTTACGCGTTGGGATGACAAATGCCTGGCTGAGTAACTGCATTGCAGAGGAGCACCAGCATCTTTGGCTTACAGTCCCAGATACAATAATATTTCTATCCATTTGGCAATTTGATTGCATTAATGATACAGTTGATCTGTTTGTGGAATATGCAGCCAAGCTTTTAACTTAAGCAAATGACAAGTGTGTATTATTAGTTAGGACGAAAGTAAAGCCGACAGTCACCCCTGCCAGGTTTCTGAAAGGGTTTAGAAATGACGTACAAATAAAAATCTATAATAATCTTATCAGACGGTGCATATACTGAGTATACAGCGCATGTCCTAAAGAATACTAGCATACAGAATAAAGTACATATTTCTATGCTCGTCATTCATATCATTGATATATAGCCAATCTGCACTGTACAGATTGCACTATGCTCATAAGTTATGTATTGACTACTTATGGGTTGGATGTGACCTTAAAGGCAATCTTTTAGTAAATTAATTTTTTATATGCGCTCGTAGCTCTTTCAAAGGCTTGTCTAGCAATACGTTAAATTGCCAATCCACTCCACCATTGCTGAGAAATCAGTGTTTAAATTGATATGTAAATTAGGCTGAATAACCTAACAGTAGATCTGAATCCTTTGTCACTCCAGCTCTATTGCCCACTCAACACCGCCACCTCTTGCTTAACTGATATCTTGTTTGCTGCTGTCACAAGCAGGAGGCGGAGGCACTGTGCGGGGATTAGAGCTGGAGTCACAGAAGCTTCAGCTCCTAGCCTTATTTCGCAATAATAATTCACTGTGACTTTAAGACTAGGATAGTCCACCAATTCTAAAATCCTATCACTGACTATGGCGGACAAAATATTTAAAACCTAACCTTTAATTCGATATTTAAAACACTGCATGACCAACCACCATGACGGGTCATTCTCATTTGTGGGTTTAAATATTAGAGTTGGAGTGTAGATTTATTTAGCCCCATGCAGGAATGATTTTTTAATATATTTCTGAGATATGAATGAACTGCAGTCGGGTATCAATGTCCTATACTAGTGAGTAACCCCGGAGGGTGCTACAGTTTATCGATTTTTGGTTTACCTGATTAACTTGACCTAACTATTTGAACTATTGCATGTAATTTAGTTTTTGAATTGAGATCAATTTTGGTGTACCAAGAAAAGGATGGATCTAATTGATGCATCTAAGATCATTTTCTAAGTACTAATACGTGGATTATTTTCACTTGGTTACTTGGAATCCTTTACTGATATATATATCTGGTCTCTTTAAGCAAGAGTTGGTACCAGGCCTATATAAGACCTACAGTAGACAGGACATTGATAGTTATATATCAACATTGAGGTCATAAGAACAGAGAGGTCCTCTCTGAGATCTATTGCCTCGAGAACAGAGGAAGAAAATATGCCCTGCTGTCTGAGGTTGTATTTCCCATAAATTGGTTATAACACTGCGTGGAGGTTTGTGTTTTTCCATATGGATATGGGGATAGTAGATGTATATTTAATCAGGGTTTTCCAGTTTTAACAATGTATATTAATAAAGGTGTTTTTAACAATTGGTCTGTGATATTATAGGAGATAGTACACCTAGAACCAATACTCTGTGAATCCAACCACCATGTAACCTTTAGCCTATCTAAGCCACTAAACTGTTCTTGGCCCAGATACTGATATAATTATTTTGAGGGTCTAAAATACCACTACATGAATATTCATGTAGTGGTATTTTAGACCCTCAAAATAACCAAGGAATGGACTGACCATGTAATAGTATTACTTGACTTGTCTTTGAAAAGCTATATAAATAGTTTGGGGATGGAAATCCTGCTAAAAGATTCCCTTTAACCTTTAACGACTTATAATGAACTATATCCATAATTTTCCTGAATTTCATACATGCTTGCAAACCAAGCCCACATCTTTGCTGGCAGATGAAGGCGGAATTAATTAGCCATCATCTGCCACTAACAGTTGAGGGTAGAGCAGAGCTCCACCTGCAGCTGTTAACCTGTTAAATACCGCTACTAAACAAAAAGCTAAATAAAGACAAAAATATAAAACAATTAATTTTGTTTAGGAACAATTTAAAAATTACGTAATTAAAATGGTTGGAAGTAAATACACATAAGAAAGTTCAGAAGAAAACATGTCTGGGTCAAGGCATTATGAGAGTGGTGGCAAATGATAAAAAATCAATGATTATGATGGTGAAAGAAATCTGACAAGGCATACAAAATTATATAACATATCAAAAGAATATCTATAGCTTCAGTTATCCAACATACTATATAATAAAGGTAACCACATAAGTAACAGGCCCAAAGACTCCGACGTACGTTTCGCACTAAGCTTTCTCAAGGACTGTTAAATGCTGCTGTCAAGGTCTGACGGTGGCATATGCATGCACAGCGACATTTAACTGCTGTGTACAGCACATGTGATCAGATGATCGCAGGTTCAAGTCCCTTAAGGAGACAATTGAATACGGCCAAAAGTAGAAAAGTAGAAATAAATGTACACAAATATTTAAAAAACAGCTGAAATAACCCCTCTTTGACCACATTCAAAATCAATTAATAAATAAAAAATACACATATCTAGTATTGCTGAGTATGTAAAAGTCAGATCTACCAAAATATAAAATAAATAATCTGATGGGTAAACAGCACAACGAGACTCAAAATAAAAATGCCAGACTTGTGGTTTTGGCCTCCACAACAACAGAAAAAAATGGAATAAAAGGTGATGAAAACATTGTATATAGCCCAAAATTATATCAATAAAAACATTGATTCAGGGTGCAAAAAAAAACAAGCCCTCTCACATATCCGGAAGATTGAAAATGCCACGTCTTTCAGAAACACAAGCAAAACATTTTTTTTTTTTTTACAAATTTCTCAATTTTGTTTCATCACTTTCATCACTATATTTAGCATCTGCGTCATCATTCAGACCTGGGAAATCATACTATATATATATATATATATATATATAAAAAAACATTATTATCTTATTGTTGTTTTTTGACAGTCTTATGCTGGCGTCACACGGGACAATCTATCATAAAAGGATTATTTCAAGTGGTATGCGGGCGTCACACAATACGATCTATCGTGCGATCGCACGAGCGATCGTACCCGCCCCTGTCGTTTGTGCGTCACGGCCAATTAGTTCCCCGTGGCGCACAAAGTCGTTAACTCCCTGTCACACGCACTTACCTCCCGGGTGACGTCGCTGTTGGCGGCAAAAATCCTCTTCCTGAAGGGGGAAGGACGTTCGGCGTCACAGCGACGTCACACGGCAGCCGACCAATAGAAGCGGAGGGGCGGAGATGAGCCGGACGTAACATCTCGCCCACCTCCTTCCTTCCGCATTGCCGGCGGCACGCAGGTAAGCTGTGTTCGTCATTCCCGAGGTGTCACATGGAGCGACGTGTGCTGCCACGGGAACGATGAACAACCGGAGCACAGAAGGAGGACCGACATTTTGAAAATGAACAACGTATCAACGAGCAACGATAAGGTGAGTATTTTTGCTCGTTCAAAGTCGTTCGGAGGTGTCACACGGTACAATATCTCTGACGATGCCGGATGTGCGTCACTAACGACGTGACCCCGACGACATATCGCCCGATATATCGTACCGTGTGATGCCAGCATTACAGTGTACAAAATTTATGGCAGTAGCTTATGCCGTTTGATAAATGTAATGGATTTTTTGGTTGCCAATTTTAAGTTTCCACCATCTACTACTTGCACTAGTTTGAGCCAAAAATTTGGGTCAAAGTAAATTTAGGTAATTCTCCTTTCCACTAGATCACACTCCAATTCCAGAAAGGTCACATCCTTTATTGGATAAAATACAGAGGTACTAAACACAGAATAAATGTAGCGCACATCATAAGTTAATTTGGGCATGGATGATATTTAAGTATAATAAATCCTCTTAATGTATCTTAAAGGGAACCTGTTACCACATTTGGCGACTATAAGCTGTGGCCACCACCACTGAGCTCTTATATACAGTATTCCAGAATACTGTATAAAAGAGCCTAGGCCGCATTGTATAATGGAAAAAATCACCTGTATAATACTTACCTAGGGGCAGTTCGGTCTGATGGGTGTCATTGGTCTTCGTTCCGATGCCTCCTCTTTCCTGTCCGGCGCCTTCTCTCTTCTGCCATTTCTGTCCTGCTTCTACCCAGCCCAGTGTGGATGACACGTACTGTACTGGATGTGGATGATACATTACTGTAATGCACAGGTACGAGGAAAGGTTAAAGTCCACCCGCGCATGTGCACTACAATACTTTGATCTGTCCTGAGCAGGGCAGATCAAAGTGCGACTGCACAGGTCCTCATGCCAGCTATTGTGGATGATGTAGGGTGCGTTATGTACACGAGCCTCAGAAGAAGGAGGATGGCAATTGCCGCAGAGAGGAGGCGCCGGACTGGAGAGAGGAGGCGCTGAACCTGAGACAGGAGGCGCCGGATCGGAGAGAGAAGGTGCTGGACCGGAGAGCAGCGACACCCATTGGACCGGACCGCCCCTTAGGTGAGTATTATAAAAGTGTTTTTTACGTTCTACACAGTAGCCTGGGCTCTTATATACAGTATTATGGAATGCTGTATATAAGACCCAGTTGTGGTGGCCATAGCTTATAGTCGCTCAATCTGGTGACAGGTTCCCTTTAACAAGTTGAAGTGGTTTGAAAGTTATTCCTTATCTCTGTGATTGCTTGGGATACAGCCGTTGGGGCCACAATTTATCCTGTGAAGCGGGACTCTGAAGAACAATATTTCAAAGGAGTGGAGATCCATTACTTCCTAATAGGGCTGGTGGAGATTGCTTAGAGTTGCGCTCGGCAGATCTTTGGCGTTTCAATTAAAATTAATGGTCCGGCAATGCGAATGATTGACTATTGTTCTATTCAGGATTAGTAGGGGCCCCAGCAGTGGTCGGGAGATTATCTCCTATACTACGTATAGGGAATAACTTTTAAATGTATTTATGTCAATGTATGTAAAGCGCTATGGAATTAATAGCGCTATATAAATGAATAAATATTATTATATTATTGTATTATTATTATTAAATTTGAGAATATTCATTTTTCCCAGTTATTCTCTACCTGATTAATGCCTAACCAAGATTTTTTGGTGCAAATAGTAAGTTAGAGTTACCAGGGGAAAACGCAAGCTTTTCTAAAATGAAGACCTTCATGGGTTATTAAGAAACTTCAAATTGAGTCTTGGACCTGGACGCCCAGAGACTAATGGATGTAAATGTTCTTACATGTATAGCATGCATCACATAACTGGTTTAAATAGGATGTAAGTATAATGCCGGCTGACATTTATTCTAGACAGTGATATTTATGAACAGTGAAAGCAATGTCATCATTATGTCTGTCAAGCCCAGGTTGCTGAAAATCTGTATAAAACTTAACGTATCGATCCTGTTCGATTGTCTAATCAAAGCCCTTGATGCTGCTGATCAGTCATAAAACGGAAATTAGATAGACGCTGCAGTAAATCAGGGTGCACATGGTAGGAAGGATTATTTTTTTTTTTTTGCTTTGCTTTTTTTGCTGTGAGGTTATCAGAAGGACCAGCTCTTACATAGTGATATATTTCCATCCTCTCATTCATATTGAGAAGAAAGGCAGCATACTAATTATTGATGAGGAGCGCAGTCAGACACCAGACAGAGCAGTTAAATGTGTAACGTTCCTAATTATCTGGAGACTATGAACAACTGCTGTTAAATGGTATTCACACCTATGAATGAAAACACATGCAGGGGGCATAGCTTTACCGGAGGTGCAGAGAAAGCAGTCAAATCGGGGCCACAAAAAATGGCACTTATATTATAAGTAGCACATAGTAGGTTGATGGCCCAACCAGGAGTTTCAGGTTACATCTCTGGTCCCTTGGTATGATATTTTTGGCTACTTGTAAATTGATAGGTCGCACATCTGTCATGGTCTTTGTAGTAGGAAACAAAACTTTAATTCTAGAACTATTGCCTTCAGAACGTACCATGGTAATATGATCTTGTACATTGACTATGTACAGCTTTGTTCGGGTATAATAAGCATTGCTCAAAGCTGTTTCCACTAGTCTTGCATTTAAAAAAGAAGGGTCACTTTTTATAAATACCCTGTTTCCTGAAAAATAAGACCTATCCCGAAAATAAGCCCTAGTAGGCTTTTTTGGCCTTTTTTTAGTATGCTTAAAATATAAGCCATACTCCAAAAATAAGCCCTAATTTCAGTTTCATAAGGAAGTGTCCAAGCAGCTAAAAATCTTAGACTACAGCAGCACTCTTCATCAAAGAAAGCAGACATCCAAAAAAGAAAGCAGACACCTCCAAAAGAAAGCAGACCCCCCAAAATAAAATTGCACTCACCAGACCCCAAACAATTATAGTTGGTAAAGGCCAATAGTGTATGGGCTCTCACACAGAGATCTGCGTTGCTGTCAGGTCCCTCACCATTCCAGCTGCATTGCACTGCTCTCACAAACGAATCTCTGCGTGAGTGATACTGCTTACAGTCAACAGGGGAAGCCAACCTCTATAGAACGCAGGGGGACCTGACAGCAACTTGCCAACTCTAACTGTTTGGGGTCTGGTAACTGAGATTCTTTTAGGAGGTGTCTGCTTTGTTTTGGGGGTAAATTTAGCAGTACATAGAGAATAACAAATTTAAGCAGGTTATTTAAATGATTGTAAATATGGTATGTACCCACCACTATAGGACAGATCGGATAAGAGAATGTGCAGCTGAACCAGTAATAGAATTAACACAAAATGTCAATGTTCCAGAATGTGATGACATGTTGATTTTTTTTTGTTGAAGAGTAAAAGTGGATTGTTGTTCATAGGAAAAAATAAGACATCTACTGACAATAAGGCCTAGAATATCTTTTGGAGCAAAAAATAATATAAGAACCAGTCTTATTTTTGTGGAAATACGGGGCATGGTTTTTTTTACATGGGGCAAATGCTGCTGTTGTCCTAATCTGGCAAAGTTTATTTTTTCATTCATGAGATAAGCCTCTTTTTTATATATAAAATCTCAGATTTTTATCCAACTGGGCATGGTCCTCATGAAGATGTCCACAGAAACCAGTTGAGGTCCACACCCACTTAGGCCAAGAGGCACGGAAATAAAAGAAAAACAGCACAGAATTGAAGAAAACATTGGCATTTGCAACAAGTTAAACTTTAACTGAGTTTCTAACAAGTTTGAAGAATAGAATAACAAGGTGTGGAGCAAAATAATTGATTAGGACCCTTCAACATTCCTTTTGAATCTGTTAAATTTTTGATCCATCATTGTATTGTAGCCTTGGTTATGTAATCAGAGAAAAAGTTATCTTGTGAACAACTATATACAATCCATACGTCTAATCTACAGATTTAAAAACTTATTGGTTATCTCATTTGTTAAAATCTACCAGAAGGAATAATAGTATGGGACTGTTTGTCTTTTAAAAGGAATCTGTCAGCAGGTTTTTGCTATCTCATCTGAGAGTAGCATGATGTAGGCAAAGAGATCCTGAATCCAACGATGTATCACGCTCTTACACAATCCTAATGTTTAGATTTAGCATGAACCAGAGCTGATAGAGCTGCCCCTGCCCCCACACCAGGTTCTCAATAGAGAATGTACATTGACAGTGAGGTGTCAGTCATTGAAGGGGGCATACCGGACTGCCATGCACTTGACATTGTAGGCCAAGCAATGATATGTGTCCTGCTTCTTAAACAAATATAGCAAATATACAACAGATCGGACCGTGACAAAACAGGCATCCCTGAATTCTGTTTTAACCCTTGAAGCATGCTGTCTTCTGTTTACAGAGCAAAAACCTGCTGACATATTCCCTTTAATTGGCCCCTGATTTTCAATGAAAAGTAATTTTAGTTCTACAGCATTCAAAGACTTTCTAGTTTTTTCTCCTGTGCCCAAAGCAATGTCCATAAATTCATGGTATCATGAGTCTGGTCTGGAGGAACACGCATGCCCTGATCTCAGCCCCATCAGGCATTTTTGTGATTAACTGAAATGCGATTATGAGCAAGATAATCAGTGTCTGACCTCAGTGTCTGTCCAAATTGATTTTCTGACCTCTAATATGCTGAATGGATACATTTTGTCAAAGATTCTTCAATATCATGTGAATAATTTTCATAATAGTAGGAGCAGCTACAGCTGCAAAAAGGGGCAAAATTCTATATTAATGTCCATGGGTTGTGGAATAGTATGGCCAACAACCTCATATACACCACCACATTATGGGTGTCAGGTCATTCCTACATGAACAGTGTCCTGTAAAGTAGATTGGTCATCGTGGGCCACTTGAATGGCCACCAAGGTATCCCGATCTTACCCCCTTAGACTTTTATCTCTGGTGTCATCTGAAGGCAATTGTCTATGCTGTGAAGATACAAGATGTGCAGCATCGGAAACAATGGATACTGGAAGCCTGTGCTAGTATTTCCTCTGCGGTGTTGCTATCAGTGTGTCAAGAGTGGGAGAAGAGGGTTGTATTGACAATCCAACACAATGGGCAGCACTTTGAACACATTTTATAAGTGGTCATAAAATTGTAAATAACTAATGAATGAATAAAATTATGTTACAAACAAGCACACCATTGTTTTTCTTGTGAAATTCTCAATAAGTTTGATGTGTTACATGACCCTCTTCTCATTGGAAAAAATAAAGTTGGATCCAAAATGGCCAACTTCAAAATGTCCACCATGGTCACCAACCATCTTGAAAAGTTTCCCCCCTCCCATATACTAATGAGCTACAAACAGGAAGTTGATATCACCAACCATTCCCAATTATTTAGACCTGTTTCACAACGTCAGTGATTCTGGTACGTATCTGCTAGTTTTTATACGTACCAGAATGACGGACATGTGCAGACCCATTATAATTAATGGGTCTGCGCACACCTCAGTGATTTTTTACTGACTATGTCTCTGTGCGGTGTACACGCGTGTCTGTGATTGCCGCACGGAGACATATCCATTTTTTTCTGGCATCACTGATGTCCCACGGACCACACTATGGTGTGGTCTGTGAAACAAGTACCAGAAAAACACGGACATTGAAACATTGAAAATAAAAAACATTTTCAACTTATCCGTCTCCAGCAATGCTGTGTTCAGCAGCTGCCCTTAGCTTCTTCCTGGCCAGCTCATTATGGTATGCATATTCATGTATGCAGCCAGAGCCGACCCGGAAGTCGCTGCAGAGGTGAGAGACACAGCGGCGGCCGGATGCAGCAGAGCCAGAGATTCAGCACCACGGAGAACAGGAGTGGGGACAGGTGAGTGTATATCCATATGGAATCATGGAGCACGGATAACATCTCACGGATTGCACATGGACAACCAACATGTGCCGTGAATCACAAAACACGGAGGGACATATACGTGTTTAACACGTCAGTGAAAAACGTCTGTGTTTTTCACTGACGTGTGAAACAGGCCTTAGGTGTATCCATATAAATGGCCCACCCTGTAGTTTGATGATAAGTTGTCCATAAACGTTTGGATTCACAGGGCAGGCCACTAATGTTCTACGGTGTTGTAATGCATAGCTTTTCATCTTTATATTTAAGGAAGACTTTAATTAAGGCTGGAATTTCCTAAGACTGCCTTGAGCCACTATCTACTGGAGTAAAACATGCTAAATTAATCAGAAGGCTCCCGCCTCTTAAAAAATTTAGCGCATCTTTTTAGAGTCAGAAATGTTCTTCAGTCGGGAACTGGAATATATTTCTGCTATAGTTTACGGCACTTTTTTGGCATAAATTGTATTAAATCTTTCATGCTATGCCCTCCCACTAAGCTCTACCCATTTTCCCCAAATTTGTGGAAGTAGATGTAAAAATACTAAAGCTTGCAATGTATTTGTACAACTGAATATTGCGCAATAATGAGCAAACTTTTACTAACAATTTTCTGGTCTTCATCATCGGCTGATCTGTTTGAAGATGTTTTGTTGCTACTGACATAAAACAGTAAATACATCAAATACCGCAAAATGGGTAAAATTAGTGGACACTTTCATTATACTGTTCCCAAAACCAGAGATTTTAGGTTAATATTGTTCTTGGCATTCAAATAAAATGGACATGAAGGAGGGGCATTGTGATGAGAGTCATGTCTGCTTTCTGCTCTTAGCTTTTGATTGACTAACCTCCAAAAGTCCTTTTAAGAAATATGCTAAGCACAGGAAGGAACCCCCAACCTCCGATTTTGTGAGTTTATATCGGAAACATTTTGTTGGAGATTATCTAAGAAAATGTATAATGCTCTAGTATGTTAATGTAATATGTCAGTGGTCATTCAATAGACTATAACTGTTTCCTAAAGAGGTTTATGTCAATGTTTTTAATTACATTTTCCAGTAGTTGGAACATAGGGAGAATTACATTTTCAGGTTTTCTTTATGATCTAATGTGGAACATATTAATCTGGGACGCAAAATTAGATACAATCAAGGATAAGCAAATCAGTAACTGGTAAGAACAAAAAATAAAATCAACTATTCCAAAATTATGTAATGAAACACGCTGACCGCACTGTATAGAATTACCGCTTCTATTACTGATAGGCTGAAGTTCAGCATGGATGCTTGGTTTAGATCAGTGTTTCCCAAACTACAGTCCTCATGGCCCTAAACAAGTCATGTTTTCAGGATTTCCTTACTATTGAACAGGTGATGGAATCATTATCAAGGCATCACCTATGCTATATTAAGGAAATCCTGAAAGCATGACCTGTTGGGGGTCGTGAGGACTGGCGTTTGGGAATCACTGGTTTAGAGGATGATGAAAGCTAAAATCGAAAGTCCAGAATATCTCCATTTGTCCTACAGTGGACTACAGTCTATGGAAGTCTGTAATCAGTCATTTCAGGATTTGGATTGGCTGCCATTTGTTTTTTTTCAAATCCGACTTTTACATATCTTTCATGTATGCTCAGTACAGCCAGTTTAAAGACCAACTGTACCCCCAAAGATCACAGTAGTGTACTATGAAATCTCCAACACAATATAAGACAGTGCATAAAAAAGAACACATTAACATAGTAAAACTGCTATCTATATAAATGTACATCACTGATATTTTCCCATCCAGTAAATATATTTTCAAGCTTCCACTAAAACTGAGATAACAGCCAATTTTCCAGAAGATTCAGGGCCAGGAGCCCTTATCTATCCACTTTTCTTCTTTTTATCACTGTTATTGCTTTTGGCTGAAGGGAATGAGAAAGGGAAACAGTAGAGATATTTTTGGTGGAACCGATGACTCTTTCTTTCCACATGAGGGAGAAGTGAAGGACTACTCACCCTTGATGTTCAGAGATTTGATGTCTGCTGTATACTGCATCCGATTCTTATAAACGGCAACTCCTGGCGGTAAAGAGAAAGCAGGATTACATGGTTTTACTACAAGAATGATAAAAGGAGCTTCAGTCTAACAAATGATTTAAAATTAGAAAGTTGTAATGTGCTCAAATTGGAGTGAAACACGGGAGACACGATCTAATAATGTGTGGGAGAAATTAAAAATAAGTCATCTATAAAGAGTTAAAGGGAATCTGTCAGCAGGTTTTTGCTACCTCATCTGAGAGCAGAATGATGAAGGTAAAGAGATTTTGAATCCAATGATGCATCACTTAGATTACTGGGTGCAGCCGTTATGACACAATCAGAATTTTTAGTTTTAGGGGTACTTTGCACACTACGACATCGCAAGCCGATGCTGCGATGCCGAGTGCGATAGTCCCCGCAAATGTCGCAGCAGCGATATGTGGTGATAGTTGGCGTAGCGAAAATTATCGCTACGCCAGCTTCACATGCACTCACCTTGCCCTGCGACTTTTCTCTGGCCGGTGACCCGCCTCCTTATTAAGGGGGCGGGCCGTGCGGCGTAATAGCGACGCCACACAGCAGGCGGCCAATAGAAGTGGAGGGTCAGAGATGAGCGGGACGTAAACATCCCGACCACCTCCTTCCTTCCGCATAGCCAACAGGAGCCGCGGTGAAGCAGATAGGAGATGTTCCTCGCTCCTGCGACTTCACGCACAGCGATGTGTGCTGCCACAGGAACGAGGAACAACATCGGACCGTCGCAGCAAGGTAATTATGGTTTTTTCTGACGCTACACCGATGATCCAATTACGATGCTTTTGCGCTCGTTAATCGTATCATCTAGGCTTTACACACTACGATGTAGAGAGCGACGCAGGAAGTGCGTCACTTTCGACATGACCCAACCGACATCGCACCTGCGATGTCGTAGTGTGCAAAGCTCCCCTAAGTCATGTACCTGAGTCCAGGGATCCGTCCCTGCCCACAGCAGGCTCTCTATAGAGAGTGTACATTGACAGTGAGGTGTCAATCAGAGGAGGGGGGCGTGTCAGATTGCTGAGCTCGACAAAAAGCTGTGGAAAGATAAGGCGCAAATAGGGTCTTACCCGGCAAAACACGTGGGGGGTGGATGTTAGTGGGAACACTCACCTGGTGGGGTTGTGCCAGTCACAACCCCTTAGCATGCATGCAAGTTTACGTAGAGATGGTGTGGGAGGCAGCGGTCCCGCAGTGAGGAGACAATTCAAAGACAGGAGGAATGCAGGTTTAAATCCGCGCCAAACCACAGGAATCCAGTTGTTGTTAGTAAATCCCTTTTCTTTATTAACACAAGTCTACGCATTTCAGGGACATATCCGTCCCCTTCCTCAGGACAATGTACATAGTATTCTCTGTACATTGTCCTGAGGAAGGGGACGGATATGTCCCTGAAACGCGTAGACCTGTGTTAATAAAGAAAAGGGATTTACTAACAACAACTGGATTCCTGTGGTTTGGCGCGGATTTAAACCTGCATTCCTCCTGTCTTTGATTAGACTGCTGAGCTCGTGAGTTGCTAGTCCTGTAATGATAAGGGTCCTGCTGCTAAAACACACATAGCAAATAAGACTGTGACAAGACAGACAAGTCTGAACATTTTGTGTGAACCGTTCCACCATGCTGGCTTCAGCTTACATATCAAAAACCTGCTGACCAATTCACTTTAATGTATCTGTAAAGACTTAATGGAAATTTCCCAAAATAAATAAGGCTAGTGTGACTTTGGGTATTAAGATGTGACTGGGTTTGCAACTCACAAAATTACACAAATCTGATACCGCTGTTGTCAAAAATCAAAACTTGATTTATTGTAGCATGACTACATTCAATGTTCATCATCAGTGGTGGCTTTAGGACACGTCATAGTGATTTTAATGTCACACCACCAAAGTTGCTCTGGAATAAAGTGACATATCTACTGTAAAGGAGACCTGTACCCAGGTCAAAAGTGGTAAGTTTTTGCTCTCATTTCATTCCCATTTTTAATCCGTAATGCGGTTACAAAGATATTGGTCTTTTCACTTCTTCAAATCCTTGAGAAATCATCAGAGGGTGTGAAACAATCGTTACTTGTGCACTTCTCTCCTGGATGATATCCTGAACACATTAAATAAATGAATTTTACGGATGAAGCAATCCTTGGTGAATGCCGTGTATATATTTACAGTATATGTGAATGACTATGTTGACCCTTGCTTATTAACATGGAGCAGACCGCTTGATATATGCGATGGCCTGTGGGCATTGATATTAGAAAGTTGACTGCCAATAGGAGTGCTGAGTCAGTCTGCCCAATTTATCTCCTCTAGAAATTAATTTAACAGGATCATTTTTTTTGTGGTGGAAAAGAAATTGAGTTTTTAAAAAAACATTTTATGCAATAAGATGTGCAGTTAATATGCACATTTTTATATGATTTAGTATGACTATGATGATACTTAAAGTGTATCGTTTATAGATTTTTTTATGTTTTAGTACTTTTGTTGATTAAAAACATAATTTATGGAAAAAATATAGTTGAATCTCCAAATTCTGAAAGCCATAGTTTTGTATAACGTTACATTAACCTAGCTGCAGTACAAAGGGAGTTATATTGACTAGTGATAAGTGAGCACTAAAATGCTCAAGTGCTCGGTACTCGAATTAAGCAGGTTGGACACTCAAATAGGCTCACCTTGAGTAACAAGTATAATGGAAGTCAAAAGGATACTCATGCATTTTTCCAGAAGACCCTAATAGGAGGGTTGTGGGGGCTGTAAAATTGCTCAAATGGATGGAAAACAGCACTCAAATGAAATGGGAACAGCATGGGGAAGACGGCTGGATGCACCTCTGACTCCCAGGTTGCTGCTGGGAATTAAATAAATAATGTTAAAAAATGATGTGGGGGGCCCACCATTTTGATAACCAGCCAAGGTAAAGCATGCAGCTGGAGGCAGATATCAGACTGGGATAGGCCATGGTTATCTGGCCCTTCTCAGTCTAAAAATACCAGCCTGCAGCCACCCCAGAATTGGTGCATCATATTAGATGTGCCAATTCTGGTGCTTTGCCCGTCTCTTCCTGATTGCCCCAAGCAGGTGGAATTGGAGTAATATTTTTTGGATCAATCTTATTTGTGTAAAGCCTGCTTGCATCAAGCCCAGGGGTTAGTAATAGACAGGTGTCTATCAGACACCCCCATTACTAACCCAGTAAGAAGAAAAAAACCTCACACACAAGAAAAAATAATTTATTTGAATAAAGACTCCCCCACACTAGCTCTCATTCATCAATTTATTATTAAAACAGTTATTTTGTAGTCCACATTCCCTAAATGCAGCTCCGGTGACTGGCTACAGCAGTACAGGCATTCACAGGCACCGGATAGCGACAACTCAACGCTGCACTCAGCAAGATTCAGCAACGCTGATGAAAGTTGCCGTCACTACCCGGCGCCTGTGAATAGCTGTACTTTACTGTTATTTACAGCCACCGAAGCTGCATTTGGGGATTGTGGGCTACAATGGAATTTTATGGAAACATTTTTTGATAATAAATTGGTGAACAAAGTATAGTTTGGAGGAATCTGTAGTCAAATATTTTTTTACCCCGATGTGTGTTTTTTTTGTGGATTAGCTTGTAAGTAATGGGGTGTCTGATTGATACCTCTCCATTACTAACACCAGGGCTTGATTCCAGTTCACATTACACAGCTGAAATAAACTTCAAAATATATTACTCCAATTGCCACTACACCAGAGCAATTGGTAAGAGTCAAACAATGTGCCAGAATTGGTACATCTAATATAACGCACTAATTGTAGGCTGGCTGTGGGCTGGTATTTTTAGGTTGGGAAGGGCCAAATAACCATGAGCCTTTCCAGCCTGGTAATACCAGACCGCAGCTTTCTGCTTTACCTTGGCTGGTTATCAAAAATAGATGGACCTCACTGTTATGATCCGGAACCATGGAAGACCACCACAAATCATTGGCAAAAAGGTGACAAGAGCATTGGCAACTAATCTGGCCGCCATCCCCTTACTAACCATCACAACTAGAAGTAGCCGAGGGGTGAACTAACATCCTGTGCACCGCGAACCCAGCCGGAGAACTAACTATCCTAAAGGTAGGAAAGATGAATAACTCTCTGCCTCAGAAAATAGACAAGAATAGCAAGCCCCCCACATTCAAAGACTGCGGTGATATAGGAAAAACACAATACACAGGTAGATGACAGGATTCGAAAAAGGTGAGGCCCCCGCTGACTAAAATAGGAAAGGACAGGAAAGGGACTGATGGTGGCCAGAGAAAAACCCTGCAAAATACCAACTTCCTGATAGTACAAAAAGGCCCTCAGATCGCTCGATCTGAACTCCGTCCTATACCAGGTGCCCTTGTAATACCAATGAACAGAAAACAAGAATTATAACAAATTCAACAAGCCACAAACACATGGACCCAAAGGAGCTATACTCCATACAGAACTGCAGGGAGTTCCTCAACAATCCACTGAGGGGGAAAATCCCTGGAAGGAAATAAACTGAAACCAACCACAACAAATGACAAACCCAGATAAACAAAAGAACCAGACAATAAATAAAGAGCAAGCACTTATCTGGAGTAGATGTGGTGTAGAGCAGGATTAAGCAGGCTAGAGATACAAAGAACAACTGACATCTGGCAACAGCCTGCAATCAGACCAGGACTTAAATAAGCAGAGAGTTAGCAAAGGAAACACCCACTGCACAACACACCTGGTCTCTGTCCAAACCATTCCTGGCCATCAGAGGGAGCCTCCCAGCAGCCAAAACATAACTAACATTCACAACACCTCACTCTGATTTATAAAATTTATTTATTAGGTTAAACAAAGCAAAAATATTAAATAGATATTTTGCCCGGGGTCATATAATATTAAACAAGAAACATTACCCCAAGCTGTATATCTGTATTAAAATATAACCTTTATTGGTAAGTATAAAAAAGTAAGGGATGACAAAAACTAGTACCCTTAAGACAATGATAGAAAATTCAGACAATACAACACATATTTGGAAACACGCAAAATGTATGCGATCTCACGAATAACAAGGAGGTGTTAAGGGCCTAAGTTAACCCTCAAACAAAAAGGGTCACCTTCCTAACCATGGAGTGAAAACACCCTAAACAATAGAAGTGGTGCCCCCGTTCCTCGAAGGCTTGCACTCACTGACTGTATCTCTTGTTATTGGTGAGACGGCATACGTTTTGCGTGTTTCCAAATAAGTGTTGTATTGTCTGAATTTTCTATCTTTGTCTTAGGCCTCTTTCACACACCCGTGAAAATCACGCATGTTTTTCACGGACGTGTTAAAGGTGCGTATGGCCCTCCGTGTGCTGTGTTAATGGCACACATGTGTTCTCCGTGTGCTATCCGTGATAACACACAGATAACAGGAACTTTCTGCTCACCTGTCCCTGGCGTTGCTGTCTGTGTGCTGATCTACAGTCTCCGGCCCTGCCGACTCCCCACTGCTGCTTCATCTTACCCGCAGTGCAGTGAATATGCGATGAGTATAATGAGGGGGGCGAAAGCAAGTGCCAGCAGTGGCAGAGACAGCAGCGCTGGAGAAAGTGATTATAGAAATTTCTTTTAATTCACAGACACGTGTGTTTTCTCCTATGCGTTTCACATGGATCACATCTGTGCGGTCCGTGTGCGGTCTGTGGGACACCCGTGATGACAGAGAAAAATGGACATGTCTACGTGTGTAGCACACGTGCACACGTATGCTCCACACTGACACACGGTCCATGGCAAAACACGCACGTGAGCGCAGACTCATTGATTTTAATGGGTCTACGTGTGCCCTGTCTCCGGCACATGAGGAAACGGACCAAACACGTGCCAGAGACACGGACGTGTGAAGGCGGCCTTAGGGGTACTAGTTTTTGTCATCCCTTACTTTTATATACTTACCAATAAAGGTTATATTTTAATACAGCTTGGGTAATTTTTCTGGTTTAAAATTAGGTTAAACAAAGCTAAAAACACTGTTTAGTGCCATATAAAAGGCACTAAAGTGCTAAAGAGTGCAAGTGTACAAACCCTGATTTAATCCAAGCTCTCCCTCCTTGAGCGACATTCTCTGAACCTCTTTCAGAGGTCAGTGTGCCGAGCATCTCACCCCTGGGTCTCATATAAGACCTGATGACGCTATGTGGCCAGTCACTGTAATGCCAGTAGCCAACATGGCTACCGCATTACCATGAATGGCAGGCAATCCACGCATGTTGATTGGCTGTCTAAAAACCAGGAAACGTGGGGAGAGGACTCGAGCGTGGTGCTTGAGCACTGGTGTTACTTGGCTGAGAAAGGAGTGTGACCAAGCCCCACGATGCTTGATCAGGCATCAAGTAGTGCCGAGCATACTCGCTGATTGCTATTCCTGACACCACTTATCGGTACATACAAGTAAACAAGTAAAAGAAAACCAATTGCATCATAAATGTGGCTAACTGAAGTACCTAAAGGACTCCATACAATGGGCTGTTAAAGTTAGCTTTATCTATTGATGGCATAGACACAGCTGTTGTATCTCTGATATCTAGTAGAAGTACCTGACTGCAATTAGGAGGTAGTTATATGTCCATTTTCAATAAGAAATAAAAGGGATACTCTACTTTGGTGAAACACTTTTTTTCTACAAAAGTTTCGATAAATGATGACACAGTGCCCTACTATTGGAACCATAAGTGGTTTCATGGCATATCTTTCCACTGATGTTCTAAGGCCTCATTCAGAGGTCAGTTTTCACGTCCTCCACTGATAGACTATATTCTCATTATTGTCTATGTGGCTGTTCACATGTCGTGTATTTTTGTGGTTCCAGTGGTCCAGAGCAAAACATGGAGTCATGTCTGATTTTGATGAAAGCTGGCGAATGGTGAAAGTTGACTGACCAATCGTGGATGAAAATTGGATCCAAAACACTGATGGACATCCATCAGTGTTTTGTTTACAAGTAAAATCAGCCATGTCTGAATAAAGAATAATACACAGTGTAGTAGCTTCTCCCTATAGCTAATAAATGAAGGTTTTGGTATTTTTCCTTGCCCATAGCCTAGTTCTAAAGGTTAATATATGAATAAGCTTTAAATGTGAAAACCACTTGTAATTTGAGCTCAGGGAATTGTTCTAATTTTTTCATCTTGAAAGCCTACAAGAAATTTGTATATAGCTGTATTTGTTGTACAAAATATCTGTATTGCTAATTACTGTATGAAAGGTTAAAAAACAGAAAAGACTCACAAGAAAATGTGGCAGTGCAGCAAGAGGAAACAAGAGGAAATGTATTGGGAAATTGCATAAAAATTTATGCTGGCTCATATTAATGTCAATAGTCACATATAAGTACATCGAAATTACCACTAATGACAGCATAGAGCATTAATGGAAACGGTAACATAGACATAAGATGACAGACCTCAATGTTATATGTATGATTTACATGTCCTAGTTGTCATGAGATGTTCGGTTCCAAACTCATTAGGTGTCACAGCGGCGTTACGCTCTGTTCACACTGCAGAGTCTGACAGGGAACTTGAAGTCTCCTAGTTGTTCAGCCAGAGCTGGGTGTCGGCTGTTTCGTGTGCACTGTTCCTCAGTCCTGCAGGAGTTAATTTCTGCTGACCTGGGGAGCTCTGCTAGGAGCTCAGGTTGCTAATTACCAATCACAGCTCTCCTTCCTATTTAAGGTACTGGATCCTGCTGCTCAGTGCCGATAATAGAGCAACGATTCCGGTCTTATTGTGGTGATCTGTGGTATGCTTACTGTGCAGTGCGGAAGTTTCACGGTTCTCAGTTTTCTTCTTCTCTTTTATGTTATTCTCCTTTGTGCACGTATTGTCGCTCCTTTGTGTTTGACTGCAGTGTGTACAAGCTTTGGTTGTTGCCATGTTTAGCTGTGGGATTTGTGACTACGGTCCCAACTCACCCCTTGGGTGGGGGGGAGTGAGTGGAGTTACACCAGAGCTTGGACAGGAGTTAGGGTCATGCTGGTGGCTCAGACCTAGCTACCATTAAGCATACCTCGGAGATAATGGACAGCACAGGATCCCCAGTGTGAGGACCAGCCTAGATATCCCGGTTCAGTCATCTCATTCCTGTAACACTAGTAAGGATCACAATAACCAAGCTCCAAATGAGCTAAAGATTAAAGATATAAAGATGGAGATTTTGCCTTAATGGTCTTTTCCTGCTGGGATGGTAATTTCGGATGATGGGAGAAAAGCAGGTTAAATACCGCGCCGAACCACAGGAATCAGGATGAAAAAGTAATTCTCTTTTCTTTATTTTCACAGGTCTACGCGTTTCAAGGACATATCCGTCCTCTTCCTCAGGACAAATGCAGAGAACAGATAGTGTTCTCTGCATTTGTCCTGAGGAAGAGGACGGATATGTCCTTGAAACGCGTAGACCTGTGAAAATAAAGAAAAGAGAATTACTTTTTCATCCTGATTCCTGTGGTTCGGCACGGTATTTAACCTGCTTTTCTCCCATCATCCGAAATTACTCTACTTCTGCGGGACTGCTGCCTTCCACGTTTGTTTCATGCTGCTAAAGGAGTTGTGACTGACACAACCCCATCAGGTGAGTGCTTCTATTGCACATTCACTTTTCCATCTGTTATACCGGATAAGGCCCTATTTGCGCCTTTTTCCCACAGTTTATTTCGCTTCCTGCTGGGATGGTGCAAGTCCTAAAATATGTTTCGCCATGAGCCTTCATCAGGGGAGAACCTGACCTTATGGTTATGGATAGTACTAGTATATTTAAGTATTTCATTATTTGTAGCTTAGGGATTAGGGTGCTATGGCAAATAGCAATTGGATATTGAGTGAAGCTATTGATTTCGTTTTATTTCAGCATTTTTGCAGCTTGGTTCTGTTGCAATGAAGTGGAAATGCACTATTGAAAATGAATAAACAGAGGTCTACTAAATGTCACATAAGTCACAGACCAGATGCTCTGATGTTTACCAGAACTTCTAAAGCTTGGCCTGCATTAGTGAAATGTTTAATTTGTCCTTGATTTGTGATCTTGATGTCTACAGCAAATGCTTCTTGTTAAATTACAATCCCATTAACCTCATTTGCATAGTAATTATTGATTATTATAGACATACAGCTTTTTTTAAACCATATAGAATAAGTAATAGGTCTGTCTATGTATACCATAGTATAGTATATAAGGCTGTGTGCACAACACCATCCAGAGGAAGGATATTCCTCTTATTGTCATACAATTGTATAGGTTGCCTCCCAATGAAATGTTTTTTGTTTTTTTTTGTGTGGAATGTTTCTATAACAGATTGTAAAGTAGAATGTGGTTTATGCAGAATTAATGAATTAATGTAATTAAAATATGTACTAATATGGAGTATGCCTGCCCAGCAGACACCAAAGTCATCCTCTTTTGGCAGAATTGGGTAAAGTTTAGCATAAACCGAAAGCAGTCATAAACATGATGTGAATACAACCTAACAGCGTTTTCAGACTTTTCTAGTACTACAATTTAAGTGATTTTATCTTCCTTGGGTATCAAGTGTATGTGCAATTGTTCAGCCACACAAAAGTTATGGTAGTTTTAATAAGGTTTGGCAAGACGTTCCGGCAATGCAACGCACAGGGAGAGACAATGCAGTGGTGACCTACACTGATGTTTATTATTACACAAACTGGGATAAGGCTAATGCTGGGAATCACTATGGCGTAAAACTGATCACAGTATATTCAGGTTACACATACAATGAAAATAACACTTGTCTACTCGTGTCAAATTTGACTGGCTCTGGGATAAACACTTCACTACTAGCAATCAGTAAAATTAGTTAACTGCCGTCAGGTTATTACATATGTCAGGGCCACTAACTATCACAATTGTCTCTCGATTGTCCTAACAAGACTGTACTCTAAAGCCTGCTTTACATCTTACGATATCACATACGATGTCGTATGCGATGTGACCCGCCCCCATCGTATGTGCGGCACGTTCAATTTGTTGACCGTGTCGCACAAACGATTATTTCCCGTCACACGTACTTACCCTTCCATACGACCTCGATGTGGGCGGCGAACGTCCACTTCCTGGAGTAGGAGGGATGTTCGGCGTCACAGCGACGTCACGCGGCAGCCAGCCAATAGAAGCGGAGGGGAGGAGATGAGCGGGATGTAAACATCCCCCCCACCTCCTTCCTTCCGCATTGCCGGCGGGAGCCGCGGGACGCAGGTAAGATCTGTTCATCGTTTCCGGGGTGTCACACACTGCGATGTGTGCTACCTCGGGAACATTGAACAACCCCACGTATAATTTTTAGGTTTTGAACGACGTGCATGCGATGAACGGTTTTTCGTTCAATCGCAATCGCACGTAGGTTTTACACACTACAATATTACTTATGATGCCGGATGTGCGTCACTTACGACGTGACCCCGCCAACACATCGTAAGATTTATTGTAGCGTGTAAAGCCCGCTTAAGTCTTTAAACAAACAGACAATACACTGTATTAAGGATTAAGTGTGGAGAATTATAATTAAACCCTCTGCATTAGGCATCATAAGGATTTTTATCTGTATTTGTATTCATTTCTTTTTACTTACCCGATTAGTAATGGGGGGACTACTAGACTGCTCCATATTACTAACCTCAGGCTTGATGACAGCTGAGATTTTTTTTGACAAATCACAGCTGTCATTAAGCCTTTATATTATCCCGATTACCACCACTTCAATGCAATAGGAATGAGATGGAGAAAGCTCCAGGATTGGCTCATCTAATGGATGCACTAATTCTTGGGTGATTGCGGACTGCTATTTTTAGACTGGGGGGCCCAATAACCATGAGCCTCCCCAGCCTGAGAATACCAGCCTCCAGCTGTCTAATTTATCTTGGCTACATATCAAAATTGGTGGGGCCTGCATGCCACTTTTAATTTTTTTTTTAAATAATAAAAAAGCCACATGGGGTTCCTTGTATTTTGATACACAGCCAGCATAATGCACACAGCTTGGAGCTGCAGCCTGCAGCTGTCTGCTTTATCTTCACTGGTCTTCAAAATACAGAAGACCCTATGCCATTTTTTTCACCTATTTATTTATTTTTACCCTCCACTTTGGGGACCCAGACAGCTACTGTGAGGGCAACTAATCACAGACGACGCCAGGCCCAGAAGACATATGATATTTACCTCAGGGAAAAGGCAAAGAATAGGTGGATGTTCTCACAGCACAAATTTTTTGAAGAGGGGTAAAAGGCAGGGCATCTATTAGCTGTAATAGCTAGGGCACAGTAGGGAAACGCCTTTGTTGGGGCGGTAAGGGACTCCACAGGATCTGTGGTCAATGAGTCAGAGAGGATTTTGCAGGTTTTTGCTGACTTTTACCAGCAATTATAGACTTCCAAACTAAGCTTTAATGAGGACCAGATTGATTCATATCTTGCAGGTATACCTCTTCCTAGGCTCTCTGAGGTGGATCGGACCTACTTGAATAGCTCCCTGCAATTGGAGGAACTGCAGCTGGCAGTGACTTCCATGTCTAATGGAAAGTCCCTGGGATCGGATGGTCTTCCCATAGAAATATACAAAAAATTTGGGGACATCCTATTGCCGCAGCTTCTGGATACTTTCCGAGGGGCAGTTGAGATGTGTCGCCTTCCTCCATCAATGCAGGAGGCCATCGTAGTGGTCATACTTAAACCAGGTAAGGACCCCTTACTTCCTGATTCATATAGACCGATATCTCTCCTAGTCCTTACCACAGATATCAAAATCATAGCCAAGGTATTGGCATATAGATTAAACAAGGTGATTTCCTCTCTGATTCATTCTGACCAGTCCAGCTTTATGCCCTCTAGATCTACAGCGGTTAACATTAGGCGCCTTCACCTCAATTTACAACTTCCAGTAGATAATCCGGGGGACAGAGTTATCTGCTCCCTAGATGCAGCCAAAGCGTTCGATTCTATTGAATGGAACTTTTTGTGGGTGATTCTTCGTAAGTGGGCTGGGTAAGGACTTTATCTCCTGGGTAAAATTATTATACGGCGGGCCCACTGCCAGAATTTGTGTTAATGGCAGGCTTACTCCAACATTTAATTTGGCTAGGGGCACTCGTCAGGGGTGTCCTCTCTCACCTCTTATGTTTGCAATGGCTATAGAGCCCATGGCTGAGATTCTGCGCCGATATCCAAATATAACGGGCTTTAGAAGAGGGGATCGGGAGGAAAAAGTGGCTCTATATGCGGATGATACTCTCTTCTTCCTGTCAGATGCAATGGTCTCATTACCATTGGCCATGGAGTTGATTCAGCAGTTTGGAAGTTATTCTGGGCTAGCTATAAATTGGGGGAAGTTTGTGCTACTCCCTGTAGATAACTTGAATAATATCCCTAGATATGCTTCTTCAGGACTGCAGATCTCCTCGCAATTTAAATATTTGGCAATTAACGTTACTGCCAGAGTGAATGATTACACTAAACTCAATCTGACCCCAATTCTTAAAAAATTTAAGGATAAAGTTGACATATGGACCCGGCTACAGCTGTCGGTGGTGGGACGGGCGAACCTGGTGAAAATGATTTGGATGCCTCAGCTGCTGTACGTCCTACATAATTCTCCACACTGGATACCCCAGAGATATTTCTATAAAGTTAATTCACTTTTCAGGGAACTGATTTGGGGACGACATAGTCCAAGAATTAAATTAGAAACGCTACAGAGAAATAAACGCAAAGGAGGACTCTCAGTGTCGAATCCATGGGCGTACTTTGCAGCCGCCCAAATGCAACATATCCGAGGGTGGGATGATCCAGGGGGGGAGACCCGCAAAGAGTCTTTTTGCAGAAACATTTCAAATCATCTAGTCTTTACGAGGTCCTGGAATTAGGTAGATTTCACTCGTCCCTGGAAACTACGCCTACCCTTATGTTGATACATAAGTTATGGGATAAAATTAAAGATATGCAGGACATCAAAGGACCTACGCTAAATAAACTAGAGGGGTTTGGAGGCTGGAGGGGGAGAGGGTTGGTCAGACTCACACAGCTACTGGACGGGGATAGCTTTAAAGAGTTCTCCAAGTTACAATTGGAGTTTGGGTTTTTGAATGGCGAGTTCTATAAATACCTTTAATTTAGACATGCATACCGTACCCCGCCGACAGGCAGTGCCAATGGACCTTGAATAACTCACTACTAAATGACCCGACAGTAATGGATGAGATCCAATTGGCTTTGTCGGAATATTTTGGGCAAAATACAGGTGGGGAGGTGTCACCCAACATGGTATGGGAAGCCCACAAGTGCGTCGCGGGGGGGCTTTTTATCAAGCATGGTTCGCGGCTGAAAAAAGCACGGGCGGCGGAGGTGGCTGCTCTTCTTTCCGAAATTCACCAACTAGAGACTCTCCATAAGAGGTCCTGTGACCCTGGGTCCAGATCTCGATTGATCAAAAAAAGGGAAGAGCTGCGCACCCTATTGACCCACAAGGCAAAGAATGCCATGGTTAAATGCAGAAGACATTTTTATGAGTTCTGAAATAAGAGCAGCAGAACCTTAGCCAGAGCGCTACGTCTACAAAGAACGCGAGGATATGTTCAGCGGGTCCAGAACCCGGGTGGGAGGTTAGCGACATTGCTCAGGGACATCGCCGCGGCCTTTGGTAACTTCTACGCCTCCCTCTACTCTATTGATGACGATAGAACCGACCAAGCCTGAGTAGACTTTCGCCTACGGATCCGGAAATATATTCGTAATTCAGGTATGCATAGGCTCCGTGCGGAAGACGCAGAAGGCTTGGAGAGACCCATCACAGAACCAGAATTACTCGAGGCTATCAAAAACTCCCCAATGGGAAAGGCCCCGGGCCCTGACGGCTTCCCCCTAGCCTACTATAAAAAGTTGGGATCAAAGCTGAATACTCCCTTCCTTCAGGCCTTCAATAACGTTGCAACGTGTGGGCTGTCTCCCATCCTTAGAAACACTTTGTCGGCCACCATTGTGGTCATTCCTAAAGAGGGCAAAGATCTTACTCAGTGCGCGAGTTACCGACCCATTTCCCTGTTGAACACTGACTTAAAACTCTTTGCGAAGATCTTGGCGGACAGGCTTTCTTCTCTGATGGAAGGGCTCATTCATCCGGACCAGGTCGGGTTCCTGGGGGGGAGAGAAGCCAGGGACAACACGACCAAAGCGCTAAATCTGATTCATGAAGCCTGCCTGGAGAAGCTGCCGTTGATGCTTCTTTCCACAGACGCCGAAAAGGCCTTCGATCGTGTCAACTAGGATTTCATGATGGAGGCCTTGAGGGCGATCGGGTTAGGCAGATCTATGTTGAACTGGATTGGCTCTCTCTACAGTAGCCCTACTGCAGCGGTTAGGGTGAATGGCCTTCTCACCGACAGGTTCCCGATAACTAATGGGACTAGGCAGGGATGCCCCCTGTCTCCTTTAATATTTGTTTTGACCCTGGAGCCCCTACTGTGTCATATTAGAAGAAATTGTGACATTACTGGTCCTCACACCAAGGCTTATGAATTCAAAATTGCGGCCTACGCAGATGACCTCCTATTTTTCCTTACAAACCCCCAGGTCTCCCTGCCCAACCTACTCCGGGAATTCGAGATTCACTCCGGCCTGTCCAATTTTAAAATAAACATGACCAAGTCTGAGGCTCTGAATGTGAACCTGCCTCCGGGCACGGTTGCTTCGCTTCAATCATCTTTTAGCTTCAAATGGGCCTCCAGATCTCTTGGGTACTTGGGGGTTCGGCTGGCGGCGGATATTAACTCGATTTTCAAACTGAACTTCCTTCCCCTCCTTGAGACTGTCAGGGAGGACTGTACGAGATGGGCTAAAGGCTGGTTCACCTGGTTCGGAAGATGTGACATTTTTAAAATGAATGTCCTCCCTCGCATCCTTTACCTTCTCCAGGCTCTTCCAATACGGATTCCCAGCTCCTTCTTTAAGGAACTGGCCACCCTGCAAACCAAGTTCATCTGGGATAGCAAGCCAGCTCAAATCTCCCGCTCCTTACTGAGCAGACCCAAGAGGAGGGGGGGATGGGAATCCCAGACCTGAAGGTGTACTGCTGGGCCTCACACATGGTCAAGGTTATCGACTGGTGTCGCCACGCCAAGACGAAACCCTGGGTGGCACTGGAACAAGGTTTCTCTGCGATCAGTCTTACTGCAGCCCCTTGGATATCGAGCCCTCTTTCCGCTAACCTGAGACACCACCCCACAATCGGCGCCACCCTGGAGTGCTGTTCCTTGAGACAGGTCCGCAGATTACTACTTCCAGTCCCCTCTCCTCTCTCGCCCATAATTGGCTCCCCAGATTTCTATCCGAGCCTGTCGGACCCAGTCTTTTGCCGCTGGATAGAGGAGGGGCGCTTCCGGGCGTGTCACCTAAAGACTGACGGGGGCTGGCCCTCGCTCAGGGCACTTACAGAATGCGAGTCACTGAGACAGCTGGGAATCTGGAGGTCCATGCAACTCAGACATTACATCAGCTCTCTCCCTGACCACTCGTTATACATGGCTCGTCCCACGGAGTTTGAAACGCTGTGTACCCAAGAGGGAGTGCTACAACACTCTCTTTCCCTGGTGTATAGGATGCTAGTAGACCATGGCGACCCCCCCCCCCCACATATCTCGCACACTGGGAACAAGAACTGGGACTTTCCCTGACAGATACGCAAAGGGCTAAAATTTTGTCGCTCGCTCACAAGACCTCAATAAGTTCCAGACTTCAGGAATCCAATTATAAACTCCTGTCGAGGTGGTATAGGGTCCCAACCAGATTACACAAGATGTTTCCTTGCGCAGACCCCCGCTGTTGGAGATGTGGAACGGCTGAGGGGGACTTTGTGCACATATTCTGGTCGTGTCCGGCTCTCCGAGGGTTCTGGAACGGAGTGAGGGAGGTGATCAAACATGTGACTGGAACGACGCAGACTCTGGGTCCGGAGTTGTTCCTTCTTCAACTGACTGAGACGTCCGTCTCTGCGTACAAACAGTCGCTTCTACACTTTCTGGTGATGGCGGCCAGGTCATGCATCCCCTTGAAGCAGAAGTTGGACGCCCCCCCTACTCTGTCCCTCTGGGCCTCCAGGGTCAATGACCTTCTACAGATGGAGGAACTGACCTCCTCCCTACATGACCGATTTGAGAGCTTCCACGGGATCTGGCTTCCCTGGTTGGAATTTAAGTTTTCTAATGAATACGACCTCCTGCTGCGAGATGCGTAGGAGGAGTGCATTCTCCTCTGCCACTGGCCTTTCCCCCCCCCCCCCGGCCATCCCTCTCCCCTCCCTTATTTTTTTTTTTCCCCCCTCTTCTCTCTTCTTCTTCCCCTTTCTCTCTCTTCCTTCTCCCTCCCTCTCCCTTTCCCCATCTCCCCCCTGCTCTGCCTTATCCCTTTCCCCTTCCACTCTTTTTCTACATCCCCCCCCCTTTTTTTTTTTCTCTCCCCCAACTTGTGTGAACTCTCTCCTGTTGAGAGATGTCTGAGTGATCTTTAGGCACTTTTGCCTTTCTTTTTGGTACTTTTCTACCTTGTTTATGTTAAAAATTTGAAAAAGAACGGACCCGTTCGACAATTTGCGGGATTTGCTCAGATGCTAATGATTTTGTACTGAGATGTATCCTACCAAACTCTGTTCAACTATTTTTTTCGGCTGACTGCTTTATGGCTTGTAAGGGTCTGTTGTATAAATAAAGGATTTAAAGAAAAAAAAAAAAGGGTACCGGGGAGTGAGCCGGGTGCAGGCCCACTTAGGGACCCATTGAAGCACAAGGAAGTGCGAAACGGACCTGTTGAAGCACAAGGAAGTGCGAAACGGCCGTGGCCCATGGGGGGCTTGCACTTGGCTCTCTCCCCGCTACTTTTAACTGCACTTTATGATGGAATAAAGCACTTTGGCATACTGGATGGTGTCTGCCGCAGATTTCTACTTCTTGGACATCAGTTTGGATTTTCTCTTTCCTTGTCTGCGTGTACCCATTACCGTAGTTTCCATAAGGAGGGCTGAAGCTGACCTATAAATCCGGTGACAAGGTATTGCACGGTTTGATGCAGAAACCGCTACTGCATATTATATTTGTTTTCTGAATTTGCTCATCTAAACTTTTTCATTAATCAGAAAACAACAATTATCTGGTTTAAAACATTTTTCCATAATGGTTTGTTTACTAGAAACTAATTACCAAACCTGTCAAAAATATTGTTTTTATGAATAAAGGGACAAAATGTTGCCATTGATGCAGATTTATAGAGAAATAAGTGCAAAAACAATATAAATAACCTAAGATACTGAACTCCACCATCATAGAAAACATCATTTATACACATACAATATATCTTTATTGTGCTGTGTTCTTTTTTCTACCATGAAAAAAAGAAAAAAGTGTTTAAAAAAATAAAAAATAGGAAATTGAGCCCCAAAAAAAAAGACATGCATACCGTGCTGAAGTCAGTATAGCCGGCCATGCGATCCAATGCAATAAAATAATTCAGAGAATAGCTTTCTCAAGTGGTTCATCTGGTTAGATATCTGTATTGTATGGTGAAGTACTGGACAGGCTATTACTGCATCATTCACTGAACTCTAAAGGGAGATGGGAACAAGAGTTGGGTCCTATTGAGGACAATCAGTGGGCATAAATATTGGAAAGAATACCTGATCTGTCTCTTGGGGAAGCCCACAGATTGTCTCTGCTGTATGTGATTCATCGAGTCTATCGTACCCCAAAATTTTTGTTTGACATAGGTGCCAGACTGGACTCCACTTGTCCACGATGTGGGGCGGATTCAGCGTCCATGCTCCACATGTTGTGGTCTTGCCCTAGTTTGGAGGTGTTTTGGAGAGGCGTGACTTCAACCATTAATAGAGTGTATACCATAGATCTGAGCCTCACCCCCTTTGTATGTATCCTGGGTTATATCGAAAACCTGAAGATGGACGAGGAGGGTAAAGTGGCGGTTGCCCGTATGTTATATATAGCAAGGAAATTAATAGCACAATATTGGATTTCAGATCAAGTTCCAACCTTATCAGAGTTTGTTAACAAGATCAATTGGATGGCAAACCTGGAGAAGGGAATATACTTAAATCGGAATTGTATGGCCAAATTTGAAAAGATCTGGGGCCCGTAGATAGACGACTCCGGTCTGGCATCGAGGGACTTATTTAGGTTCCGATTGGGCTTGTTTTAAGCCATGGTATAAATAACTGAAATGTTGTATGGATGCGGGAACTGTAACTTCCTTCTAATAGACTCATTGCTTGCTTTTATCTAACTTTTGGCATACATGATGTTAACCGGGATGAGAATGTTGATGATTCTGGTCCTCTCGTGTACCCTTGGACATTGTATTTTCTAAAGAAAACTACGACATCTATTCATCACACGTGGTGAACATTCAAATACATGATTTTTTTTTAATTTTCTTTTCACTTGGGGGGGAGGGAGGGATGGGGATTTTGGGGTTATGTTGACCCCGATTTTGTCTGATTTATGTATTGTATAAAATCTTTAATAAAAACATTTTGGTTTAAAAAAAATCACAGACGACGGCACGCCGGCAATCAGACTGCAACCAATCACAGACACTGTCACAGAGGGTGGGAGAGGGAAGGGGTGAATATGCATGAGATTCAATGAGCGGAGCCATAAATAGTGTGACAGGTGTGCAGAATCCTCATTTTGCTTCCTTTTGCAGCCACATAACTATTTTACAGCATGCAAGTTCGGGTCCCCATAGACTTACGTTATGGGGTTCGGGGTTTGGGCTTAAGTCTGGTACCGAACCAGACATTTTTTTAAAGTCCGGCCGGACCCGCTGAACTCTAACATCTGCTGGTTCGCCGATCTCAGCTCAGGAGTTTATAGCAAACTAATAATACAGTGTGACGCCCTGGCCGGGCCAGGTAGTCACAGATAGGGCCCCGCACTACACCAGTCCACTAAAGAGGTGACAGCAGCCAAACATTTAAGCCCTAGTCACCTCCCTCAGTGCTTGATGGGCACACCAGGGGGCAGAGCCAGGCAGTTGTCACGCCCATCGAGGAGTTCAGAGAGCCTGAGGCAGGAAAAAGAAAACAGTTTAGTCTGAGAGTGGAGTTTGAGAGTCGAGTGGAGGAGGTCAGGCCTGTGTGACAGGCCTGTAGCAGACTGACAGGTGCCAGGGTAGGAGCCCGGGCACCTTTAGCTAGGAGGCATACGGAGGCCTCTGCCTGCAGGAGCCGGGAAGATGGCTCGGTGGAACCGTGGTTGACCGGGACAGGGTAGTGGCCTGCCGGTACCGACGCGAGGAACCGACTTGGAAACCGGAGCACAAAGGGGGGTACTCAGACCCTGAAGCTAGGTCCAGAAGCTACTGGGGGCTAGCTAATTAACTGATTGTGGCCCGGACTATAGGTCCTGTCCCACCCAAAGTCCCGACTAAAGACAACAAGCCAACGAGGGGGATAGAAAGCCACCGCCATGGCAGAGAGATCCCACGGGCCAGCATCTGCAGGCAAAGGGCTCTTCTGACATCCACAAGCTGGGGAGCGGACTCCTGAAGTTGCAGGCGCAGGTAGTCCACCATCACACAAACAGGTGCAGGAGAAAGGCAGAGACCACCAACCGGGTGGGGAACCAGACTGCAGCAGGCTGCGGGCACTGACCACCATCATCTTGGTTTACCAGAGACTTGTGTGTGTTACTAATCGTGAGTACACCAGTGCCCTCCAGCCGCCCATCTCCCTGCACTGCCCAACTACTCCCCCAACAGGTCCCGGGGCCACCATCCCTACCCACGGAGGGGTTAACAACTTGCTGCGCAACATCTCCCCCGGGTGCCCCATAACTGCAGCGGTGGTGTCCACCTTCACCACAACCCGTGGGTGGCGTCACAAATTCAAACATGGCTCCGGACGTACAAATACGTCCCCAAACCGCCAATCCCTTTTAGATCGGAGTGACCGTGGACCCACGGGTCCGGAGACCCTCGAGCCACCCACTGAAGATCCGGATCCAAGCGGCTCGAGCACGGGGTGGCACAACAGCAGATATACAGTTAGGTCCAGAAATATTTGGACAGTGATACAATTTTCGCGAGTTGGGCTCTGCATGCCACCACATTGGATTTGAAATGAAATCTCTACAACAGAATTCAAGTGCAGATTGTAACGTTTAATTTGAAGGTTTGAACAAAAATATCTGATAGAATTGTAGGAATTGTACACATTTCTTTACAAACACTCCACATTTTAGGAGGTCAAAAGTAATTGGACAAATAAACCAAACCCAAACAAAATATTTTTATTTTCAATATTTTGTTGCGAATCCTTTGGAGGCAATCACTGCCTTAAGTCTGGAACCCATGGACATCACCAAACGCTGGGTTTCCTCCTTCTTAATGCTTTGCCAGGCCTTTACAGCCGCAGCCTTCAGGTCTTGCTTGTTTGTGGGTCTTTCCGTCTTAAGTCTGGATTTGAGCAAGTGAAATGCATGCTCAATTGGGTTAAGATCTGGTGATTGACTTGGCCATTGCAGAATGTTCCACTTTTTTGCACTCATGAACTCCTGGGTAGCTTTGGCTGTATGCTTGGGGTCATTGTCCATCTGTACTATGAAGCGCCGTCCGATCAACTTTGCGGCATTTGGCTGAATCTGGGCTGAAAGTATATCCCGGTACACTTCAGAATTCATCCGGCTACTCATGTCTGCTGTTATGTCATCAATAAACACAAGTGACCCAGTGCCATTGAAAGCCATGCATGCCCATGCCATCACGTTGCCTCCACCATGTTTTACAGAGGATGTGGTGTGCCTTGGATCATGTGCCGTTCCCTTTCTTCTCCAAACTTTTTTCTTCCCATCATTCTGGTACAGGTTGATCTTTGTCTCATCTGTCCATAGAATACTTTTCCAGAACTGAGCTGGCTTCATGAGGTGTTTTTCAGCAAATTTAACTCTGGCCTTTCTATTTTTGGAATTGATGAATGGTTTGCATCTAGATGTGAACCCTTTGTATTTACTTTTATGGAGTCTTCTCTTTACTGTTGACTTAGAGACAGATACACCTACTTCACTGAGAGTGTTCTGGACTTCAGTTGATGTTGTGAACGGGTTCTTCTTCACGAAAGAAAGTATGCGGCGATCATCCACCACTGTTGTCATCCGTGGACGCCCAGGCCTTTTTGAGTTCCCAAGCTCACCAGTCAATTCCTTTTTTCTCAGAATGTACCCGACTGTTGATTTTGCTACTCCAAGCATGTCTGCTATCTCTCTGATGGATTTTTTCTTTTTTTTCAGCCTCAGGATGTTCTGCTTCACCTCAATTGAGAGTTCCTTAGACCGCATGTTGTCTGGTCACAGCAACAGCTTCCAAATGCAAAACCACACACCTGTAATCAACCCCAGACCTTTTAACTACTTCATTGATTACAGGTTAATGAGGGAGACGCATTCAGAGTTAATTGCAGCCCTAAAGGTCCAGTCACACTAAGCAACTTACCAGCGATCCCAACAACGATAGGGATCGCTGGTAAGTTGCTAGGAGGTTGCTGGTGAGATGTCACACTGCGACGCTCCAGCGATCCCACCAGCAACCTGACCTGGCAGGGATCGCTGGAGCGTGGCTACACGAGTTGCTGGTGAGCTCACCAGCAACCAGTAACCAGCCCCCAGCGCCGCGTGGAAGATGCTGCGCTTGGTAACTAAGGTAAATATCGGGTAACCAACCTGATATTTACCTTGGTTACCAGGGCACGGATCTACACGTGCAGAGAGCAGGGAGCATCGCACACTGAGCGCTGGCTCCCTGCTCTCCTAGTTACAGCACACATCGGGTTAATTACCCGATGTGTGCTGCAGCTACACGTGCAGAGAGCAGGGAGCAGCGCACACCGCTTAGCGCTGGCTCCCTGCTCTCCTAGTTACAGCACACATCGGGTTAATTACCCGATGTGTGCTGCAGCTACACGTGCAGAGAGCAGGGAGCAGCGCACAATGCTTAGCGCTGGCTCCCTGCTCTCCTAGTTACAGCACACATCGGGTTAATTACCCGATGTGTGCTGCAGCTAAATGTGCACAGAGCAAGGAGCAGCGCACACCGCTTAGCGCTGGCTCCTTGCTCTCCTAGTTACAGCACACATCGGGTTAATTACCCGATGTGTGCTGCAGCTAAATGTGCACAGAGCAGGGAGCAGCGCACAATGCTTAGCGCTGGCTCCTTGCTCTCATAGCTACAGCACACATCGGGTTCATTAGCCCGATGTGTCCTGCTGCTACATGTGCACAGAGCAGGAGCCGGCACTGACAGTGAGAGCGGCGGAGGCTGGTAACAAAGGTAAATATCGGGTAACCAAGGACAGGGCTTCTTGGTTACCCGATGTTTACTGTGGTTACCAGCCTCCGCAGAAGCCGGCTCCTGCTGCCTGCACATTTAGTTGTTGCTGTCTTGCTGTCACACACAGCGATCTGCGCTTCACAGCGGGACAGCAACAACTAAAAAATGGCCCAGGACATTCAGCAACAACCAACGACCTCACAGCAGGGGCCGGGTTGTTGCTGGATGTCACACACAGCAACATCGCTAGCAACGTCACAAAAGTTGTTCGTTAGCAGCGATGTTGCTAGCGATGTTGCTTAGTGTGACGGGGCCTTTAGAGTCCCTTGTCCAATTACTTTTGGTCCCTTGAAAAAGAGGAGGCTATGCATTACAGAGCTATGATTCCTAAACCCTTTCTCCGATTTGGATGTGAAAACTCTCATATTGCAGCTGGGAGTCTGCACTTTCAGCCCATATTATATATATAATTGTATTTCTGAACATGTTTTTGTAAACAGCTAAAATAACAAAACTTGTGTCACTGTCCAAATATTTCTGGCCCTGACTGTAGATTATACAATAATACAGATTATAACTTAATAAATAATAAAATAGTGTGCAGCTGCCTTTGATATACAGTTATTTTACTTGTTTTCATTATTTTGTGTATCTACCTTAGTACAGTTCTTGGGATTAGCATAATAATATCTGTCACTGATCAGAAACCACAAAACAATTCTTACTTTGTGATCTCTTACAGTGCTCTTGATGCAGTGATGATTAAGCCATCACTGTAATGAAAATCAATAAAAGCTCAGAAGCTGTAATGTTGGCAATGCCTGCATACACCAGCTGGGTATATACTACGTCCTGGCAGAAATTCTTATTCATTGCGGATTGACAGCTGCGATATAACAACTTCTGAGCTGGTTCTTCTTACACATTAGTAATACCAATCTTGGGAAGAACTGTCAGTCAACTTTTTAACTGGTTAAACAATTGAAACATAATTTTACTTTTTATAATACCTACTCCAGATCTAATGTGTAGGCAAGACAAACAGCCTCATCTATCTACACTGTGTGCAGAATTATTAGGCAAGTTGTATGTTAGTGGATTTTTTTTTATTGATCAACAACTATGTTCTCAATCAACCCAAAAGACTCAGGCTCTGATAAGAGGTTTGGGAGTTACTCGGGTTAACTATAAATTGGGGGAAGTCTGTATTACTCCCTGTGGATAACTTGGCTGATACCCCTAGATATACTCCTTCAGGACTGCAGATCTCCTCACAGTTTAAATACTTGGGAATTAATATTACCGCCAGAGTGAATGATTACACTACACTTAATTTGTCCCCAATCCTTAAAAAATTTAAGGATAAAGTTGACATATGGACCCGGCTACCTCTGTCGGTGGTGGGACGGGCGAACCTGGTAAAAATGATATGGCTGCCTGAGCTGCTGTATGTCCTACATAATTCTCCACATTGGATACCCCAGAGATATTTCTATAAAGTTAACTCACTCTCCAGGGAATTGATTTGGAGGAGGCGTAGTCCAAGAATTAAATTAGAAACGCTACAGAGGAACAAATGCGATGGAGGACTCTCAGTACCAAATCCATGGGCATACTTTGCAGCCGCCCAGATGCAACACATCCGAGGGTGGGAGGACCGGGGGGGGGAGGCTCGCAAAGAGTGTTATTGCAGCAATATTTCAAGTCACCTAGTCTCTACGAGGTCCTAGAAGCAGGTAAATTTAATACATCATCGGAATTTATGCCTACCCCTCTGCTGATACATAAGCTGTGGATTAAAATTAAAGATATACAGGACATTAAGGGGCCGGCGCAGTTTACCTCTATCTGGGACACTTCGTGGCTACCCAATTTAAATAAGCTGGAGGGGTTTGGGTGTTGGAGGGGGAGAGGGCTGGTCCGACTCACGCAGCTAATGGATGGAGACAATTTTAAAGAGTTCTCCACACTACAATCAGAGTTTGGGTTTTTGATTGGTGAATTCTATAAATACCTCCAATTAAGACATGCATATCGTGCTGAAGCTGGTATAGTCGGCCACACAATTCAGTGTAATAGAATAATACAGAGAATTGCTTTTCCAGGAGGCTCATCAGGCTTGATATCAGTATTGTACGGTGAAGTACTGGACAGGTTATTAATACATCATTCACCAAACTCTAAGCAGAGATGGGAGCAGGAGATAGGACCTATTGAGGATAATCCGTGGGCGGAAATATTGGAAAGAACACCCGCCCTGTCCCTGGGGGAAGCCTACAGATTGTCTCACTTGTATGTAATTCATCGAGTCTATCGTACTCCAAAATTTTTATTTGACATAGGTGCCAGACCGGATCCCACGATGTGGGGCGGACTCAGCGTCCATGCTCCACATGCTGTGGTCCTGTCCTAGCTTGGAGGCATTTTGGAGGGGTGTGACCTCAATTGTTAACAGAGTGTATATCACAGATTTGAGCCTTACCCCCTTGGTATGTATCCTGGGATATATCGAAGACCTGAAGTTGGAAGAAGAGGGTAAAGTGGCAGCTGCCCGTATGCTATATATGGCAAGAAAATTAATAGCACAATATTGGATTACGGATCAAGTCCCCACCATATCAGAGTTTGTCAACAAGTTCAATTGGATAGTAAATCTAGAGAAAGGAATATATTTAAAAAGAAATTGTATGGCCAAATTTGAAAAGATCTGGGCCCCGTGGATAGACGACTCTGGTCTGGCATCTAGGGATCTGTTTAGGTTCCGATTGGGCTTATTTTAAATTCTGATATAAATAGCTGAAAGGCAGTACGACTGTGGGAACAGTAACCTCCTACCATGAACTCGTTCCCTGTCTGTGTCTGGCTATAAGGCATGCATAACGGTCACTGAAATAAGAACATGGATGATCCAGATCCTCTAATATACCATAGGTCATGGGGTTTTCTGTGGAGAGCTGCGGCATCTATATATTGCATGTGGGGAATGGTCATATATATGTTTATTGCTTCTTGGTTTCTCATGTGGAGGGTGGGAGGGATCGGACTGTAGGGGTTATGTTGACCCCAAATTGTATGTTTTATGTAATGTATAAAATATTTAATAAAAACATTTTGGTTAAAAAAAAGAATTGAAAGATGTGCGTACATTTGATTATGAGAGGTGCAGTCTGCAGGTCCTGCGCGCACCTGATTTTGTGCAGGCCTGAAGACTCCCACAGTGCAAGGACCTTTGGTGAGTCACATGGCTGTGATGTCACCACAGGGTATTCTGCAAGTGCGGAAACTGCAGAGATCGCACAGACTTTGTGTGATCACTGCAGTTTATGATGGAAAGGATGGGGGCCCCTCAGAGCGTGGGGGCCCAGTCTGCCCGCTCTAACGCTGGCCCTGAGAAACACCCCTGCGCAGCCCACAGTAACAAGCTCCCATTACCCCGCACAATATAAAGAATGGGGGCCACTGGGGACCCGAGGCCCACCGGCGGATTCCCCGGTGCCCCAGTCCGACACTGTTTAAAACCACAGAAAGGACTTAAAGGGAATCTGTCAACAGATTTGTGCTATCTGTTCTGTTCTGAGAACAACATAATGTAGGGAAAGAAAGCCTGATTCCAGTGGTGTATTACTCACTAGACTGCTTTATGTAGTTTTGATAGAATACTTGTTTGTTTTGATGTAGATATAGCAGAGCTAAATCTTCTGTGTTGTGGATAACGCTGCCCACAGCCCTGACTGGCAGCTTCCTGTGTACACTGTAAATTGTTAGCACACTGCTAATCAGTGGTGGGGGCGGGGTTACACAGATTAGCTGGACTGACTGGCATGCAAGATATAGTCCTGCAGTGACAATCTCCTTCTGATAAAGTATTGATTGATTGTGGCAAAACTACAACACACAGCCTATTATTATTTTATTATTTTGATTCATCCTGCATGCTGTTGACCAGATACTGTAATTGTTAAATAACGTTAATGTGATCTTCCACTACATATCTATATCCTATTAGCTCGGTAATTCTATGCTTCTATACATTAAAAGTGTGGTAAAAATATTACGTACTGCACGAAGAAACAAAAAGATGTGAGAAATTTCTTAACTGGTGTAAAGGTTGTAGAAAATATTATTATTGTTGGCTGACAAGGCTACTGATATACATATATGCAAGGTTCATTCTTTGTTACAAGTGAGACGCCATAAGTTCAACAACATATAAAACATTTTTACATAGTACTTAAAATAATACTTTATAATCGCTATAAAAACTGTCATCCGAAGAATGACTCCATAAACATTGTTAATGTGCCACAATGAGTAACACCAGAATGCTGACCGTAAAGGTGCCAGACAGTGAGTACCCCAATTACCGGTGTTATCTAAAAAGTGCCACCCAACACAATGACAACCAGAAAATGCCAACAAATTGGCAACTAAAGGGTAACAACACAGACAGAACATGAGAGTGCTCTCATACTCAATGGTCCCCAGAGGGTGCACCCAGGAAGAGCGATCCCAAATACATTGTCTTATACCTGATTGTGTTTGGCAGAAGGAAAATCTGGAAAAAAAAGTCAGATGCCTTATAAACACACAATGGTGAGCTAGTAGGGGACTAACCCTTATAATAAAGAGGTTGGTCACTACTTTTACATTGATGGCCTATCATTAAGGCCGCTTTACATGCTACAATAAATTTTACGATGTGTCGGCGGGGTCACGTCGTAAGTGACGCATATCCGGCATCGTAAGTATGATTGTAGTGTGTAAAACCTCCGTGCAATTGCAATTGAACGAAAATCCGTTCATCGCATGCACGTCGTTCATTCCTCAAAGATTGAACGTGCGGTTGTGCAATGTTCCCGAGGCAGCACACATCGCAGTGTGTGACACCCCGGGAACGATGAACAGATCTTACCTCCGTCCGCGGCTCCCGCTGACAATGCGGAAGGAAGGAGGTGGGCGGGATGTTTACCTCCTGCTCATCTCCGCCCCTCCACTTCTATTAGCCGGCTGCTGCGTGACGTCGCTGTGACGCCGAACGTCCCTCCCACTCCAGGAAGTGGACGTTCGCCACCCACATCGAGGTCGTATGGACGGGTAAGTACGTGTGATGGGGGTTAATCGTTTGTGCGGCACGTTCAACAAATTGAACATGCCACACATACGATGGGGGCGTTGCAAATCGCATACAATATCGTATGCGAAATTGCAACGTGTAAAGCAGGCTTTAGGATATGTCCTCAATGTCTGATCAGTCGGGGTCCAACACCTGGCACCCCCTAATCAACTGTTCTCGGGGCTGGTGGTGGTAGCAGGCAGCCGGAAATGCTCAGTTCCGAAGTTGCTACATTTTCTTATAGTGGCCGCATCCATTTACTGCACATCCACCTCCCATTCAAATCAGTAGGAGGAGGATGTGCAGTGCCCAGCAGAAGATGGAGTAGCTCCGGAACTGAGCATTTCTGTACACTTGCTGTCGCTGAGGGGCCGGGTACAACTGCTTGCGTGGGTGCCGGGCGTCGGACCCCGGCCAATCAGACATTGATGACCTAACCTAAGGATGGGCCATCAATGTTAAAGTAGTGGACAACCTCTTTAAGTTAGTCAGAATAACAAGGCACTCACCTTCATTATGTACACAGACTGTGTGATGGAGAGAAGGCAGCACACTTGCACTGGAGAGACAGCTCTTACCACTCAGGGCATATCTCCCGCTCCTATAACAATTACTTTCTTCTTCTCTGAACTTCTCCCCACCATGAAATTTGTGGGCCTGATGAAGGTCAAAGTTAATGACTGAAACGTTGTACATAAACTTATTTTTGGATTACAAATACATTTATTGTCTCACATCAACTGGAATGCCTAGATTGTTCTTTGGCTTACATGATAAATATTTCACTAGGACTATACCCTTTTTAATCGGAGCCTGTCTTTAAGATTAACACCTAGAATGTATTAGGAGCACTGTATCAGGCTACTAACCATGTCCTTAGGATAAGAAGGTGTTTGTCACAATGACTTAGAGATAGCGGGGAACTGGGGCTCCTAGCTGTCCCTCAAGCTAGGGGGCCCTACGCTATCCCTAGCCTCAAGGATGCTCCTAATGGTGGAGAGACCTGTCTACCTGTCTCCTTCCTGACCCTGCTCCTGATCAGTCCTGATCTGTTTCCCTTTCTCAATCTCCCCAGGGAGGAATGGGACAGGAGTGTGTTGAAACCACACATAAAGACAGACAAAGGAAAAAATAAAACTCTGTCACAGCACGCACAAAAGTAAAGATCATAAGAGATTCAGGAGGAAAACAAGAGCAGGAGGGAAGCTTCAAAATAACATGGGTACACTCCACAACCACACCAAGCAAAAAGCACAGCTAAGCACAACTTTCACCAGACGGCATCTGGGACCCCACACCTCACAGACCAACACAGAATAAACTATAGTTGGCATGGGTAGAAAAATTCCAACAGTCTAAATAGGAGGTGAGCAGATGTGATAGTCCTCCCCACAACATGTGATTAAAGGAGCAAGCAGACTAGCAGAGATTAACTCTTACTAGCCTGCCTATGAATCAGCACAGAGTAGGTTGACGCCCGAGCCTGCCCGTATTGATCCCAGACACCAGAAAAACAATCAGGCAGAGTGTCAGAATCCGCAGTCTGAACAGAGTGCAATGCACCACGACAGTCGATGAAGTTTGTGCAAAACTCTGTGTAAGGCCCGTTTCACACGTCAGTGAAAAACACTGACGTTTTTCACTGGCGTGTAAAACACACACATGTCCCTCCGTGTGCCGTGAATCACGGCACACGTGGATTGTCTAAGTGCAATCCGGGCTCCGTTCTCCGTGGCCCGTGATTGCACTTAGAGATTAACTCACCTGTGCGCGCTCCCGCTCTCCATGGTGCTGATCGCTCCCGCGGTGCAGCATCCGGCCGGCGCTGACCCCTGCAGCAGCTGCTTCCGGGTCGGCTGTGTCGTGCATCATGAATATGCATGACAGTAATGAGCCGGCTCAGAAGCAGCAGGGAGAACAGGCTGCAGAGAGCGTCGCTGGAGCCGGGTGAGTTAAAATGCTTTTTATTTTAGAAGCACGTTTTTTTCTGGCACGTGTTTCACAGACCACACCACTGCGTGGTCCGTGGGACATCAGTGATGCCAGAAAAAAAAGAAAAAAATGGACATGTCTCCGTGCGGCAATCACGCACACGCGGGTACGCTGCACGGAGACACGTGCAGTGAAAAATCACTGACGTGTGAGCAGACCCATTCATTATAATGGGTCTGCGTATGTCAGTGATTCTGGTACGTTTAAAAAAAAGCACAAACGTCCCAGTGTCACTGATGTGTGAAAGGGGCCTTATAAGTGTTGCTTCAGTTATTGTCACACTGAAGTGTCATCCTGGAGAATGCCAAACCTGGAATGGTCTGAGTCCACTAATATTAATTCAGCAGTGCATAGCGAACACGCCAACAGCGACGTAATAGACATCTCAGCCTGTACAAAGAAAGCAAAATCTAGCAACAATCACGCAAAATATACAAAATAAATCATTTTCTTGCAATTAGTTCATTGCGACATACTAGCAGTATAAGGCCCACTGGGATCACAAAGAATTCTCCTTATTAGGGGTCATTTCACTGTCGATTTCTCCAGAAATCAAATGATGCTTGTTAGCCTGGTTGGCAGATTACATGAAATTCAAATACGTTATGTAGCAAAGGCTTCCCTTCTACGTGACAAGGAGGCTTCAGTGACAGGTTCAGTTGATCCTTCCTCTGATCTTCCATTACTATTAAACAAGCCTCATGAGTTGGCTGGAGAATTAGACTTCGTTTCACGCCAAGAAGAAACCATTCTGTTTATTTGGTTGGGAATTACGTGCAGCATTTAAAGCTAAGAGCGGCCTTCTGTTAGATCAGGAGGATGAAAAACACCAACATTTGCTTCCATTAGTGAGTTATGAAAAGATAAAATGATATAAAATATAGAATTATTTTCATTCCATCTTTTATTATATTGTACTTTTTTTTTTATTATAATTATTTAGAGATTTGTAGCTGTATTTTATTTTCCCAATAAAGAAATCAAGAAATAACTTAGATGTAGTATTAGTCGTCAGGGTGGTGGATGTAGTCTGAAGTCCACTTTCTATGCTATCCCTCCCCTATACTTTACCCTTGAGTGCTGTCTGTTTAGATATTTTCCATTTCCGTCCATGCTTCCATCAGCTGCTGGTTCCTCATTCCTGATAGGCGTCTATAAGATCTGTTAATACATTTCCATACTGGAAGTTATTAAAGGGGTGGTTCACTATTCTGCTGTAGTGGCCACATCTCTGTAAAGCTGATAGGGAAGGCTTTTTCTAAATACCTTGGTCAGTCAATTCTGCCTGTGAGTGGCGCTATTATGGTCCACTCATCCCCATGAAGTGACTCCCCCGGGCTCTATGACCTCTGAGATCTGGTGATGTCACGTCAACTTCCAGTTGACCTTACATCACCGAACCCGGACCCAGTCTTCCTGAGTGACTGGTCTGTTGGCGGTGTTTCGCCTCTTGTCACAGCCTAGCATCAAAGCTCAGCATCGCTCCTGCTTGCGGCGCTCTGCAGTGAAGAAGAGAGCGCGTGGGATGATGGCCTTTGACGCTGGTCTGTGATGAGCGGTGAAACGTCGCTCACAGCCCTGTCACTCAGGAAGACTGGGGCCGGCCTTGGTGATGTCAGGTCAACTGGAAGTTGACCTGACATCACCAGATCTGAGGTCACGGAGCTCGGGGGTCACTTCATGAGGATGAGTGGACTGCAATAGTGTCGCTCAAAGCAGAATTGGCTGAACAAGGTATTCAGAAAAAGCCTTCCCTATCAGTTTTACAGGGATGTGGCCACTATTGCAAAGTAGTGAACTTCCCCTTTAATTCAAGGATAGATTCCCTCCATAAGGATGGATTCACACACACATTGTTTGGCAGCTTTTTATTGGGACTTTTAATAATGTTTTTGTAGATGTTGCTTTAAAGTCTATATAAACCCACTAAATGCAAAAAGTTCCAGTGTGGGAATTTTATATGGCTTTTTTTTATTTAAAGCATTGCAGGCTCTAGATATGGTATTTTTTTTATGTTTTCCCATAATAAGCTCCTGGCATATATTTTACTGCTTCCATAGACCACCATTAAAGACCAGAAGATAATGCATCTGCATAATGTTTGTTTAGCTATATAGTAAATTGCAGGAGAATCTTCTATTTTTTAGGGCTCCCACTAACGAATAAAATAAACGAGTGCAATGCATGAAAAAAAATTGGATTACGCTCGGACTAATATTGTTCAATCAGTCAGTGCTGATCTGCGATTTTTTTTCTCAGCTGTAATTCCCCTAAGGAAAAAATCATGGCTGTTTATTCAATAATTTTGGAACTATTTCAGCACTGCTGTAAGAATGACACATATCCAAAAATACTGAAGTGTAGGTGGTTTTGCTCTACGCGTTTCGAAGTATGTCCTCACTTCTTCATCAGGAAAATCCACCGATTTCCAGATGAAGAAGTGAGGACACACTCTGAAACGCGTAGAGCAAAACCACCTACACTTCAGTATTTTTGGATTTGTGTCATTCCTACAGCAGCACAGAGTTCGTTCCACCTTTATTCAATTCCTGATCTATACCAGCTTTTGAGAGCGTGGCCTCTGCAGCAGCTGATTACATGCTTTGAGGTGAGCACTATTCCTTATTACCTGTCATATGTTTATTGGGTAAAATCCTATTACTCTTTCTATCCTTAGCTTTCATATATTCAGTAATCTTAACTGGGGCTCTGCGTATGGTCGCGTATATCAGACGAGACTGGACAATACAAGTCTATGCGGGCGAGAGAAAAACATGACGTCACACGGACCATCCGTATGCCGTCCATTTTTATTGATACATCACCGTTCTGGGGCACAGAACACTGTAAATGGTCCTGTAAATGATGGTAGAATAATAATTACTGAGAAAATAACCACGTCATACGTATCATAGGCGAGAGGAAAAAAAAAAATCGCACAGCACTCACATACGGAATACCAAACTTATTTCACTTGCCCCACTTTTCTGAATGCGAATCAGTGCAATATTTTATGCTCAAGGGTGAGCGAGACCTCACAGAGAGCCATTGCTAAAACGTATACTATGCAGTGGACTGACACCGCAGCATCCATCAATCCATCCAGACCGTCACCTCAGCGTAGCATTTCTCTCATAAGTGTAGGATCAGACACTAAGGCGGGCTTTGCACACTGCGACATCGCAGGTGCGATGTCGGTGGGGTCAAATTGAAAGTGACGCACATCCGGCATCGCATGCGACATCGCAGTGTGTAAAGCCTAGATGATACGATTAACGAGCGCAAAAGCGTCGTAATCGTATCATCGGTGCAGCGTCGGCGTAATTCATAATTACGCTGACGCGACGGTCCGATGTTGTTCCTCGCTCCTGCGGCAGCACACATCGCTGTGTGTGAAGCCGCAGGAGCGAGGAACATCTCCTACCGGCGTCACTGCGGCTTCCGTAGGTTATGCGGAAGGAAGGAGGTGGGCAGGATGTTTACATCCTGCTCATCTCCGCCCCTCCGCTCCGATTGGCCGCCTGCCGTGTGACGTCACAGTGACGCCGCACGACCCGCCCCCTTAACAAGGAGGCGGGTCGCCGGCCACAGGGACGTCGCACGGCAGGTGAGTGTGTGTGTGAAGCTGGCGTAGCGATAATTTTCGCTACGCCAGCTATCACCACATATCGCTGCTGCGACGGGGGCGGGGACTATCGCACTCGGCATCGCAGCATCGGCCTGCGATGTCGCAGTGTGCAAAGCCCGCCTAAGTGCAAAAAACAGCAACAGAGATGCTTGTGAAAACACTCATTTATTTTTTACTCATATTGTGCTATTAATTCCATAGCGCTTTGCAGACATTGTGAGTCCCATTGAGGACAGTGATGACAATCTAATGTCCCTATTAGTATGTCCTCAGAGTATGGGAGGAAACCCACCCAGGCAAACAATTGGAGAACATATGAACTCCTTGCAGATGTTGCCCTGAGGGGGATTTGAACCCAGGACACCATCTCTGTAAGGCTATGGTGCTAACCACTGAGCCATTGCACTGCCCACAAAAGAAAAGAAATTCTTGGAAGTACTACACTTTTTCTGTCAATTTTGCACAGACTTGAACAAACACGCTTAAGCATGAAAATGGATGCAAATAAGGGCACTTCAAAGCACCACCCCAGTGTTTTTTTTATTGCACCGCTGGAGTTTTGATCTAAATGTAAGCCCCTGCCCCTGTGTAATGCTCACCTTCCAGTGGCTTCAGCTTCTATCACCATCACGCCTGTCAGTGTCAGGCGATTTTTGACCACTGTTCTGTGGAGCCTGCTGGAGATCACAAGTCAATACAAGTCTATGAGAGCCACTTTCTGCCCTCGTTCTGGCTGTCATAGAGTTGTATTGGGACCTTGTGACGTAACTTCTTACTTCTGGTCAGTCAGAATTTGTGGTCACAAGATGGCGCTGTGGTACCAGAAAGGCATTTCTAAAAGGTGAAGCCGCAGCAAGGTACTATATGATAGGGGGGCAGGGGGCTTACACTTGAAGCTCTACTCCAGCTCCACTGCAGCGATGAAAATAAAGAAAAACACTGGAGTGGAGCTTTAAAGCCCCTCACATCTCGTTTGTTCTGTACACAAATGAGTCAGAACATTCTCTAACAATTGGTTTTAAAAATAGTAAAAGCTCCAAAACTAATATGACACTTAAAAAGGTTTGTTAGTTAACACTAGTTATCATCACTATTCCAAAGCATGGGTGATAACTTGGTGGGGTCCCGATCACTGGGACCTGTACTGATCAGTAGATCAGGAATTTTTTATTTCCATTATAAAATTGCACTGGAAGTCGCATGACAGAGCGCTGCTCCATTCATTCTCCATGGGCTGCCAGACAAAGCTGGGTATAGCACTTGCCCGTTCCATAGGGAATTAATGCCACAGTATTCGGGCATGCGAACCGCCAATTCTGTTCTAATGGGAATAAAAGTTACCTATTGTGCTGATAAGTTCAGGTCCCAGGGGTCAGACCCCCACAAATCTACAATGTATTATCTACCTGTAGAGAGGTGACAACTTATTCTCACCAGGCAACCCCATTAAATATATTGAATATATTACTTACAAGCAGTGGCGTAACTAGAATTTGATGGACCCCGGTGCAAAGTTCGGACCTGGGCCCCTCTTCTACGTACACTGACATTTAGGGTACGGGATAATGACACTGACACTCGGGGTACAGGATAATGATGCTGACACTTGTCTCTTACCCACAGCACCCAGATTTCCCATGATCTGAAATCCCTCTATTAGCACCCTGCTTTACTATGTTCTGATATCCATCTTGTCCTCGGCACACTGCTTCCCCATGCTCTGCTATACATCTTTCCCTCAGCATCAGATTTGATGTTATTTAGTTCTTGATGGTCCTGATGAAGGGGGCAGAAGCTCCGGAAACGCGTTGACCTTATGATAATAAAGTGACATTGGTCTGAACATCTGTCTAAGTGATCCGTTGGCGCGGCAAGTGAACACCTTCTCTCCTCTACTTTCTGTTATCTGCTGTTTGGTGGCTGCAGCCGTGGATCGACATCACATGCGATTATAGTAGTTGTGACTCTCACAACTGCATCTGGTGAGTGTGACTCCCCCCTCCCTGCCCTATATTATTTGGGTAAGACCCTATTTGCGCTTGTTTTCCACAGCCTTTCCGAGAAATGATGTATAGCAGAGCATGGGAAAGCTGGGTGCTGAGAAGTGATGTATAGCAGAGCATGGGAAAGCTGGGTGCTGAGGGAAAAGAGCCTTTTTCCCTCAGCACAAAACGTTCCCATCCCCTGCTTGTATCTTTGTCCCCCCCTTGTATATAGTTCTCCAAATACAATAATGGCCCCCACATAGCCTTCCAAATAGAATAAAGGGTCCCACATAACCCTTCATATATTAGAATACACTTCCATAGTCCTCCATGTATTATAATGCATTGCCCATAGTTCTCCATGTATTATAATTCACCCCATAGTACTCAATATATAATACTGCACCACATAGTCCTCCTTATATTATAATGCAACCCTATAGTCCTCCATATATTATAATGCACCCCCATAATCCTCCATGTATAAAGTAGCCCTTCAATTATTATCATGAATTTCTCATAGTTCTCTATGTATTATAATTCACCCCATAGTTCTCCATATATTATACTGCACCACATAGTCCCCAATGTATATTATAATGCACCCCCATAGTCCATGTATAAGGTAGCCTCCATAGTCCTCCATATATTATAATGTAGCCCCCATAGTCCTATATGTATTATAACGCAACCCCATAAAACTTCATATTGCATTATGCAGCCCCATACTCCTCCATGCATAATGCACCCCTATAGTCCATGTATAAGGTATCCTTCATTTTGTATTATGCAGCCCCCCCAGACCTCCATATATAATAATGCAGCCAGCCTCTCCAGGCCTCCATGTATAACAATGCACCCAGCCTCTTCAGGCTTCCATGTATAATATAGCAGCCAGTCTCTCCAGACCACCTCCATGTATAACAATGCACCCAGCCTCCTCAGGCCTCCATGTATAATATAGCAGCCAGCCTCTCCAGGCCTCCATGTATAACAATGCACCCAGCCTCCTCAGGCCTCCATGTATAAAGAAGCCTCTCCTGGCCTCCATGTATAAAGCAGCCTCTCCAGGCCTCCATGTATAAAGCAGCCTCTCCAGGCCGCCATATATAATGCAGCCTCCTCAGACCTCCATGTATAAAGCAGCCTTTCCAGGCCTCCATGTATAAAGCAGCCTCTCCAGGCCTCCATATATAATGCAGCCTCCTCAGACCTCCATGTATAAAGCAGCCTCTCCAGGCTTCCATGTATAATAATGCAGCTTCCCCAGAACTGCCTTCCTAAGCCTCTGGCCACCGTTTACTCACTTATATTAAAAAAACCCAAAACAACAACAAGTACTCACCTTCTCTCTTCCTTCCACCGCTGCTGTCCTCCCCGCTGCTTGTTCTCCCGCTGCTGCGGTCGGCGTCCTCCCGTCCTGCACTCTGTGCAATCAGCACAGCAGTCGCTCGGGAGTGACGTCACCGCACAGGGGGAGAATGGTGATGCATAGTGCGGCACCGGCCACGCTATGCTTCATCATTACTGTGCACGGTGACGGGGGAGACACCAGGCAGGTGGCCCCGGTGCCACCGCTGACACCAGGCAGGGGGGCCCGGTGGTGGCGGCGGCAGCGGGTGAAATAGCGGCCGCGTGGTCTGTGACAGATCAGCGCAGCTCCTCTCACACTGACAGGAGCTGGCTGCTGATCTGCCTGGTGGCCGCCGGGCCCCTAACCTCCCGGGCCCGGTCGTGATCGCGACCGCTGCGACCGCGGTAGTTACGCCACTGCTTACAAGTCTCAGACATCCCCTATAGACAGTAACCCATCCCAGGTCTAGAAGCCACAGGCATTCAGATAACTGAGGTCCTAGAAGTCGTAGTCAGACGAATAGCTGAGGTATTGGAAACTGCAGGAAAATGGGTCATACGGACACAAAGGTCTTAATACCAAGACACAGTTGTGTGCCTTGGTGAGCCTTTACATGAGACGACCGATCGTGTGATGCATCATCGGGGTCACGGTTTTCGTGACGTACATCCGGCATCGTACACGACGTCGTCTCGAGTGACACCTCCTAGCTACGCAGTATCGCTAACAAATCGTGAGTCGTGTACTCGTCGCTAGGTTTCATAAAATTGTTTCATTAAAATGGCGCCGGTTGTTCATCGTTTCCGTGGCATCACACGTTGCTCTGTGTGACACCACGGGAACGATGAACTGCAGCTTACCTGCGTCCCGCGGCACCCGCTGGCTATGTGGAAGGAAGGAGGTAGGCGGGATGTTTACATCCCGCTCATTTCCGCCCCTCCGCTTCTATTAGCCGGTTGCTGTGTGACGTCGCTGTGACGCCGAACGTCCCTCCCACTTCAGGAAGTGGACGTTCGTCGCCCACAGTGAACGTTCGTCGCCCACAGCGACTTCGTCCGGAAGGTAAGTGCTACTAATCAGTGCTGGGAACATGGTTGGACCAGGTCTCACAGGGCACCTGACCTGGACAGTGATAATCTCCTGCTAATAAAATACTCACTGTAAAATACTCATTGAAACAACAGCACACAGCCTATTAAGTGACCCATCCCTGAAATCACTATTTCAGCCCCACCTCATGCTGCAGATTACATAGCAAAAACCTGCCGACAGATTCCCTTTAAACATCACTTTTAATAGAGAATACCTATGTAGATATGTCAGAGGATGTAGCGTGTAACAATGGAATCATAGGGGAAATGCTACATGCCTCCACATGAAATAAGGCCATATACAAAATTATAGTAATAGCTATATACACTGAAACAGACATCCTCTATATAAAATAAAACCATAATAAATTTGAGAGCATAAAGCAGGCAAGCAGAGGAATAAGATGAAAGGAGCAAGGAAATGTGATTTTACAAAATAAATGTACTGTATATTCCATTAGGGGTTTTAGTAAAATTGATTTGTACTACCCATGGTTCAGCTTTCTGCTTACAAACTTGTTCATGTACGTAGAAACAGACTGCATTATCCTTCTCTAGTGATGGATACCAGTATCATGACTATTGTGCTGAAAAGATTTCTATTTCTATATTTTCATTCCACAAAATTGAAACTGCAAGTTGAAAAAGGAAAAGTAATGGAATTATGGAAATCACATGATGTGTTAATGATATGCAAATGATGGAAAAATGGAAACAAAATATTCAAAATATCTCGATTTATTCAGTATCGCATACGAGTGCCACACACAAAAATCCCCACTCTTACAGCCTTGGCAGGGCGTCAGTGAGGTGACTGTCTGTAAAATGTTCTGACACAGCTAATGCTTTTGGACAAATCCTCAAGATCCACTGCTGGCAGCTTCCTTTGCAATTACCAATAATAAGGATAACGTTTGGAACACCATTCTAAGTCTGAAATGGGTGCAAAAACCTAAAAAAAATCACTATGGGGAGATAAGGTATGCACACCAGTGACTATGTAAGGGGAATACATGAAATAGCAGAAACTGCTGCGTGAATACTGACTTGAAAAATCCAATAGCTATATGTAAGAGTGAAAATGTGAAAAATGGAATCTGCATTACTGCCATGAACATATGAATCTCCCCATCCTTTGCAATTACTGACCAATAACGTCTTAATGTACTCAATGGGAGACAAGTCTGGAGATACTGCAGGCCATGATAGCTTGTTTAGGCTTTGTGGGCTGCTCACAATAGCACAATCAAGCTGGTGTTGTGGTGTTGAAAAACGGCTCCTGGGAAACTCTGGAGAAATAATCATAGCATTAGTTTGATGACCAAATTAATGTAACGCCCAGCTATTAGTTTCCCTGATATGGAGATGTGCCGCCCAGGTGGAAGCAGCCAAGCTGCTCGGATCCGGGTTCGTTGTGGCTCGAGGGTCTCCAGACCCGGGGGTCGTGTGGCCACTCAAATGAAAGGGGGTATTTACAGGGGTGTTGATGTATAGTTCGTGACGCCACCCGTGGTGTACGGTAATTTGGGGAGTACCGCCGCTGCCGTTGGGAGTACCCAGGGTGATGAAGTGGGGCATCAAGGTGTCGTAGCCCTCCACGGGTAGGGGGGATGCCCCGGGACTCGGTGTGGGGTGCCATGGGATGCAGGGGTCACTCTCGTACTCACTCAGTTCATAAGCAGACGCTGACAACCAAATAAACCAATTCTCTGAGTACCGCTGCCGCTGAGGGGAGCTCATCCGGGTCCCGTCCCCTATAGTGTTGCCTGGTGATCTGTGACCTGCCTCCTGGCATTACGTTTAACTTCAACGTGGTGAACCAGTAGTATGGAACTTGCCGGGCCCTACTCCCCACTGTGGCTAAGTGTGGGAGCTTGCTCTCAGGACTCACGCTTAGGATTTTCTGGACCGTTTTGGGTTGGAAAGTCCTATCCCCCTCGTTGCGCTAGTGCCCCGATTCTGGAGCGGGTGGGAACAGATCACAAAGGCTCCGTTCTCCTCAGGGGAATTGTCGGGTTGCCTGAAGCTACTCCCCGACCTACCCCGTCGTGCTTTCGGTCCCGGACCGGTGACAGTGCTAGGCTGCTGGCTGTCCTCCTCGACAGGTCCAGGCACCTTGCCACAATCCCCTGCAACTGGGGGTCCAACGACTCTAGGCCCAGACCACCGTCTGCAACCTAGACTGCTTCTCTAGGAGCCACCGCTTCCGACCTCCTCGGAGCGCCTTACAGCTCGAGGGCTACTCAATATCTCTTTACTACACTCCTCACCTCCCTTCCCTGACCCGCAGGTGAGCGACTCTATTCCACTCAAGCCGTCCACTGGTGTGCCTGGTGGGTGTGGTGCAGGGTATATCTAGGATTTGATTTGCTGTTGGAGGCAACACCATTTGGTAGGAACCCAGAACCAAGAGGTAGGCGGAATACTGCATGGAAGGGCAGCTTGTGCAGTACTCTGTGACGACCTGATAGTTCAGGGGCGTCACAAAAACTATAGGGGTTTGGCTACAGGACATTATACCACCCTACACCATAACTTTAGAAGTACGACAGGTGAGACTCACGTGCGGTCATTAGACTAGAAAAGTGGGGCATAGTGAACAGTTATGTACTACAAGTGAAATTAAACATCCCATGCCAAATACATGGCATATATTGAGCTTTGAACCAGACATCCAGCTACAGTTGTCCCATTGACTTTATGCCAGCAATCTCAAAGGTGCAGAGCAAGACAGCAATGGAGGCTCTAATGGAGGTTTCTTTTCTTCAGCAACGAGTCCCACTTTTATTTTGGACACAGACTGGTCTAGAGACGTCAACAACATCATGAAGAGGTTTTCACAACGTAACAGGATAGTGTCTTGGCAGGCTACTTGTTGGTCTTGCTATTGTGAGCAGCCTAGGTGACCTGAACATGCTTCCACACCTTCCAAATTCGCCTCCCATCAAGCACATCTGGGACTTCATTGCTTGGTAATTGCAAAGGGAGCTGCCAACAGCGGATCTTCATGATTTGCATGCCCAAATGTATTCAACATGGCAGAACATTTTTTTTCTTTACTTTTTTTTTTATATAGCGCTAACATATTCTGCAGCACTTTACATACATCAGGAACACTGTCCCCATTGGGGCTCACAATCTAAAGTCCCTATGTGTATGTCTTTGGAGTGTGCGAGGAAACCAGAGAACCCGGAGGAGACCAATACAAACACGGAGAGAACATACAAACTCCTTGCAGATGGTGTCCTTGGTGGGATTTGGACTCAGGACCCCAGCGCTGCAAGACTGCAGTGCTAACCACTGAGCCACCGTGCCGCCCAATCCTTAGACAACCATTAATAACCTCATTGATAGTTGCTAACATGTGTAAAGGCGTATATTTCTGCACATGGCACTCATACTCAATAAATCAAGATTTTTTTTTTATTTTCTTTTCATATTTTCATCATTTGCACATCATTTACATGTTTATCGATCCTGCAAGTTCCTTAACTCCACAACTTTTCCTTCTTGGTGTTCTAGTTTTAATCTTGACAAGTGTAGATTTTGTTTTGTTAAGTTTCACAGATCTGAGCTTTTTAGTTAGTGCTAATTGTTATTGTCTTTATTATGGGGCGTGTTTCACAGAGTAATAATGAAGAGGAACTTAAAGACACGCCCCCAAGGAATTTTGTGAGCCTTAACCCCTTGTGATAGGTCCTTTTTAATCATTGATTCTAAGGAAGACTACCTCCATATATTTGGAGTTGGATGCCACCTAAATTGCAAGAGCCTATATATGAGCTCATTCTTAGCCAGTAGAAATACTATCTGTGGAAAGCTTGTTTAAGAGGTTGCCACTTTATGAGTCTTTACACAAATGTTCCTAGCTTTTCTTCCAGTGTGACATGTGCAGGATGTTTATGGGAATAGCTCGAAATCACAACTCATGAGGGAAATGGCTCCATCTGTGCACATTTATGCAGCTTTCTTTCTTCATGACAATCCTTCCAAACATAATGATGCATGAACTGCACAGTTTGGAAAATATGTCTATAGAAGAAAAGCCAGAAAAGGTTTAATATCATTTGTGTGATCATGGGATACTTCTATATTCAGTAAAGATGTTCTGTATCTACATTTATAAAGTATATGAATATATGATGTTCCATGACATAACATTAGTGTTCCATGTAGGCTCTGTCCATATAGCACATAGACAAAGGTTATAAAGACAAGGTGAATGAGATTGGGGGATCCAGGAAAGAGCGTGGGGTGGTGGTAAGGCTTGCTTTACTTAGGGAATGTGATTCATTTGTTTTTTAATGTATTGTTTGTAGGCTTGGATTTGTATGGATTGGCAGTTAGGTTGGTAGTGGGACTTTCCTTTGCCATTAGTACAGTTTTTTTCTGTAGAATCCTAGTTAAGCGACGAGTGCATAGTTGGTCTGAAGACAACACTCTACAATAGTAGTGTAGCAGGCAATAATCGAAGTTTGACACAGCAGAGAGCAAGGCAGGTCACATTTCGTTATGAGCAGCAGACAGGCAGGAGGTCAGGATGGGCAGCAGAAGACTTGATGTGGCCAAGTATACAACCAGGTGAGCAACTGAAGAAGCATTAACAAACACCTTTGCACTATACAGGAACCAAACGGACCTTATTTTTCAGGACCAGAAGACTGGGATTTGATTGTAGTCAGGGTCATTTAGAGAACACAATCAATTTAAGAGGCCAAGAGCAGCATAAAACCTGAAGTAAAACCCAACTCCTGTCCCCCTCTAATATTGGAGATCAGACAAAGCCATATTCAAAAAAATGTAACCCCTTGAACACCACAATCAAAGCAGTTTTCTTCTTATAAGAGCTTAGACGAAGGGCTTGAACTTTTCTGTTGCTTCAAAAGAACGTTTTGATGTAATTTCTGCTTATTCCACATATAGGAAGAAAGACTATAGTCTACTGGAGGATACCAGAGCTTTCGAGACAGTACACCTGCTTTTTGGGGATAGTAACTCAACTGGCATAAGGATTTATCTTCTCCTGTTTCGTACATGAGTCACCATCCATGTGCACTTACAATAGATTTTCTTTTATACTGCATAGAAAAAGCAGATCTCTTTCAGAATGAAAGTAACCATCTCTCAGGGTCCACCTAGGAGCGGTAGCCTCCCACTTATGGAGTCAGGGTGCAAGGCTCGATAAAGAACTCAGACATTGACTGGTAGGGTAACAATCTCTCCTATCTGGTATCAGGGGTAATTTCTGTTGTCATATGAGAAAATTAATTTATATACTTTTATCCAATGGAACATTTCCAGTAAGACTCCATACTTAGTTGGTCTCATTAAGGAGAACCAGTTCTTCCCCCATAATAATAGATGTGCAAAAAAGCAAAGATGATCATAGTTGTTTTCTGGTATGAATTTAGAAGCCTTCTAATTTGCATGAAAAATATTTAAAAAATCCAATTATTTAAATGTAAGTTTATATTTATATTCTAACTAATGCAGAAAATAAAAATGTTTTCATCAATGATATTTAAAGTATTTTAGGAGTATACATGACAGGCACATTTATAAGCAGATTTATGCGTGTTTATTTGCTGTCTGGCTTCTCAGAATAATCTGACAAATAAATTAGATGTTATGAGGCATACATTTCAGACACTCAGGGTATTTTAATCATATCTTCCAATTGTTTGCAGCAGCTGCTTGAATATTATCCACTGGTAATCTTTTTGATTCGCCATTTGGTACTACATCTCCCAGCATCCACTAAAGTAGTTAAAATGCAGCACTATGTAAATTTATAGAGCACTAATGCATATTCATGATCATATCATTCAAACTTTCTGTATAATTTTAAGGTGAGAACAGTCATTATTAAAGAGGTCTTAATCCTTGGCTCACCTTTTCTATAATATTCATTCATTTTGACACTTTTAATATTACAGGCATAAAAATGTATTATATCATTGAATAAAAAAGCCAGAGTTTATTAGCAAGTCTCACCAGTTCTGTACAACTACAGAGATTTGCATCCTGGCTTCCTACTTGCAATACTCACGAAAAAATAGGCATATTTGGCGTTCTGTTGAAATGTATGTATAATGTAAGAGGTTCACGCTACAGTGATATTTTATCATGAAGGTAGGCCATTTAAGTAGAAGAATGCAATGGTGATTTCCTCATCTCAAACAAATGTACTGAAACAAAACAAAAACCAAGAACAGTGGTAGGTATAACCCCCCCAAAATGTCAATGTCTAAATAACTTGTCATGTGCCCTTGAGCATCAATTACAGCTTGACAACGACATCTCATGCTGTTCACAAGTTGAGTTATTGTCTGCTGAGGCATGGCATTCCACTCTTTGTGAAGGACAGCTCTCTGAGGTTTTGGGGAACAGAGTTACGAGCCTCTACATGGTGACTAGTGATGCGCGAACCTGAACTGTAAAGTTCGGGGTCCGTACTGAACACATAGTGTACATGCACATGGTCCCGAGCACGAGATTTCCTGGGAAACCGGTGTTACAGTTTGGGTACAGTTTGGGTCCAGGGGCTGTAAAAAAAGCACATTATTAAAAAACATTGATTATGATTATACTTACCAGTCCCGTGACACATCCTGCAGACCCGCTATCCTCCGGCCACTTCTGCTTCCAGGTCCGATCATTAACTTCTGGGGGTATTCACTGCACTACTCGTCACTCGGGAGCCTTCGACTTTTTTCAGCCATTTTCGCGGTGACATCAGGGTTCACCCGAGTCGATGGCTTAGCCATGGACTCGATTGAACTTTGACTATCACTGTCATTGGTATCACCCAGAACAGCGCATAGGCTCCTGACAGGAGCGGGTCGGCTGCGTGTATTTTCATGCAGCTGAGGCGCTCCTGTCAGGAGAGTTTGCGCCGTGCTGGGTGATACCAATGAGAGACTTGCACAAGTCATACGCAAGTGGAATCATGCCCTCACGGGTCAGCTATATGTATTTCAATGCAGCTGAGGCACTCGTGTCCGGAGAGTGTGCGGGGAGATACCGATGTGAGACTCACACGAGTCATATGCAAGTGGAACTTCAGCCTCAGCCTGCTTCTTGCGCTGTAGAAACGCTTGTCTGTAGAGAGCAATGAAGCAGAGCTTACATTGGTCTCCCTGTGAACTATATCGGACTAAGGATTTTTTTTATAATAAAGCTGAAGTCTCTAAATATTTTTTTTGTTTTATTTCTAATAAAAAAAAATTCTATGTCTTTTTTTTTTTTTACTGTTTACTAGAAATTCATGGTGGCCATGCCTAATTTGGCAGGCATGACACCATGAATTATAGGCTTAGTACCAGCTGGGAATACAATGCTTGTATTAACCTCTTTATTACCCAGTGTGCGCCTGGAAATGACATTAACAACCAATGCACCATTTCCAGGGGTGGCTGCGGGCTGCGGTTTTTAGTGTGGGGGGCCCAGAACGCTTGGGCCTTACAACGCTGAGAATCCCAGCCTCCAGCTGCCTAGTTTTACCTGGCAGGCGATCAAAATACAGTGGGAGCCCATGCCTTATTTTTTTCAATTTTTTTTTAAGAATTAAAAAATTAATGGTCTTCCTGTATTTTGATTGCCAGCATAGGTAAAGCCAAGCCGATGAGGGTTGCAGCCCATAGCCGTACTCTTTATCTGCACTGAAAATCAAAAATTCTGCCAAGTGCTACGTCATTTTTTTAAATTAGTTATTTTTTACTACTACTATATGTGTGAGGGACCCAACAGCCAATCACAGACGCTGTCACAGAGTGGGCGTCTGTGATTGGATGCTGGAGTAACCTGAAACCAGCCCATACATTCTAGCATCTGGAATGTATGGGCAGATTCCATGTTACTCCAACAGCCAATCACATATATCCATTCTGCGTGACAGCATCTGTGATTGGCTGTTGGGTCCTTCACACATATAGTAGTGTAAAAACAAATAAATAAAAAAAGACATAGCGCTCCATGGTATTTTTGATTCTCAGTGCAGATAAAGCGGACAGCTACGGGCTGCCACCTCTATCTTCCTGGCATTACCTTGGCTGGCAATCAAAATACAGTGAAGCCCATTATTTTTTTTTAATTATTTAAAAAAAAATAATTTAAACAAAATGTGTGGGCTCCTGCTGTATTTTGATCACCAGTCAGGTAAAACCAGTTTGCTGGGGGTTGGGATTCTCAGCGTGGTAAGGCCCAAGCGTTCTGGGCCCCCACGCTAAAAACCACACCTTGCAGCTGCCCCTGGATATGGTGCATTGTTTCTTAGCGCCATTTTCAGGCACTTTACTCGGCTTGTTCAGTGGCCCTGATGGCGGTGGCATGCTCGGTAAGGGTTAAGGGTAAGGGTTAATAGAAGCTTTGTATTCTTAGCTGGTACTAAGCCCGAAATTCATGGTGTCACGCCAAATTAGACATAGCCACCATGAATTTCTAGTAAACAGTAAAAAAAAATCACAACACATAGAATTTTTTTTATTAGAAATAAAACAAAAAACAAATTTAGAGATTCCATCTTTATTATAAAAATAATCCTTAGTCCAATGTAGTCCACAGGGAGAGCAATGTCAGCTCTGCTTCATCACTCTGTATAGACAAGCGTCTCTACAGAATGGTAAGCAGGCTGACACTGACAGTTACAGTCTAAGTTAAATCGGGACCATGGCTAAGCCATGGACTCGGGTGAACCCTGACGTCACCGCAAACACAACCAAAAAAAGCCGAAGACTGCCGAGTGAAGAGTAGTGCAGTGAATACCGCCAGAAGTTAATGATCAGACCCAGAAGCAGAAGTGGCCGGGAGAATGCGGGTCTGCAGGATGCATCGTGGGACTGGTAAGTATAATGGAATTGTTGATTATTAACTATATTCTTTATTTTACAGCCCTCACACCCCATCCCATAACTGTAAAGTCCATGCTCGGGGGTCGGACGCAAGTTCGCATTATCTCCGTCCCCAAATTCAAACTTTACAAAAAGCTCAGGCGAGGCAACCAATCCCGAACATCGGGGGTTCGCCCATCACTAATGGTGACTGAGCAGATCCTACAGGTTTTCTATGGGATTCAGTTCCGGAGAAAGTGCAGAGCACGCCATTTGAGAAACCCCAGTCTCCAGCTGCCGTTCCTGTATAATGTGATCTTGATAAGCTTGGGGCATTGGACTCCATGAACATGAATAAGGCCCCAAAAGTAGAGTGAGCAACTTGGAAGCAGAGTTACAGCTATATGGAGACTAATAAGTATAAAGCGCTTGCTTTATTCTTATTTTATTTGTTTGATTTTTTTTTTTTACCTAAGTGGCCAGACCCGGATCATTACCCAAAGTTGCCTAAGAACTCCAGGTCCAGTGTCGGTGCCCATGTTCTTTTGAATCTGAGCGGATCCGGACTTTTACAGTCCAGGTCCACCCATCACTAATGATGATACCTGTGCCTGGTGGCATGGTCAGGTACCCTTGCAGATCATCTAGCACGTAGACCACAGTGATGTAAACGGTTTTGAATGATCTGACGTGACACTTGGGTGTCTCTCACCTGCTTCAAATGTGGTTGGAGTTGTATGGCATTCATCATCCGGTTCCAAAGAGCATTGATCACAATAAAGCCTTATCAGTGTGGGATGTGACAAGCAACATCCACTTCTATGCCTTTTTATGACTCTTCAAGTCTCTTCATATCGTTGCAAGTTGCTGATGACACTCTGTGACACTGTAATCTCAGTGACCATTTCTGTCGGAGAACATCCTGCTTGAAGCCTTGCAATGGCGAGATACTGTTGATCAATTGTTAGGTGTTGTCTTGGTCTCATGATGTCAAAATGTGAATAGCATGATGAGGAGGACTGTTTCAATACCAATTGTAATTGATCCCTGAAATTTATTGGGCGATTCATGGATCAAACACCTGTTGTGAATTTTGCCATTAAGCAACTTGTTAGAGAAAGTAAGTTGTGCAAAACATGCTGAAACATTGAACAGTAAGATATGTGCATTCAAAAGTTTACAGAAGGTCTCATTAAGATTACCTAAAAAGGTTAGAGGGCATTTTAGGATCATCCTGAAATATCATTCAAAAGCCAAATATCCCTAACTTATCGTGAATAGTGCCTTGAAATACAGGTTTGATGGGGCAGTATTTTATTATGTTTGCATGAACTTCTGCCAAGTACCATAGTTTCTTCCACATTCCAAAAACATATTCATAACTTAACTGTTTTCCTATGAATTTTGCTCTAGTGTATTTGTGTGTGCGTTTGAAGCAGAGAAATTATATTGTAAGCCCCATTTGTGAGACTGACAAGAGAATTGATGTAATATGCAGAATATGTTAGTGCTATTGGATATAGAAGGAATAAAGAAATAACTCTACCTAGTGTGCATATTTATTTTGTATGGATGAGGGAGACAAGATACTGAAGGACACTTCTTGAAGCAGCTTGTCTTTCCCTCCGCTATTGAACAAGCATGTCTGCTCAGTACAGCAGATCTAATATCTGTTTTTGGGTATATGCACACTCATCTATTCTTTTAATCATAAACTTTAATTTAAGCGACTTGCATCTTAAATAGTGATGAGCGAGTACTAAAAAGCTCGGGTGCTCGAAGCTCGGGCCGAGCCTCCCAAGATACTCGTGTACTCGGCCCGAGCAACGAGCCCAATGTTATCCTATGGGAGACCCGAGTATTTTTGTGAAATGACCACCGGCAGCATGTAGAAACCCTAAAAATGGCACAAAAGTCTCCGAAGAGTGCTCAAATGACATGGCAACAGCATGGGGAAGACCCCTTGAAGCATTTATCACTCAAAAGTCACAGCTGTGAACAATTTTGTCCGCGTTTTACGCCATTTTTACGGACTCACCAGAAAACCTTCCAAAATGACACCAAAATGAATTTTCATGGCGGAAATGTTAAGGGCACATACCCAATAGTGAGATAGAGCTAATGTATGTTACTTTTTGAGATCAATACATGAAAGATTTTACGTAAAACATTGTGTGGCACTCCGATGTCCCTGAGAAGAGACGTACATAAGGGCCTGTAAACCTGAAGTGCCCATTGGAAGAAAGTGGGTCTATTGTAGTATAGCCCTTAGGCAGGGCAGCCAAAAATTGGGAGGCTCCACGTTGTCCCTGGATAGAGACGTGCATGAGGGCCTGTAAACCTGAAGTGCCCATTGGAAGAAAGTGGGTCTATTGTAGTATAGCCCTTAGGCAGGGCAGCCAAAAATTGGGAGGCTCCACGTTGTCCCTGGATAGAGACGTGCATGAGGGCCTGTAAACCTGAAGTGCCCATTGGAAGGAAGTGGGTCTATTGTAGTATAGCCCTTTGGCAGGGCAGCCAAAAATTGGGAGGCTCCACGTTGTCCCTGGATAGAGACGTGCATGAGGGCCTGTAAACCTGAAGTGCCCATTGGAAGGAAGTGGGTCTTTTGTAGTATAGCCCTTTGGAAGGGCAGCCAAAAATTGGGGGGCTCCACGTTGTCCCTGGATAGAGACGTGCATGAGGGCCTGTAAACCTGAAGTGCCCATTGGAAGGAAGTGGGTCTATTGTAGTATAGCCCTTTGGCAGGGCAGCCAAAAATTGGGAGGCTCCACGTTGTCCCTGGATAGAGACGTGCATGAGGGCCTGTTAACCTGAAGTGCCCATTGGAAGGAAGTGGGTCTTTTGTAGTATAGCCCTTTGGCAGGGCAGCCAAAAATTGGGAGGCTCCACGTTGTCCCTGGATAGAGACGTGCATGAGGGCCTCAAAACATTAAGTGTCCATTGTCAGGAAGTGGGTGTATTATAGTATAGCCCTTAGGCAGGGCAGCCAAAAATTGGGAGGCTCCACGTTGTCCCTGGATAGAGACGTGCATGAGGGCCTGTTAACCTGAAGTGCCCATTGGAAGGAAGTGGGTCTATTGTAGTATAGCCCTTAGGCAGGGCAGCCAAAAATTGGGAGGCTCCACGTTGTCCCTGGATAGAGACGTGCATGAGGGCCTGTAAACCTGAAGTGCCCATTGGAAGGAAGTGGGTGTTTTGTAGTATAGCCCTTTGGCAGGGCAGCCAAAAATTGGGAGGCTCCACGTTGTCCCTGGATAGAGACGTGCATGAGGGCCTGTAAACCTGAAGTGCCCATTGGAAGGAAGTTGGTCTTTTGTAGTATAGCCCTTTGGCAGGGCAGCCAAAAATTGGGAGGCTCCACGTTGTCCCTGCATAGAGACGTGCATGAGGGCCTCAAAACATTGTTCCCATTGCAAAGGAGCGGGTCTCCTGTCGTTGTAATGTCCATTCTGCAAAGAATGGGCGAAAAAATTTACCACTGGGGTATACCTGAAACAAAGGCCTAACTCTTGTAACGGTCATCATGGTGGCGCATGAGGAGAAGGAGGAGCAGTCCAGCGATTATCCAAAGTCCAGAAGTGTGTACCCATGGGTGACTGGAGGTACATGGCAAATTCCCGTTACAAACTTTAAATTCCGCTCTCATTTGCTGGTGGTTTGGTGAAGTCTGGCCCAATCCAACCCTTGTTCATCTTGATCAGAGTCAGCCTGTCAGCATTTTCAGTTGACAGGCGGGTGCGTTTATCTGTAATGATTCCACCTGCGGCACTAAAAACACGCTCTGACAAAACGCTAGCGGCAGGGCAGGCCAGGACTTCCAAGGCGTAGAGAGCCAATTCATGCCACGTGTCCACCTTGGATACCCAATAATTGTAAGGCACAGAGGAATGTCGGAGTACAGTTGTTCGATCTGCAAGGTACTCCTTGAGCATCTGGGCAAACTTAGGATTTCTTGTGGCACTACCCCGCACCTCAGGGGCTGTGGTACGTGAGGGGCTGAGAAAACTGTCCCACATCTTAAAGACTGTTCCCCTACCTCTGGCGGATTGGACTTGTGCCTCTCTCAGCTGTACGCCTTGGTTGTCCACTGATTCCTGACCTATGCCGCTAGCGTTTTGTGAGGGGAATGCTTTGCCTACTTCCGTGACTATGGCCTTCCGGAACTGCTGCATTTTGGTTGACCTCTCCGCCTCGGGAATAAGAGACATAAAGTTCTCCTTGTAGCGTGGGTCTAACAGTGTTACCAACCAGTAATGATTGTCGGCCAAGATGTTCTTAACGCGAGGGTTACGAGACAGGCAGCTTACCATAAAGTCAGCCATGTGCGCCAGACTCTTAACAGCCAGGACTTCAGTAGCCTGACCAACACGTTGACTGAACATGCTGTCCTCCTCCTCCTCCTCCTCCTCCTCATCTACCCTGTGCTCTGGCCAGCCACGCTGAACCGAGGATATGACTGGTGTGCATGTCATATCCTCAATTTGGCCGGAGATTTGCTCCATGTCTTCATCCTCCTCCTCGTCATAGTCCTCCGCTGCATGTTGTGATGAGACGAGGCTGGGCTGTGTGTTATCACCCACACCCACTACTGTTTCTTGCTGCAACTCATCGCGCTCCGCCTGCAATGCATCATGTTTGGTTTTGAGCAGAGACCGTTTTAGAAGGCAGAGTAGCGGTATGGTGACGCTAATAATGGCGTCACCACTCACCATCTTGGTGGAGTCCTCAAAGTTTTGGAGGATGGTACATAGGTCGGACATCCATCTCCAGTCCTCAGGTGTTATGTGTGGAGTTTGACCCATTTCCCGACGGCTTAGGTGATGCAGGTACTCAACAACTGCCCTCTTCTGTTCACATATCCTGACCAACATGTGCAGAGTTGAATTCCAACGCGTGGGGACATCACACACCAGTCTGTGAGCCGGAAGATGCAAACTGCGCTGAAACTGCGCTGAAAGCCGGCAAGGCCGGCTGAAGCAGTAGGTGACTTTCGAAAATGTGCAGACAGGCAGCGAACTTTTACCAGCAGATCAGACAGCTCTGGGTATGACTTTAGAAACCGCTGAACCACGAGGTTGAGCACATGGGCCACGCATGGAACATGTGTCAGCTGGCCTCGCCTCAAAGCCGCCACCAGGTTCCGGCCATTGTCACACACGACCTTTCCTGGCTTTAGGTTCAGAGGTGTGAGCCAGTGATCTGCCTGCTGTTTCAGAGCTGTCCACAGCTCTTCTGCATTGTGGGGTTTGTCACCTATGCAGATTAGCTTCAGCACAGCCTGTTGCCGCTTCGCCGAGGCAGTGCTGCAGTGCTTCCAGCTTGGGACTGGTGTGGAGGGTACAGTGGATGAGGATGCGCAGGAGGAGGAGGAGGCTGAAGAGCATGACATTCCGGAGCTGTAGAGTGTGGGTGAAACACTGACTGAGGTAGGGCCTGCAAACCTTGGTGTGGGAAGGACGTGTTCCGTCCCTCGCTCAGACTGGGTCCCAGCTTCCACAATATTAACCCAGTGTGCCGTCAACGAGATGTAGCGGCCTTGCCCACAAGCACTTGTCCACGTGTCTGTGGTTAGGTGGACTTTGGGTGAAACAGCGTTGTTCAGGGCACGTGTGATGTTTTGTGACACGTGGTTATGCAACGCGGGGACGGCACACCGGGAGAAATAGTGGCGGCTGGGGACCGAGTAACGTGGGACAGCTGCCGCCATCAGGTCGCGGAATGCTTCTGTCTCCACCAGCCTAAAAGGCAACATTTCCAGCGCAAGCAGTCGCGAAATGTTAGCATTTAGAACTGTGGCATGTGGGGTGTTGGCAGTGTATTTGCGCCTGCGTTCAAAGGTTTGCTGAATGGATAACTGAACGCTGCGCTGGGACAAGGACGTGCTTGATGATGGTGTTATTTCTGCGTAGGCAACTGCAGGTGCAGGACCGGAGGAGGCTTGTTCGCAGGCAGCATGGACAGGGGATTGGCTCGCATGCACAACCAGCGAAGACGTAGCAGTGACATTAGCAAGCACTGCTCCTCGACTCTGTTGTACTTCCCACAAAGTCGGGTGCTTGGCTGACATGTGCCTGATCATGCTGGTGGTGGTCAGGCTGCTAGTTTTGGTACCCCTGCTGATGCTGGCACGGCAGGTGTTGCAAATGGCCTTTTTAGAATCATCTGGATCCAACTTAAAAAACTGCCAGACTCGGGAAGACCTAACATTTGTACAGGCACCTTGTGTCGTGTTGTTGTTCCGGGGAACGGTTGCCTGACTTCTGCCTGGAGCCACCACCCTGCTTCTTACTGCCTGTTGGGATGCTACGCCTCCCTCCCCCTGTGCACTGCTGTCCTCGCTCTGCATATCCTCCTGCCAGGTTGGGTCAGTTACTGGATCATCCACCACGTCGTCTTCCTCTTCCGCACCCTGCTCCTCCTCCTGACTTCCTGACAATTGTGTCTCATCATCGTCCACCCCTTGTTGAGACACGTTGCCAACTTCGTGAGAACGTGGCTGCTCAAATATTTGGCCATCTGTACATACGATCTCCTCATGACCCACTTCAACATGAGCTGGCGAGAGGCCAGAATGTGCGAATGGAAACGTGAACAGCTCTTCCGAGTGTCCAAGTGTGGGATCATTAATGTCCGAGGACGTGTACTCAGCCTTGTGGTAGGAAGGAGGATCAGGTTCTGAAATGTGCGGTGCAGTATCACGGCTACTGACACTTGACCGTGTGGAAGACAGAGTGTTTGTGGTGGTGCCAATCTGACTGGAAGCATTATCCGCTATCCAACTAACAACCTGTTGACACTGGTCTTGGTTCAAGAGCGGTGTACTGCTGCGGTCCCCAAGAATTTGGGACAGGACGTGCGAGCGACTAGATGTGGCCCTTTGTTGTGGCAAAATTAGAGCTTGCCCACGACCTCGGCCTCTGCCTGCACCACCATCACGTCCACTTCCTTGTTCCTTGCCAACGCCCTTGCGCATTTTGCAATGCTGTGCTGACGTGTATTCACTAGACTTGGGCGTTATATCAAAGTTTGTGCAAATCGTGCACCTGTACGCTGCCACCGACAGGCACACACGTGCGGTTTTTAAATGCAAGCACGGACGCACTAAGAACCTAACACAGGTTTTAGGAGCAAAAATTAAGAACTCTGACACTATCAGCCACTGCTGACTGATGTGTATTATACACTAGACTTGTGCGTTATATAATAGTTTGGTAAAAACGCACACAAGTGGACCTGTACGCTGCCACCGACAGGCACACACGTGCGGTTTTTAAATGCAAGCACGGACGCACTAAGAACCTAACACAGGTTTTAGGAGCAAAAATTAAGAACTCTGACACTATCAGCCACTGCTGACTGACGTGTATTATACACTACACTTGTGCGTTATATAATAGTTTGGTAAAAACGCACACAAGTGCACCTGTACGCTGCCACCGACAGGCACACACGTGCGGTTTTTAAATGCAAGCACGGACGCACTGAGAACCTAACAGGTTTTAGGAGCGACAATTGCTGAGAAGTCTGACACTATCAGGACTGTTTTAGACTGTGTACACCAGCCCCAGATATGATGAAGGCTGGTATACGGTCACCACTAGGAATGGCTATATACCCTGCCTGCCTGCCTGCCTGTATACTGCTACAATAGTCCTGACAAGGACTCTTTTGGTCACTAGCCTGTATTCCAACCTGGCTATACCCTGCCTGTATACAGCAACAATAGTCCTGAGAAGGACTCTGCTACTGTACTCCGACCTGGCTATACCCTGCCTGCCTGTATACAACTTATTGTATGTCCTGAGAAGGACTTCTGGTCACACTGTTTGCAGCCCTGCTACGGAAATAGCTATAAAGGGCCGCAAACCTTTCCCTGAAGCAGCGACCCTCTCCCTACACTGACTGTCTGGATAGCTGTGAGCAGAGCACAGCGCGCCCGCCGGTATAAAGGCTCGGTCACGCTGTGCAGGCCGGCCAATCACTGCAATTCCACAACTAACAGGGCTGTGGCATTGCAGTGGTCTGCCAGCCAATCCCTGCATGAGGGCTGGCTCTCAAAAGAGCGCCAACATGCAGGGATGAAGACCACGAGTACAGCACGAGTATCGTGAGATTACTCGGTCCCCGCCGAGTAGACCGAGTACAGTGATACTCGTGCGAGTACCGAGTAGTAACAAGCATGCTCGCTCATCACTAATCTTAAACTCTAAATTAAATAACCACTTTTTTCATATCAGAACACCAAACCCCTTAAACTTTCCATCAGATTTCCCCGATAAGCTTTAGTGATAGCAAAGGAACATATGACCTGACATGGAAAGACCTTACACTACAAGAAATAGCGTTATCTCTGAAATATTTCAATAGATCATTTCCTTTTTATTTTTTATTAAGCTTTAAAGTACAGTTAGGTCCAGAAATATTTGGACAGTGACACAAGTTTTGTTATTTTAGCTGTTTACAAAAACATGTTCAGAAATACAATTATATATATAATATGGGCTGAAAGTGCACACTCCCAGCTGCAATATGAGAGTTTTCACATCCAAATCGGACAAAGGGTTTAGGAATCATAGCTCTGTAATGCATAGCCTCCTCTTTTTAAAGGGACCAAAAGTAATTGGACAAGGGACTCTAAGGGCTGCAATTAACTCTGAAGGGCATCTCCCTCGTTAACCTGTAATCAATGAATCAATGAAGTAGTTAAAAGGTCTGGGGTTGATTACAGGTGTGTGGTTTTGCATTTGGAAGCTGTTGCTGTGACCAGACAACATGCGGTCTAAGGAACTCTCAATTGAGGTGAAGCAGAACATCCTGAGGCTGAAAAAAAAGAAAAAATCCATCAGAGAGATAGCAGACATGCTTGGAGTAGCAAAATCAACAGTCGGGTACATTCTGAGAAAAAAGGAATTGACTGGTGAGCTTGGGAACTCAAAAAGGCCTGGGCGTCCACGGATGAAAACAGTGGTGGATGATCGCCGCATACTTTCTTTGGTGAAGAAGAACCCAGTCACAACATCAACTGAAGTCCAGAACACTCTCAGTGAAGTAGGTGTATCTGTCTCTAAGTCAACAGTAACGAGAAGACTCCATGAAAGTAAATACAAAGGGTTCACATCTAGATGCAAACCATTCATCAATTCCAAAAATAGACAGGCCAGAGTTAAATTTGCTGAAAAACACCTCATGAAGCCAGCTCAGTTCTGGAAAAGTATTCTATGGACAGATGAGACAAAGATCAACCTGTACCAGAATGATGGGAAGAAAAAAGTTTGGAGAAGAAAGGGAACGGCACATGATCCAAGGCACACCACATCCTCCGTAAAACATGGTGAAGGCAACGTGATGGCATGGGCATGCATGGCTTTCAATGGCACTGGGTCACTTGTGTTTATTGATGACATAACAGCAGACAAGAGTAGCCGGATGAATTCTGAAGTGTACCGGGATATACTTTCAGCCCAGATTCAGCCAAATGCCGCAAAGTTGATCGGACGGCGCTTCATAGTACAGATGGACAATGACCCCAAGCATACAGCCAAAGCTACCCAGGAGTTCATGAGTGCAAAAAAGTGGAATATTCTGCAATGGCCAAGTCAATCACCAGATCTTAACCCAATTGAGCATGCATTTCACTTGCTCAAATCCAAACTTAAGGCAGAAAGACCCACAAACAAGCAAGACCTGAAGGCTGCGGCTGCAAAGGCCTGGCAAAGCATTAAGAAGGAGGAAACCCAGCGTTTGGTGATGTCCATGGGTTCCAGACTTAAGGCAGTGCTTGCCTCCAAAGGATTCGCAACAAAATATTGAAAATAAAAATATTTTGTTTGGGTTTGGTTTATTTGTTCAATTACTTTTGACCTCCTAAAATGTGGAGTGTTTGTAAAGAAATGTGTACAATTCCTACAATTTCTATCAGATATTTTTGTTCAAACCTTCAAATTAAACGTTACAATCTGCACTTGAATTCTGTTGTAGAGGTTTCATTTCAAATCCAATGTGGTGGCATGCAGAGCCCAACTCGCGAAAATTGTGTCACTGTCCAAATATTTCTGGACCTAACTGTAGATATTCCAGCAGTAATATATTTACCTTATATAATAGGGTATAATAATATTTAGGTGCATGGGAAATTTATAACTCATGCTTCTCCTGTTCACCTATTTTCTATATTAATAATACTTGATGTTTATATGTTTTCACTACATATAGTATAGTTATGTATAATGACAGCACAAATCTACACTGAAGAGTTTCCTACACTCACCTGTCTCTGGTGCTGCTGTCACTTGCTTCCAGGCCCGCTCATCATGCTCATGAATATTCACTGCATGGCCTGGAATCAGCAGCGCTGGAGACATCAGCACCGGGGACAGCACGACTGGGGACAGGTGAGTAAAAGGTTCCTGATCTCTATGATAGCACACTGAGATCACATGTGTGCCAAAATCAGTGCACATAGCCATATGCACCTTCAACATGGACCATGAAAATTGTGTTTTCATCATAGACATGGGAAGGGGGACTAATTCGGTGTTAGTGAGCACTTCTGCTTTACCAAGATAATCCATCCACCTCACAGGTGTGGCATATCAAGATGCTGATTAGACAGTATGATTATTGCACCTGTGTGCCTTAGGCTGGCCACAATAAAAGGCCCCTCTAAAATGTGCAGTTTCACAGTGGGGGTGTCCAGGTGGGTTGGAAAACCAATCAGTATCTGGTATGACAACCATTTGCCAGTTTGCTCTTACAATGAAAACCGGTGTTTATCCATGAAGAGAACCTCTCTTCATCGTACCAAACGTCATGTGAGCATTTGCCCACTTACGTTGGTTACGACAACGAGCTGCAGTCAGGTGGAGACCCTGATGAGGATGACAAGCGTACAGAAGAGCTTCTCTGAGATGGCTTCTGACAGGTTGTGCAGAAATTCTTTGGTTATGCACCAATTGTTGTAGAAGCTGTCCGGGTGGCCGGTCTCAGATGATCTTGGAGGTGAAGATGCTGGATGTGCAGGTCCTGGGCTGGTGTGGTTACACGTGGTCTCCGGTTGTGAGCTCAGTTGGATGTACTGCCAAGTTCTCTGAAATGCCTTTATAGACGGTAGAGAAATGATCATTCAATTCACAGGCAACGGCGCTGGTAGACATTCCTGCAATCAGCATGCCAATTACACGCTCCCTCAAAACTTGCGACATCTGTGGTATTGTGTGTGATAAAACCACACATTTTAGAGCGGCCTTTTATTGTGGCCAGCCTAAGGCACACCTGTGGAATAATAATTATCTAATCAGTGTCTTGATATGCCACATCTGCGAGGTGGACGGATTATCTCAGCAAAGGAGAAGAGCTCACTAAAGCTGGGTTCACACATAGCTACAGCGACAACGACGTCGCTGTTATGTCACCATTTTCTGTGACTAAACAGCGACCTTGTAAGTCGCTGTTATGATCGCTGCTTAGCTGTCAAACACAGCAGATGCAGCAGCGATCATAACGACACGCGTCGCTGTGGAAGCGATGCTGCGGTTGGTAACTAAGGTAAATATCGGGTAACCAACCAAAGTGCTTCTCTGGTTACCCGATATTTACCTTGGTTACAAGTGCACACCGCTTAGCGCTGGCTCCCTGCACTCATAGCCACAGTACACATCGGGTTAATAAGCAAACCTTTGCTTATTTCCCGATGTGTAGTCTGGCTGCGTGTGCAGGGAGCAGGAGCCGGCACTGGCAGCGTGAGAGCGGCGGACGCTGTAACTAAAGTAAATATCGGGTAACCAAGGAAAGGGCTTCACTTGGTTACCCGATGTTTACCATGGTTACAGCTTACCGCAGCTGCCAGAAGCCGGCTCCCTGCTCCCTGCTCGCTTCAGTTCGTCGCTCTCTCGCTGTCACATACAGCGATGTGTGTGTCACAGCGGGAGAGTGACGACCAAAAAATGAAGCAGGACATTCAGCAACAAGCGGCGACCTCACAGCAGGGGATGCTGGATGTCACACACAGCGACAGCGACGGGACCTCGCTGCTACGTCGTTGTCGCTATGTGTGAACCCATCTTAACACAGATCTAGATATATTTGTAAACAATATTTGAGAGATAAAGGCCTTTTGTGTACATTGAAAACATCTTAGATCTTAGAGTACAGCTCATATAACATGGGAGCAAAACCAAAAGTGATGTGTTTCTATTTTAGTTCAGTGTATTATTTGTAATTGAATTAAAAGGCTGCTAAATCCAGTTTAACCACTAGGTGGCTCTGATTGTCTCCAACCCAGTGAGAGTTATAGCCTAATCAAGGATACAATGCTGGAAAACAATAAAAGGACAAGACTCCAATAGTATTAAATTAATAAGCAGGTGCATATAGGCTGTGACCAATATACAAATATACACACATACATTATGTGTCAGCTCACTGCATTTAATGAACACATAAATACCACTATTGCTGAAGTCATCTTGCCGCTGGTGGATATCCTATACATTTTTATATTTAAAAAAAGTTATTGTATTACGAGTGTGGCAATATTGAAATTAATGTGCTCTTTAATTGCAGAATCCTGATGCATAGTGTGTGTGTATATATATATATATATATATATATATATATATATATATATATATATATACAGTTGATGACACCAGAAGCTTACATACACAATCTAAAAAGACACATCTGCATGTTTTTCTCACTATCTGACATGACATCAGAATAAATATTTCCCCTTTTAGATCAATTAGGAACCAAAATTATTTATATTTGCCGAATGCCAGAATGAGAGAGAGAGAGAGAGAGAATGTTTTAAAGCATTTATATTATTTTCTTCAAAGCCACACATTTAAATACATTTCATTAGCATTGGGTAGCATTGCCCTTAAACTGTATGACTTTGGTCAAACATTTTGGATATCCTTCCACAGGTTTCTCACAATGGTTGGTAGGAATTTGGACCTATTCTTCCTGACAGAACTGGTGTAACTGAGCCATGTTTGTAGGTCGCCTTGCTCGCACCGGCCTTTTCAGCTTTGCCCATACATTTTCAATGGGATTGAGATCAGGGCTTTGTGATGGCCACTCCAAAACATTGACTTTGTTATCATTAAGTCCCTTTGTAACCAGTTTGGCAGTATGCTTTCAGTCATTGTCCATTTGGAAGACCCATTTCCGCCCAAGCTTTAAATTCTGGCTAATGTCTTGAGATGTTGCTTCAGTATTGCCACGAAATCTTCTTTCCTCATGATGCATCTATTTTGTGAAGTGCACCAGTCCCTCCTGCAGCAAAACAACCCCACAACATGATGCTGCCACCCCCGTGTTTCACAATGGGCATGGTGTTCTTAGACTTCAAAGCGTCTCCTTTTTTCCTCCAAATGTAATGATGGCCAAACAGCTAAACTTTAGTTTTGTCAGACCACAGGACATTTCTCCAAAAATTAAGGTCTTTGTTCCTGTGTGCATTTGCAAACATTAATCTGGCTTTTTTATGTTTCTTTTGGAGTAATGGCTTCTTCCTGGCAGAGTGGCCTTTTCAACTCATGTTGATACAGTACTTGTTTCACTGTGGATAATGACACAATCTTACCAGCTTCCACCAGCATCTTCACAAGGCCTTTTGTTTTTGTTCTTGGGTTGACCAAAGCACATTAATCTCTGATACACAGAACCCATCTCCTTCCTGAGCGGTATGATGGCTGGACATTCCCATCTTGTTTGTACTTGTATATAATTGTTCGTACAGTTGAACGAGGCACCTTCTGGTATCTGGAAATTGCACCTAAGGATGAACCAGACTTGTGCATGTCCACATTTGTCTTCCTGAAATCTTGACTGCCTTCCCCATAATGCTGAACAAAAATGCAGTGTGTTTCAGGTGTGCATTAAAATACATTAAAAGCCATAGTACTCTATGTAAACTTTTGATTTTGCAGAAACTAATAAAAATGCCTTTAAACATTCTAGCTCTCCTATTATTCTGGCATTAGTCAAATATAAATAATTATGGTTCCTAATTGACCTAAAATGAGAAAGGTTATTCTGATTTCATGTCAGATAGTGAGAAAAAATGAATACTTGTCTTTTTAGATAGTGTATGTAACTTCTGGTTTCAACCATATATATTATACACATTATCTGTCTACTTATGTATCTATATATTCAAATATACACACATGCATACATATATATATATATATATATATATATATATATATATATGTATATATATATATGTGTGTGTGTGTGTGTGTGAAACTACATCATTATCAGTATAGATGGTAATTAGCAAAAAGGTATCTTTAGGCACCTTTCAGGTAGGTAAGTTGCTGCAACCATATACTTTTATATATATATATATATATACACACATATATATATATATATATATATATATATATATATATATGTAAAATATGGATAATGTTGCACCAACTTTACCTGAGAGGTGCCTAGAGACACGTTTTGCTAATTACCGTTTATACTATACTGATAATGATGCAGTTTCACTTATTTTTCTGATCAGGGAAGAATAAACCAGGAGACAAAAAGGACAGTGTTCATTATCTGTTTCCTTGAGTATAATATCTGTAGTAAATGTTGAAGAGCAAGGTATACATACTGTATAAGTCCAATGTCACATTGACAATGTCTGACTTTGTATATATTACATAAACGGTAATTTAAATAACAATAATAATGTTCTTTCACATTTACATGCAGTTTTACAGTAGGCATAATATAATCCAATGTACAGTAGTAGTTGCACATAACCACAAATTGACTGATGCCGTTGCCAGTCCAACGAGTACTGAGAATTCACAGTAGTTTCCTTGAATTCAGGATTTTCTGAGATGTAATTTAACATCCCTGGTGTCAGGCAGCAGGGATCCCCGGACTGAGTTCCCAGCTCTCGTTGTAATATCAAAGCTCCTAGATTTCTATACTATTCCAATAATTTTTATTTTTATTAGGGCCATTGGAGTCTGGCTGTTTATAAAATGATCAACTCCTTCATAGCAACCATGTAATTTCATTCAGGCTGGAGGTCGAAAACAAAAATTAAAGAAATTATTCTTACTCCTCAACCTCTGTCTCCAACTAGAATAAATAAAAATAAAATAAATCTTTATTTTTATATAGCGCTAACATATTCCGCAGCGCTTTACATACATCACGAACACTATCCCCATCGGGGCTATAAATCTAAATTCCCTATCTATATGTCTTTGGGAGGAAACCAGAGAACCAGGAGGAAACCGACAAAAACACGGAGAGAACATACCAACTCCTTGCAGATGTTGTCCTTGGTGGGATTCGAACCCAAGACCGCAGTGCCAACCACTGAGCCACCATGCCGTCCATGCTTTATACAACCTAATAGTATCACCAGTGGCATACAGTAATTAGAAGGGGTGTAGAGGTTGAAGTGGCAGAGATGCTTTGCAAGGGCAGACACAGACAGAAGATGACCCCAAAGCAAAAACAATATATATGGACTCTCACAGTCTGATAGTTTATAAAGTTTATACATTCATTTATGTGACTGTGATGATGCTTGCAGCTTTGCAGGTGGCTTTGCCCCCTGTACTTCTTTGCCCCCATGTGGTGGCACAGGTTGCACCAATGGTGTGTCCGCCCCTGATGCTTAGTGCTTGATAGGACTTAATGTCAACTCTACTACATAGGTATGTAGGAGACTAGCACCACCCCACTGGTGACGTATGCAGGTATGCAACGGAAAAATTGTTTGAAAAGTAAGAGGTGATTTTTATATATTTTTGATAGCTGAACTCAGTAAAAATATCACAAGAAATCCATCATGTACAGTTCTTTTTCCCAAATACTGTCTCCCTAGGCTTCCAAACGAATGGAGTCCAAAGGCTTCCAAAAGAACAGACCTCCATAGGGCTCCAAAAGGAATTCCTGCCATTCTTTTCTCAAGATGGTGCTCAGGTGTATTGCAGTGGAAAAATGTAACATTAAGTACAATGTGAGCTGGTGGAGACTCTTTATTGATTCATGCAAAAAAAAAAAAGTCTGAAAGCTGCTACTGCACAATGGCAACAAGTATGCGTCAGTGCTTGTAGGGCATTCTGTGCACTTGATGGAAAACTATGAGAATTTCAACTTAATGTTCAAAAAACTTAAAGGGAACCTGTCATCAGAAATTTACCTGTAAACCTAAAAGTTTCCCCCTCTGCAGCTCCTGGGCTGCATTCTAGCAAACTTCCTATAGTTTTTGTGGCCCCTTTTATACCAAAATAAATACTTTATAAACTTGTACCTTTTCGTATGCAAATTTTGAAAATTATCCATGGGGGCGGGCTGCCTGATGTCCGTTGTTGTCCTCCTGCCGATTTACGCCGCCCCCGAACGCTGAATTTCAAACCTCAGGACGCCACCCCTGGGCGCCCGTGGTCCCGCGCATGCGCTGTGCGACTGTAGCGGTGCCGTGCACTGTGTGCACATGTGACCGCTGGTGACGCTTTGCGTGGGCACGAGGTTATGGGCGGCGCTGTGAGTGTCATCAGCAAGTGCCGCCCATAACCTCGTGACCGCACTTTCCCCTTTGCCTCCTGCGTTCTGCGCAAGCGTCTCCTCGTAACCTGTGGTGGCCTGATCCGCTCCTCCCATCTATTTCCTGCTGCAGGGCAAGATGGGAAAGGTGACGTCGGATCATTTGGCCACCGCTTGCGCAGAACGCAGGAGGCAAAGGGGAGAGCACGGCCACGGTATTATGGGTGGGCACTTGTGAGGCATTCAAAGCGCCGCCCATAATACCGTGCCTGCGACCACGTCACCAGCAGTCCTCGCATGCACGGGACCTCGGGCGCAGTGGGCGGCGTCCTGATCTATGAAATGAAGCAATGGGGGGCGGCGTAAACCAGAAGGAGGGACAGTAACGGACGCAACAGAGACCGCCCCCATGGACGATTTACAAGAATTGCAGACAAAAAGGTACAACTTTATAAAGTGTTTAATTTGGTTTAAAAGGGGGCACAAAAAGTACAGGAACCTTGCTAGAATGCAGCCCAGGAGCTGCAGAGGGGGAAACTTTTAGGTTTAAAGCTCAATTTCTGATGACAGGTTCCCTTTAACTATGACGATCAAGGATGGTCAATATGTGGTGATCTGGAAGTTCTCTCTTTGCTCCTTGGGCATCAAGGAGGATACACAAAGTGCCTATGCTTTTTCTGTGAATGGGACAGCCGGGATAGAACTCATCACTGGAGCTAAAGAAGTTGGCCTATGAGAATATTTTTGCAATCTGGACTCAGGAACATAATTGAGGAAAGTTTAGTTGATCCCACTAAAGTTCTCCTGCACCACTCCATATTAAGCTTAGACAGATGAAGCAGTTTGTGAAAGCTCTACTGAAAAAAGGAGAGACTTTTAAGTTCCTGTGTACTAAGTTTCATGAACTGTTTTTGTGGGTTAGGATTTTTGAAAACTCATGAAGGACGACGTTTTCAAAACAAAAATGAAAGCTGTTGAGAAAAGGGCTAGGGATTCTTTTAAAGACGTCATGAAGAAATTTCTAGGTAACAACAAAGATCCAAATTTTAAGTCCACATGCTAAAAATTTTCAAAGCCTTGAGTTATCTGATGACTTTGAAGTTACATTTTTTACATTCCCATTTGGAGAACTTTCCTGAAAACCATAGTGCTGTTAGCGATGAGCAAGGAAAAAGATTCAATCAGGATATCAAGGAGATGGAACGAGAATACCAAGGTAGATGAAACATGCATATTATGGTGGATGACTGCGGGATGCTTCACAGAGAAGATTTGCAGGCCTTCAATAAGAGAAAATGTATAAAGAGTAGCTTTAAAGAGGAAAGGCAAAGGTATCAAGAATTAATTTCCAATAAAGTTGCAGAATGAATGTTCAATACATTTTTATATATAATATTGTGGAAATTTTTGGTTATAATAAAAAATGTTCTTGGTCAGTGTTTTTTTTAATTAGGGCATAAGATAACGTAAAAATCAATTACCTTTATTTTTCGGACTATAAGATGCACTATTTTTCCCCCAAATGTTGGGGGAAAGTGGGGGGTGCGTCTTATAGTCTGAATGTAGGGCTGCGGGGAATGAGGATGCTGCAGTGGAGCGGGTCTTCTGCGGCACAAACAGGCTGTAGCAGCGCCTGCTGTGACCACATGGGCCCACTCATTTCATATGCACGCCCATCATCTCTCAGCGCTGAAGCCGGCGCTGATAGGTGGGCGGGATGATGATGATGCGTGCATAATTAACAGACTGCCCGTGTGATCATCCCTGGCAAGTACAGCCTGAAGTGATCATGTGTGGTTGTATTCACTGCTCCCCGAGCATCATCATCAGCGCGAGGCGCAGTGAATAAGTATACTCACCCGTCACCGTTGAATACAGCATCGCGATGTCCTCCTGTCTACCGGCCGCTGCTGTATGTGGAGACTAGCGGTGCGCACAGGGATGCCGTCATCCCTGTATGCACCGCTAGTCTCCACACACATCAGCGGGCCGGCAGACAGGAGTACATTGCGATGCTGCAGGGAACGATGACGGCTCCACACAGGTCAGTGGCGCTGCTGCTGACACAGACAGGAAGACGAGCGATGCTGCTGAAGTGAGGAAAGGTGAGTATAAATGTTTATTTTTTTTTGTGTACCACAGGATACAGGCCATATACCAGGATGGGTGGTATATAGCAGGATGAGGGCATATACCAGGATGGCAGTATAAACCAGGATTGGGGTATATAGCAGGATGAGGGCATATACCAGGATGGCGATATATAGCAGGATGGGGGTATATAGCAGGATGAGGGCATATACCAGGATGGCAGTATATACCAGGATTGGGGTATATAGCAGGATGAGGGCATATACCAGGTTGGCAGTATATAGCAGGATGGGGGTATATACCAGGATGGCAGTATATAGCAGGATGGGGGTATATAGCAGGATAAGGGCATATGCCAGGATGGCAGTATATACCAGGATAGAGGTATATAGCAGGATGAGGGCATATACCAGGATAGCAGTATATAGCAGGATGGGGGTATATACCAGGATGGCAGTATATAGCAGGATGGGGTATATAGCAGGATGAGGGCATATACCAGGATGGCAGTATATAGCAGGATGGGGGTATATAGCAGGATGAGGGCATATACCAGGATGGCGCTATGTAGCAGGATGGGGGCTATACCAGGATGGTGGTATATAGCAGGATGGGGGCTAACCAGGATCAGGGACATATATATATACAAGGATGGGGATTATATACAAGGCAGGAGGATCATTACCAAGATGGGGTACATTAGTAGAGAATTTGGGGACATTACTCCTATAATAGTGTCAGCAGCAGATCCTCGCCCCATAACAGTGTGTCATGACCACATTTTTTGCTTAAAATTTTATTTTCCTATTTTTCTCCTCTAAAACAGGGTGCGTCTTATGGTCCGGTGCATCTTATAGTCCGAAAAATACGGTATTGGATTTGAAACAATTTTCATAAACCCAAATTTTGCATACCTGTGTGTTATTACTGATCTGAGCTGACAACAGAGTGGACCTTGCCAGTGTGCAGATTGCACAATGCACAGCTAGCAGGGAGATACAGAGCAGGCCCTAAAATGAGCATCACTGATGATGCTTCATTTCAGTGAAGGGACAGGAGCTGTGACAGTGACCGCAACTTCTGCCCCCTGCTTTGATGATGCTTGGCTTGAGTATCCCAGCATGCACAGGGATTTTCAAATAAAGTGTCATCAGACAGGAAATAGGAAAAAAAATAGAATAGCAGTTAGTGTAGTTAGGGAACAGTATGGAATTTTTAATACAAGTATATTAGAAATTAGCTTAGATTACAGTACTAAATAGATAGGGATTTAGATGGAAATTGAGTTTGACTTCAGACCACCCCTTTAAATATGCAAAAAGCCTAATTAGAAGGAAGAGCACTTGCTTTTTGGTACCACCTATTGAATGTACTGTAAGGAGATGGATTTACTGCACACGTTCTGCCTTGAAGGCTCAAGTACAGTTATGAAGTGTAATGTGTATTGTGGTATGAATTATTAGTGATAGATTAAATTTTGCCCAACAGTAGGGAGACTAATCTTTTTGACTAGCCCAGAGTGAGCGTGGCTAAAGTGAAGGGAGAGAGACAGTTTCTTTTTAGGAGGTGAGATAGGGCCCAGCATGCAGTAGGAGCACACTTAAGATCTGACTAGTGAGCAGAGCCGCATGATGTAGCTGTCCCTGAGATGAGTGAAGACCAAAACAGAGGATAGCATGATCCTGAGTGAAAAGGAAGGAAAATGGACAGAAGGACCGAGTGGTCAAGCAGAGATGGGTCCTGGGACAGGACGCCCAGCAGTGCGAACCCAAGTTTATAACTCAATGAGGTTAACAGGCCAGGATGGAAGAAAGGTGAGTCAAAGAGAGCGCCCCAGGTGGGAGTTCCAGAATGTCAAAAGTAGCTAAGCTAAGTACTATCCGTATTGGCAAACTAATTGCTTTAAGAATGAAGAAGATGCGGAACCGCGGGTTGAGAATAGAACTCTCACTAACTGTAGTACTGAGCTGGGTTGTGATGTAGACAGACGAAACTGCTGAAATAGAGCACAAGCAAGTTAAGAGAAGAAATTGAGACTGTGGAAATGCTTCATATTGTCGGAAACGTTTTTTAAGCTGTGTACCCACTATCCCCTGTACATAATCTTTAAACTTGTCAAAAAGTTGGATATTGACTAAAAGGGCCATTTAATATGGTGGTTATGGTGGTCTCCTAAAAAGAGCCACTCCTTCCCGGAGGGATATCTGGCTGGTTTCTGTGTTGAGACTCCTAACAGAGGATCCACAGACTTTTTTGATTTGCATATTTCCCAGGGGGCAATGTACCTAGGATTTCCCTGTCTTGAGCGCCCTCGCTGGCTGCTGGCAGTGTTTTCTCTGGCTGGTCTCCCCAAGATCAGTGATTGTTTTGTCTTGCTGCCAGTCAATGGCAGACCGGAATTCTCGTGAGCGGTGATGTCACAGAGTCACTCATGAGAAATTCCGTACCCATTTCTGACTGGCAGTGACTTATGGCATGTTGGTCTGAGAAAATTCTCAGAACGATGGTCTTTAGGAATTGATGGATGTTGTGGTACATGACACTTTGGATTACTTTGAAACTTTCAGGATTTATTTTGAAGTAATAAATTGATGAACAAGGGCATTTGCAGAGTCTTTATTTAAATAAGTTTGCTTTTTTTTTCTGTCTGTGTCTTTTTAAAATTCTACACTTAGCAATGGAGGTGTCTGATAGATGCCTCTCCATTACAAACCCGTAGGCTTGAAGTCAGCTATCCATCATAGCTGCCATCAACCCAAGAAATATTGCCCGATTGCCACTGCACCAGGGCAATCGGGAAGAGCTGGGTAAACCTCTGGGGTGGCTGCAGAATGTTATTTTTAGGGTGGGAGGGCCCAAATAGCCATGGCCCTTCCCTGATAATACCAGCACCCAGTTGTCTGGTTTACCTTAGCTGGCTCTGAAAAATAGAGGGGATCCCATGCTGTTTTTTTAAATTATTTCTTTTTAAATTATTTAAAAAAACAGCATGGGATCCCCTGTTTTTTCAATAACCAGCCAAGGTAAAGCTGACAGATGAGGGTTGCATCCCACAGTTGTCTGTTTCACCTTAATTATCAATAGGTGGGAGCCCAGGTCATTTTTTATTTAATCTTTATTGTTCACAGCAGAATTCAGTCATCTCCTTCATGCAATAAAAGATGTTGATTGGCTGTGCTATAACCTTTCAACAAACTTTATTAACATATGAACAGTACTCAAACACCAAACTCGGACATGGACTTTTTTTTAAAAGTCTGTGTTCGAGTCTGAGCCCTGGACACCCAGTGTTCAATATGAACCCAGAACTTTACAGTTTGGGTTTACTCATCCTTAATTGCTGGGATAAAACTGAAACGACTCAACCTACAGTTATTGATAAGTATTAGTTTAATTGGCTATAGCCCACTGTGCTGCTTGAACCAAGATAAAGAGCTTTCACGCTGATAATCAGAATTATTCTCATAATTAAAGGGATATATAAGGGTAGAGGAAAACAGATACTTTGTGCTAGAAACGGAAACACACTTGTCATTGGTATGTAGGTTTGTGAATTGTGGTACTATTGTTTTTTTTTTTAAACTTTCGTAGACCCCCTTCTTATGGGTTGACCACTGGAATAAAATCCCAAATATTTTAACCTATAATCATGCATTACAAAGAAAAGTTGCCAAAAACAAGACGATACTGCCCTTTCAAACTTTGATTACAGAGTGACTCAATCTTAGGTCATATTATCACTGCATAATGGTTCATGTACATCAAACTCTATGAGCAGCGAACTTTATAAACAGCACCTGCATCTACTCGGAGATTTATTGTAAAAATGCAAATAAACTCTTGTTATAAACTGAGCAGTTTTCTTTTTACTCGGCTCCTGGGTACACTATAATACATTCTCACATATTCCAGGAAAACTCTGAATAGACTGCGATAGAGAGTGAAGAATGGCCAGGTATTTCTGAGCAAATATTTCAAACCTGTTTTGTAGTGGGATTTATAATATAATCAGGAAATAAATTTTCTACATCAGTGTGTTTACCTTTAAACGAAATGTTAAGACTACGATGACTATGTTACCTTAATATTTATAATATATATATCCATTCTCTGGTGCCCTCAGCTATAGGACTCCACTATTTCCATAACATTACCTTCTATGTGTTTACTCAATATACCAAAATCATTAAAATGATTTAACTTACTGGAAAATTGTCGTAAAGAGAAGGCTTGAACCATGAGTAAAAATGACTTTCACCTTCAAAATATGCATCTAGCCAGTACACTAGGACATGTTCTCATGGTAAATTTGATAAGCCTTGCATAGGTTAGCTTATCTATACTCTGCATACAATAGACTGAATCCTATCATGCAGTCTACTTAGTCTATCCATTTCTGGAGTGACATCCAGGCATTCTTATCTGTAGACGTCATTAAAGTAGTCACTCATTGGTGGTGGTTACTTACTAGGCTGTCATGACCTTTGGTTGTAGATAAAGTCACTGTGTTGGGAATTCGTTGTCCTTAAGGCCCAGTCACACTAAACAACATCGCTAGCAACATCGCTGCTAACGAACAACTTTTGTGACGTAACAGCGATGTTGCTAGTGATGTTGCTGTGTGTGACATTCAGCAACAACCTGGCCCCTGCTGTGAGGTCGTTGGTTGTTGCTGAATGTCCTGGGCCATTTTTTAGTTGTTGCTGTCCCGCTGTGAAGCACAGATCGCTGTGTGTGACAGCGACAGAGCAACAACTGAATGTGCAGGCAGCAGGAGCCGGCTTCTGCGGACGCTGGTAACCACAGTAAACATCGGGTAACCAAGAAGCCCTTACCTTGGTTACCTGATATTTACCTTCGCTACCAGCGTCCGCCGCTCTCAGCTGTCAATGCCGGCTCCTGCTCTGTGCACATGTAGCTGCAGTACACATCGGGTAATTAACCCCATGTGTACTGTAGCTAGGAGAGCAGTGAGCCAGCGCTAAGCAGTGTGCGCGGCTCCCTGCTCTCTGCACATGTAGCTGCAGTACACATCGGGTAATTAACCCCATGTGTACTGTAGCTAGGAGAGCAGGGAGCCAGCGCTAAGCGGTGTGCGCTGGTTGCCAAGGTAAATATTGGGTTGGTTACCCGATATTTACCTTAGTTACCAAGTGCAGCATCGCTTCCATGCGGCGCTGCTGGCTGGGGGCTGGTCACTGGTTGCTGGTGAGCTCACCAGCAACTCGTGTAGCCACGCTCCAGCGATCCCTGCCAGGTCAGGTTGCTGGTGGGATGGCTGGAGCATCGCAGTGTGACATCTCACCAGCAACCTCCTAGCAACTTACCAGCGATTCCTATCAGGTTGGATCGTTGTTGGGATCACTGGTAAGTTGTTTAGTGTGACTGGGCCTTTAGAATGAATGTGTTCCTGCCATTTTTTTATCAGTGTAACTTACTTGCTTTAAGGCCTTAAGGTACCGTCACGTAACGAGATCGCTAGCGAGATCGCGGCTAAGTCACCGTTTTGGTGACGCAGTAGCGATCCCGTTAGCGACCTCGTTATGTGTGACATCTACCAGCGATCAGGCCCCTGCTGTGAGATCTCTAGTCGTTGCAGAATGGTCCAGGCCATTTTCTTCAAAGGCGATGCAGGACACATCGCTATGTTTGACACTGTGTGACAGGGTCACAGTGACTGCTGAGATCGTTATACAGGTCACTACTTGTTCCTGCATCGCTGGTAAGATCTGACTGTGTGACATCTCACCTGCGATCTCCCAGCGACTTACCAGCGATCCTTATCAAGTCACATCGTTTTCGGGATCGCTGGTAAGTCGTTGTGTGTGACTGGGCCTTAAAGGCCCCTTTACACACTGAGACTTTCTAGCGATCCCACCAGCGATCCCAACCTGGCCGGGATTGCTACAAAGTCTCTTTTGAGTCGCTGGTGAGCTGTCAAACAGGCAGACCTGGCCAACGACGCAGCAGCGATGCGGACCTGCAGAACGACCTAGCTGGTCATTAGGCACGTGTTAAAGCAGCTATTTGAAAGGGAAGTTGCTAACAAAGTTGTTGTAACGGTGTCAAACACACCGATGCATGCTGCTCAGCGGGAAACAATGGACCAGAAAATGGTCCTGAAAGATTTGTAGCGATCAGCAACTTCACAGCAGGGGCCAGGTCGCTGATGTGTTTCACACACTGCAATGTCGCTGGGGAGGTCGCTATTGCGTCACAAAACGGGTGACGTTACAGCGATGTCGTTAGCAATGTTGCAGTGTGTAAAGGGGCCTTAAGACACACGTCGAGAAAAACGGTGCGAGTGGAGTGCGCTAAAACATCGCATTCCATTCGGACCAATATTAGCCTGTGTGTCAGCGCACGTGAGCGATTATTTTCTCAGCCCTACTCGAGCCGAGAAAACAATCGCAGCATGCTGCAATTGTAATGCGAGACTCTTTCTCTTGCACCCATTCAAGTGTATGGGGTGAGAGAAAAATCGCACTGCACTCGCCGTACACCGATGTACCACGAGTGCAGGGCGAGAATGGCAATAGCCGGCTACGGAGGAGAGAAGGAGATAAATTCCTCCCCTCCGCAGAGCTGGACCACCCCTCCTCAGTGCCGACCCACCCCCCACAGCTGATATCCGCTCGCATAGTCGGGCCTCAGTCGCAGGGACACTAGCATGACACTTGGCTCTGCTGTACTGCCAGCGTGATCCAAGTGTCATGCGAGGGGATCGCAGTAATCCCCATGTGGCCCCAGCCTAAAGCACAGGATGGCTCTATAAGCTTCCGACACCTATTCTTTGTCATGATATATAGTAAATAATAAATAATGGACTATAGAACGGTGCTTTTAACACAATCATCAGAATTCAGACTTTATGGGAGGATAAACTATTTTACTTGGGACACATAGCCACCATTATCCTCATCATCAACACTAAGGATTTCAGAAAGAACAGATACAAATAAGACTGAGAGGCAATACAATACCGTAAAAACAAACAGTCAACACAGCGCCATCTGCTGTCTGCTCCATGGCATTAGACTGCATTTTTTGCCATACTCTAACACAAGAACAAACATATAAACAGTATCCATAGTTATCCCAATTATGGATGAAAATCCAAGCACATTTTTCCACAATTTCCCCACCATGATTTAGTCACAAATGATTTTGGATTGTGTTTCTTCTAAGTTTTCTGTCACTTTTTAAGTCATCCAGTTGTGCAGGAACCACCATGGTCCTTACTAAATGGAAGAGGGGGGAACACTAGAGTCCCCTGCTGTTGTGCTGCTGCAATACAATGCTAAAAACAGCTAGAGATAATACAGGTTGTATCATGCCAATTATAAGTTGATGATATATCCTAGAATTATATAATTCATGTATTCATTCATTGAATACTGTACGCTTACTGAAATGTATTTAATAGTTTGTACAAATACCTTTGCTGATGATAACAGCTTCAAGACGCCTCCTCTAATGAGAAACTAGTTGCAGGCATTGCTCAGGTGTTTTTTTGGTCCGTTCTTCCACACTAATACTCTTCAAATCCTGAAGGTTCTATAGGCTTCATCAATGAACTCTGAGATTTAGTTCCTTCCATAAATGTTCTATTGGATTCAGGTCCGGTGATTGGCTTGGGCATTCCAGCAACTTTATTTTATTTTTCCTAAAACCAATTGAGAGTTGCCTTTGCTATGTGTTTGTGATCATTGTCTTGCTGAAATGTCCATCCTCATTTCATCTTGATCATCCTAGTAGATGGTAGCTGATTTTTATCAAGACTATCTTAGTACATTTCTCCATTCATCCTTCCTTAAATTAAATGAAGTTTGCCAGTGCTTTATGCTGAAAACCAGACCCACATCTTGATGTTCCCACCTCCAAACTTCACAGTTGGTGTCATGTTTTTTGGGGTGACGGGTAGTGCCTTTTGCCTCCAAACACTTTGTGTATTATGTCATTCAAAGAGTCAAATTGTAGTCACATCTGACCAGACTATATTCTCTCAGCATTTCATTTCACAAGCTTGTGTAAAAGTTGTTGAGCAAACTTTACATGCACTTGAACATGCTTTTAGTTAAGCAATGGAGTCGTCAGATCATGGAGGTTGAGTGTGTTGGGGATAAGAATTAAATAACCAAAAATACTTAATTCAGCCATTTCATAGACTTAGGTATATAGTTTAGTAGATGTAAAATAACACACATATGTATGAATGCTTTTGTTTCTTACTAACACACATATATATATATATATATATATATATATATATATATATATATATATGTATATATATATATATATATATATATATATATATATATATATATACACTGCATATTTTGTGTTTTTTCCTTAATACAATATATATAAGCACATGTAACTTAAAGATGGCTGCCACATCCTGTCTACACTCAAGATGATGAACAAAGGAGAATTTTCAACGTATGGACTGACCAATCCAGTAGAGACTATGCAAATTCCTATACGTGCTGAGCCCCGGCCTGCGATACTTGATTGGACTACACTCTTGTATACACCCATAGTGTAAAAAGTTTTGGGAACAATAAACGAGTAGTAGCTCTAGCGTCCGTCATGGAGAAGGTTCATAACCGATTCAGTGTCCGTTATTGTTCTTTCTCGCGTGCACACAAGACAATATAATTTGGACAGGGCAGTCAGACCTTAAAAGACCCATTGTAGTCTCATCCTCAACAAGTGCATTACTTATTATTTTCTTTGAAACAATTGTACCTGCTGATTCCAGGTCTTTCTGTAGCTCCTTACAGGTGGTTCTTGGCTCTTGGACAAATCTTCTGATAATTCTATTCATTCCTCTGTCTGATTGTATGGTTAACAGTACTTTCTCTGCCAGAATGACTGTTCAAACCGAGTGCAGGTGCTCGGGGCTTCATGGCAGGGACAATCATTTAAATACACCTCCCCACGTGCTTGTTTTTTCATCTATCTCCACCCTACCCTATTCTTTGAATTGACAGCTCTGGCTTCATATAGCCACAGAAGGGTCGAGATAGGTAGAAAACAAGCAGGTGGGAAGGTGTATTTAAAGAATTGGCACCGCTATGATGCAAGAGAGTCTGTACTTGGCTTGAACAGTATTTCTGTCCTTACAGAGTTGCTTTAAGTGGGCAGCACAGTGCCACAGTAGTTAGCACTGTTACATATAACACTGAGCCCATGGATCCTTGTCCAGACAAAGGCAACATGCATGGAGTTTGCCCTGGTGGAATTTCTTATTAGTTTTATACCAAGTAGAGTTATAAAGTCATACATGGCATATTCAGTGTACCTGATACAGCTTATAAGATGACCTGAAGGTACCTATATTTGGGAATCTAAGCAAAAACTGCAAACTAGGATGACCCTGCACAAACAAATTACAAGAAATGAGCTGGACACGCATGTGGGAAAATATTTCTATGGACAATTTATGGGACATACATATTACACTAATGTTGGCTTAACCTGCCAATGTTGACGGGTTTGGCAGACCGTGTAATGTGTATGAGAGTGCGACCAATTGATGGTCAGGAGAAATGTCAACAGCTCATTTCAGATTTCGGACTATCGATCACATTGTTTTCCTACAGATATGACTGAACTATAAATCACTCTGTATGTCAATATGGTGCTTGGAAAGGATACCACTCCATGTACAACATAAAAGTAAAAAAATCCAGCGATCTTTGACAATACAAGTACTTTAGGTTTTAATAGAAATTGCAATCCAGAAAGAAAATCAAAATCAATGACTTTTCAGTCAGCGAAGACCTTCTTCAGATGGATTACAGATAGAATCCTGTGTGAATCAGTACTATGTTATAAGGGGATAAATGCCCAGGTAAGGTGTGCCTGATTTTTTACATTTATGTTCTCCTAGAGATAAGGTGCTGTCCGATATGTCAGTCTGTGACTTTCTCATAAAAAACACAGGATCACTTGGCCGAGATTGTTGGCTGGGATGGCTATTGGCTGAAGCATCGTTCAGCCAACCGCCATCTAATGAGTATGGTCAGCCTTAATACTGAAAGGTCATTTTAAAAATGGCCTAGAAGGATCTGGAAATTTAAGCTGATAAGGATGTTCAGGACTTTGACAAAACGACTCAATCTAACACCTGGATTTATTACTCTCTACATCAACACACTACATATTTCCACCAAACAAAAGAGTCCTAACCATCATTCCCACCACTTCTCCATTTGTAACAAAAACCTTAATTTTTTAACCTTGAATTATCTTTGGGAGTCATCACTCCATCCACTCCATGCACAAATCTCATGTTGTAACATCTCTTAAATGTTGTGCTCTTGACTCAGTCATTCATTTATACACTGACCTGGTGAAGAGGCCTCTGTGCTCTGAAAGCTTCTTGAAAACTTGTGACTTTTTTTGGCATAAGTATTCACATAGATTTTTCTGACTAACACATTACCATAATATAAGTTTTTATTTTTTGCAATGACTTTATGTCATGATCCAGGCCGGCCTTTCCCTGCTGCTGGTTACACCCAGCTCTGGCCTGGCCATGTCAGGGGTTAACTTCCCTTGCCTCGTTCTGGATCCCAGGACGCTATATATTGCCTCTTTACCTATGGCTCAGTGCCAGGGATATTTCTGCCTTGCAGCTTGTATACTGGTTCTGGTAAGTGTTCCCGATCTCTCCTGCCTCCCTGCTACTGTGTCCTGACTTGTACCCTCCCCCGGTCCATGACTTCCTGCTCCTGTCTGTTGTATGTGTTTCCCTCTGCATACCTGATCTCATGGCTTCCGACTTGGTTCTTTTTTCTGACTTGATATTGATCCTCCCTTTGCAATGACTCGACTTTCCTGGCTAGACCCTGACTGTTTGACTACTCTATTGCCCCCTGGTGGCTTCCCTGTTAACTACTTTCTAAAGTTACTCTGCTGTACTTCAGCTGCCTTTCCGTTAAAGTGTTTCTTTGTCTCTCCTTCACTACTCTGCTGCCACCTAGTGGGGATTACGCTGTACTACGTCTTACTAGCCTTTGTACAGCGTGACACTTTATTTTTACAATTTGTACTTTTCTTGACACTTTTCAAGGGTAAACTAGGTAGAGATGAGCAGGAGAGGGTATCCATTTGACTTCCTGATAGAGTTATCATAAGTTATATATGCGCACAAATTATTGTACACATCTAGAGCAGCTCATTGCTGCCAAACATTTATTAAGGAAATAAATAAAAAAAAACACTTAGTGTATAAAAAGGCCAGTTTTATGTGAGCCTAGCAACCAGCGTCAAGGCGTATCTCTTTTTTTCTATGTCTCAATTTTTAAATTAATTTCCTTAGCAGTAATGTATGTCTAAATTCTCATATTCGATGTTTGCATACCTTAGCATCTCAGAGTGCATCTGTTTATTTGTTTAAGTACAGCTTTAAGTCTTATTTAGACGACCGCACTAGCAGACAAAGATGCTCAAAAAAAATTGCCAAGCCTTACACCATTGCCCTGTTTTATAAGACTATTATTTGTGCATTTGTAGTGCCAGTTTTGGTAAATTCTGAGTTGTATGTTCTTTCCATGTATGTGTTGAATTGGTCTTACTCCTATATAATTGGGCGTAAGAAGGAGAAATTGGATTGTAAGTTCATTTGGAGACAAAAACTGATTAATAGTGACAATCTTTGCACAGTGGTGTGGAATATATTGGTACTATACAATAAATGAGAAAGAAGTGCAAAAGAATGGTCTCAAACCTTTATCACTAGAGGAAACAAATTACGGTACTTGTGACCATTTTTTCCTGACCACACTCAGTCAGTCCCTGGGTGCTGCATTATATGATATTTTGGCTTTAGTTAGAAAATCTGATTAGGAGTTAGGTAATTCAGTCACATTTTATTGATAGATCCACGCTTGACAGAGCTCTCTTAAGAATTAATGGTTTGTAATACACTGAACAAAAAAAACCCTCTGTGACTATGGCCAGAGTGTTAGTGAAGATTTATGAATAGTATTACAGTCTGTTCATAGCCATAAACTCTAAAACGGACCAATCGTATGTGCAAGCGTTACACCATCTCTATATTTTAAAGCAGGAGTCCATTAAGTGTCATCAATAAAATAGCAAAAGTTCATACTTCTATGTGTAATATATAGGAGTCCACAAAGTCATTCAATTACTTTAGGTGAAAGTGTAGGACAACAATAAAATGTCTACTTTCCGGTATAAGTTGTGGTCTAATGGTATGTGCACATGGCGTCTTTTTCAGAAAATCCTCTTGAAAAAACGCTAACAAAAATGCCTGGACAAATTAATATATGGACAGCGACCTGACCATTAATCAAATGTGTTCTGTTTGGAAGCTGCTTACTAGTTTATAGGTCTAAAATAAGATGCCTGTGGCAAAGCCTCTTAAAAAATAATAAAAAAATGAAAAAAAAGATGCTTCTGTAAAAAAACACTGTGGATATGGTGGCACCTAAGATGTGCACATGCCTAAATACAGCTTTAAAATGAGAAAACTGATGACACTTATTAAAAAAATGTGAACAGGTGCAAACTGAACTCACACTCTATCAAATATACAGCAGCACTCTGAGATGCTAGGGTATGTAAACATTGAATTTAGGAATTTAGATGCATTACTGCTACGAAAATAAATTAATAAATTGAGACACAGCATATAAAAAAGCCAGTTTTATGTGAGCCCAGCAGCCAGCAGCAAGGTGTTTCTCTTTTGAGATAAGTGTCTCAATTTTTACATTTATTTCTTTAGCAGAAATGCATGTCCAAATTCCCATATTCAGTGTTTGCATCCCTTAGCATCTCAGAGTGCATCTGTTTATTTGTTTAAATACAGATTTAGGTCTTATTAAAATGATGGCAATACGGGAGCATTATAGCATCTGTATTGCAACCACAAGTCCCATGTTGACCTGGAGGTCTATGACCTAGATTAAAGGCCCCGTTACACGCAATGACATATCTAACGATTTGTCGTCGGGGTCACGGATTTCGTGACGCACATCCAGTGTCGTTAGCGACGTTATTGCGTGTAACAGCTACGAACGTCTGTTAATGATCAAAAATACTCACCTAATCGTTGATCGTAGACACGTCGTTCATTTTCAAAATCTCGTTAGTTGTTGTGGACGTAGGTTGTTCGTCGTTCCTGAGGCAGCACACATCGCTACATGTGACACCCCGGGAACGACGAACAACAGCTTACCTGCGTCCTCCGGCAACGAGGTGGGCGTGTCACCACCCCTCCGCTTCTATTGGTCGGCCGCTGTGTGACGTCGCTGTGACGGCGCATGAACCTCCCCCTTAATGAAGAGGTTGTTCGCCGCCCACAGCGACGTCGCTAGGAAGGTAAGTTCGGGTGACGGGTGTTAGCGATATTGTGTGCCACGGGCAGCGATTTTCCTGTGACGCACAAATGACGGGGGCGGGTGCTTTCACAAGTGACATCGCTAGTAAAGCCCCCTTAACAGTATCATTGGGATTTTTAATGCTAGTAGTTTGCTTTCACAGACTTGCAGTCAGGCTTAGAATTGAGGTCTTATCAATATTTGCTTTGATTTGTTGCCCCACAGCATATGAGAAGGATTTATTACATAATTCATCGATTAAAAAACTGCAGACTGATATGGTCCAAACAATAATATACTTTTCTTTATTATACAATTTTTGTTTTTATAGAGGAAGGGGTACTTTGCACACTATGACATTGCAAGCCGATGGTAGCGATGCCGAGCACGATAGTCCCCGCCCCGTCGCAGCTGTGATATCTTGTAATAGCTGCTGTAGCGAAAATTATCGCTACGGCAGCTTCACATGCACTTACCTGCCCTGCGACATCGCTCTGGCCGGCGACCCGCCTCCTTCCTAAGGGGGCAGGTCGTATGGCGTCACAGCGACGTCACACGGCAGGCGGCCAATAGAAGCAGGGGGGCGGAGATGAGCGGGACGTAAACATCCCGCCCACCTCCTTCCTTCCTCATTGCAGCCGGGACGCAGGTAAGGAGATGTTCCTCGATCCTGCGGCTTCACACACAGCGATGTGTGCTGCCGCAGGAACGAGGAACAACATCGTAACATCGGTCCTTCCGAAATTATGGAAATGACCGACGCTACACCAATCATACGATTTCGATGCTTTTGCACTCGTTAATCGTAGTAAAAAGGATTCACATACTCCAATGTCGACAGCGACGCCGGATGTGCGTCACTTTCGATTTGACCCCATCGACATCGCACCTGCGATGTCGTAGTGTGCAAAGTACCCCGAAGAGTACTTGAACTCTAGTGCTACCTATTGTAGCAGTCCTAATAGTTATAACGGCCCTTTATCAAGCCTCACTATATGACTCAGTATAAAAGCCAAACTAAAATCTCCATTATGCATGAGCTCTAATTTGGGTGAATGAGAAGCTTCTGACTAGTCTTAAAGGGATAACATGTCTCCTTGTGGAGAGTGACATGCTTGGCATATCAGTCTAAGGAGGCTTATGAGCCATGCAATGCTTCTTTGGAAAATTAAATATGAAAATTACCAACATTTGCATATTTAATTTCCCAGAGAAGCATTGCATGGCTCATGAGCCCCCTTATACTGAAATGCCAAGCATGTCACTCTCCACAAAAAAAAATGTTACACTTTAGTCCCCAGTCAGATATCTCTCTTTAAAAGATACCTGATGGGGTTGATGAAAGCTACTGAAATTCTATGGATGTAAAAAAAAAAAAATATATCAAAACAGTAGGTGAATAATTATGTCATTGAGATCTATGCTTATTGTACTACTCAGTGCATGAAAATGTAAGGGTCTTAAAAGTTTGTTTTCTTTTTGCTTTTTTACCAGTACTAATACATTCTTAGGCCCGTTTCACACGTCAGTGAAAAACAGTGACGTTTTTCACTGGCGTGTAAAACATGCACATTTCCCTGCGTGTGCCGTGAATCACGGCACACGTGGGTTGTCTAAGTGCAATCCGGGCTCCGTTCTCCGTGGCCCGTGATTGCACTTAGAAAACAACTCACCTGCGCCCGCTCCTGCTCTCTGTGGTGCTAAATCCTCCCGCGGTGCAGCATCCGGCCGGCACGGACCCCTGCAGCAGCTGCTTCCGGGTCGGCTGTGTCGCGCATAATGAATATGCGCGACAGTAATCAGCCGGCTCAGAAGCAGCAAGCTGCACGGGCTGCAGAGGACATCGCTGGACAACGGGTGAGTTAAAATGTTTATTATTTTAAGTGCACGTTTTTTTCTGGCACGTGTTTCACGGACCACACCACTGCGTGGAACATCAGTGATGCCAGAAAAAAATGGACATGTCTCCGTGCAGCAATCACGCACACGCGGGTACGCTGCACGGAGACACGTGCAGTGACAAATCACTGACGTGTGAGCAGACCCATTCATTATAATGGGTCTGCGTATGTCAGTGATTCTGGTACGTTTAAAAAAAAGCACAAACGTACCAGAATCACTGACGTGTGAAAGGGGCCTTAGTATAACTCATGGTGATGCTGTATGGTGCCTCCAACAAGATGCAAGCCTAAGGGTGTAGAATTCTTTGAACACCATTTCACACAGAGCAATTATATGGGCAAGTTTATAAGCCCATTGCTTGAAAGATCAATATACGTAATAGAATTAAATTGATGTATGCATTTACATTGCGAGCCCTGAGAGAAAGCTGACTTCAAAACTAGAGTTTGTCAGACAAGTACTGTGTTTCCCCGAAAATAAGACCTCCCCCGAAAATAAGACCTAGCCGCGGTCAATAATGAAGTGTCATGCAGCAGTAAAAAAGTTGACACTGCAGGACACTTCATTATAGACAGCGGACACCCCCTAAAGAAAGAAGAGAGAAGACCCCTATCATAATCACCAGACGCCGGAGCAGGTGAGCGCATCAAGGTACTGCGGTGGAACACACATGCACACACATGTCAGATCACAAACACACACACACACACATCAGATCACAAACACACACACACTACAGATCGCATCCACACACTCACCACATCCAGCAATATCGCTTGCTTCTTGGCGGCGATACTGTGCACTGCAGTGACCTTCCAGGACCTGCCGGAGGATCACATGGCTGGAAGCATGTGGTATCTCCGGATGTTGTGAGTGTGTGCGCGCGATTGTACCGGTGTGTGCAATATCATGAGTGTGTGTGAGGGTATGCGATCGGATGCGTGCGTGTATGCTGTCTGATGTGTGAGTGTGTGTGTGTGTGAGTGTATGCGATCGGATCTGTGAGTGTCGGCAGGAGGCAGAGGAAGACGTCGTGCAGCACAGCTGCTGGGAGCGCCCACTGGAAAGCACAGGGAGGAACGAAGTGAAAGCTGTGTGTGTGTGTGTATGCTGTCTGGTGTGTGAGAGAGATCTTATGTAAGCGAGTGTCAGTCAGATGTAGGGGAGCACAGCTGCTGGGAGATCACAGGGAGGAATGATGTGGAATCTGATGTGTGTGTGTCTGTATGAGTATGTGTGAGTGTGATGGGATCTATGCAAGTGTCAGCCAGAGGCAGGGGAGGACGGAGTGCAGCACACCTGCTGGGAGATCACAAGAGGATCTGGGAGCCATACAGATGCCTAGGGCTGGTAAGTATGACGATCATGGGAAGGGAGGGTCTGCTTTTTGTGGGGGGTAAACACCACCAACCATGTCTCCTCGAGAATAAAACACCCCCTGAAAATAAGACCTAGTACTTTCTTCAGGGCAAAAAAAAAAAAGACAGTGTCTTATTTTCAGGGAAACAGGGTAATGTGCATGGCCATCTTTCGAGATGAACTCAAAAGATAGCTGGACACAAACTAGTTCTCTACAGTACACCAGTGACTCAAACATGAGATGGGGCATTCAGAAAAATACAGCATTCATAGCGTCTGAAGAGATCAAAACAATTTCATGGAACTTATTGGCATTATTATTATTATTATTATTACCACAGCATACCTCCAAACTATGCAACTATACTGGATTCGGTGGTACGCTTTCATATTGGCAAAGCTATCCTGCTTTCCTGGGAGGTTGGGGGTATGCCCCAATTTTGATTGGATCTGTTTCTTCAAGACACAGATACAATAGAATTTAATGGTGGACCAAGGAGCTTACAGATCCTGCTTCCCAGTTCCATTTGGAAGAATGAAGTCACGTGATATTCTCAGGTGACATGTATCAAAGAACAACTCAGCATCAGAGAAGCAGGACACACATGCAAGGGAGATGCTTATATGGGGCATTGTACTGTGTAAGGGGATGGTAAGGGGCATCATATTGTGTGAGGAGACTGTAAGGGGCATAATACTTTGGGATGGGAATGTAAGGGGTATGATAATATGTAGCGGGGGACTGTAAGAGGCATCATAATGTGTGATTATAGAAATGGTTGTCCAAAGACTCAAGCGGATAAATTCCAGGACTCAGTAGATATTCTTAAATTTTTTTTTTCTTTTTACAAAGCAGTTTTATTTAAATAGTTCCATTAAAAATACATCCACATGTGGGGCAAGACAAATATCGGATAGGAGTAGTGGTCTCTCGGACCATTGTGTGAGGGAAATATTAAGAATATCTACTGAATCCTGGAATTTGTCCGCTGGAGTCTTTTCGAGGTTGGCTCCTGCCCTGTTTCCTTATGGACTCTATATCCGGACCGTATATGAAATTCCACACATCGGGGAGTACCGGTAAGCTGGCTTTAGAATATTTTGTATTTTTTATAATGTGTGATTGGGACAGTGAGGGCATCATACTGTGTGGGGGACACACCGGAGGTATCATACTGTATGGGGAGACTGTGGGTAGCATCATAATATTGTGTGAGGGATATGGGCAACATCATACTGTCTGAGAGGCACTGTTAAGTCATGAAACTTGGGGAAGAAGTACTGGAGCCATAATATTGTGTGGATGGGACACTAGGTATACAGTCATATGAAAATGTTTGGGCACCCCTATTAATGTTAACCTTTTTTCTTTATAACAATTTGGGTTTTTGCAACAGCTATTTCAGTTTCATATATCTAATAACTGATGGACTGAGTAATATTTCTGGATTGAAATGAGGTTTATTGTACTAACAGAAAATGTGCAATCCGCATTTAAACAAAATTTTGACCGGTGCAAAAGTATGGGCACCCTCATCAATTTCTTGATTTGAACACTCCTAACTACTTTTTACTGACTTACTAAAGCACTAAATTGGTTTTGTAACCTCATTGAGCTTTGAACTTCATAGGCAGATGTATCCAATCATGAGAAAAGGTATGTAAGGTGGCCACTTGCAAGTAGTTCTCCTATTTGAATCTCCTATGAAGAGTAGCATCATGGGCTGCTCACAACAACTCTCAAATGATCTGAAAACGAAGATTATTCAACATAGTTGTTCAGGGGAAGGATACAAAAAGTTGTCTCAGAGATTTAAACTGTCAGTTTCCACTGTGAGGAACATAGTAAGGAAATAGAAGAACACAGGTACAGTTCTTGTTAAGCCCAGAAGTAGCAGGCCAAGAAAAATATCAGAAAGGCAGAGAAGAAGAATGGTGAGAACAGTCAAGGACAATCCACAGACCACCTCCAAAGATCTGCAGCTTCATCTTGCTGCAGATGGTGTCAATGTGCATCGGTCAACAATACAGCGCACGTTGCACATGGAGAAGCTGTATGGGAGAGTGACGCGAAAGAAGCCGTTTCTGCAAGCACGCCACAAACAGAGTCGCCTGAGGTATGCAAAAGCACATTTCGACAAGCCAGTTACATTTTGCAAGAAGTCATGTGGACTGATGAAACAAATATTGAGTTGTTTGGTCATACAAAAAGGCGTTATGCATGGAGGCAAAAAAACACGGCATTCCAAGAAAAGCACTTGCTACCCACAGTAAAATTTGGTGGAGGTTCAATCATGCTTTGGGGCTGTGTGGCCAATGCCGGCACTGGGAATCTTGTTAAAGTTGAGGGTCGCATGGATTCAACTCAGTATCAGCAGATTCTTGACAATAATGTGCAAGAATCAGTGACAAAGTTGAAGTTACGCAGGGGATGGATATTTCAGCAAGATAATGATCCAAAACACCGCTCCAAATCTACTCAGGCATTCATGCAGAGGAACAGTTACAATGTTCTGGAATGGCCATCCCAGTCCCCAGACCTGAATATCATTGAAAATCTGTGGGATGATTTGAAGCGTGCTGTCCATGCTCGGCGACCATCAAACTTAACTGAACTGGAATTGTTTTGTAAACAGGAATGGTCATAAATACCTTCATCCAGGATCCAGGAACTCATTAAAAAAAAATTTTTGCAAAAGGAGGATCTACAAAATATTAATGTCACTTTTATGTTGAGGTGCCCATACTTTTGCACTGGTCAAATTTTGTTTAAATGCGGATTGCACATTTTCTGTTAGTACAATAAACCTCAATTCAATCCAGAAATATTACTCAGTCCATCAGTTATTAGATATATGCAACTGAAATAGCTGTTGCAAAAACCCAAATTGTTCTAAAGAAAAAAGGTTAACATTAATAGGGGTGCCCAAACATTTTCATATGACTGTATCATATTGTGTGTGGGGACAATATGGACATGATACTGTGAGTAAAACAATCTGTTTGGCAGAAGTGCATTTTTTATATAAAACTTGATATCATACCATATGAAAAAAAACAACAGCATTTTTCTTCAAAAGATTAAAAAAAATATATTTTCAAAAATGATTATTGTCGTGCACCTGAAAAGAGGATTGATGCATACGGTATATTTCAACACATTTTATCCTTTTACATTTATGGGTCACATGACAAGATGAAAGTCACAAGTGGATGTGATAATCAACCATGTTTAGCATTCATTTAACGTGTGAAGTGCAGACATGTGGGGACTCGGAACTGCTCATGCATAATAAACGCTCAGTGGTATGCTGATAAATGCCATACACAGTGTTGTCTACGACGTGTGGATACTACCAACAACAAGATCCACTTTTTTGTAATAACAACAGATAAGCTCATAGAGATGTTATCAGGCTGCATTCACTGTTTCCATAAATTTGGGCATTTATAATAAATCACTTCAATAGCACGATCTCGTTTTCTATATTTCATAAGCAGATATAACAGATTATTTTTTTCTAATTGTCAATTATAATGGAACAAAATATTGTTTTAAATACAGAATTTAGCACCTTTAACAAAATGGTGTTTAAAGTGATATTTCCATCTTGTCCATTTTGTGCATTGTGTAACGGGACCCTCATCTATTTGCTGTCACTGGAGAGATGGTCAGATTTTTGTAAAGGAATTCCGATCACCTATCCACTAACAACAACATACATATATCATGCATACATACATCAAAATAGATATGGGTCAAAATTATGGAACCTGCACCAACTATACATTTATAGCTTATCTGATGGATTGATGGATAAGGAAAAGAGAAAAATCCAAAGTCATGGATATCCATGACTAAGACATTACCGGTGTCGAAACGTTCCGCTATGGCATCATTTAATGGTTTGATAAACAGAACATGATTTTATCCCTACCTATTTCTGGTGGATGTTTCTCTTCTCCTTGAGCTTCTGCAGCCCTTGCCAGGGCGTTGTCCGTGCGGATCAAGTGACAAAATTCCATACCACCATTAAGGGTGAGCTGGCTCTTTTTCTATTATCTGATGGATACGCCATAAATGTAACAGAATGGGAATACCTCTTTTAAGGGTCTTCTAGGACCTTATGATAGAATGCCCATGTTATATAAGTGGCAAAGTCCCAGCAACTTTACTGTTCGGCTGAAATTAGACTTTGGCACAGCTTCTTATATTGTGTAGTGGCCATGAATAGTAATATATTGCTCACTGCAAGTTATTAGGAAAGAGCGTGAAGAGCCTTTGATATATAGACGGACACCAGCCTTGGTTTTCTGAAGCTGCTTCAATTTTCTAATTTGTGATGGTGCTGGGAGTCTGACCCCCACCAATCTAATACTGATGACCTTACAAAATGATTATTAATAATAAGCTAGTAAAAGAAAATAAAAAAAAGAGCCAGTCACCAGGCCAAACGTGACCAGTTTTTGTTCTTATTTATTCCTGCTGAGTATGCCATTTGGTTCCATAGGCTTGGGCCTTTGTACTGCTAATTCATATGGACTTGAGCAATGAAGCATGGCTCTCAGGCTCCACTTGGTTGAGTATTTAGGCTGCTCTGCATTATTATACTGTGAACCACGACCCCTTAGTAAACACCATGAAAGTTAGCACCAATAGCAGATTTAAAAACCAAAAATATTAGCCTGCTTACTCGAGGGTGCTGTAGTAATAAAGAAAGAGCAAAAAAACATCTGCTTTTGACCTGGTATAACAGGTCCTCTTAAAGTAAAAAATAAAAACCGGTAAACACAGATTCTGGAGCTGTGGCTGTCTGACAAAGATGCATATATAGAGATGTTGTACAGCTTTCTTAGGCTAAGGACACGCCGCAAGTAAAACGTAGCGAGTGGAATGCGCTAAAAAAATTGCATTCCACTCGGACCAATGTTACTCTATGGGGCAGCTCCCACGAGAGATTTTTTCTTCAGCCCTAATCGGACCGAGAAAACAATCGCAGCATGCTGCAGTTGGAATCCCATCTGTATTCACTCGCAGCCATTCAAGTCTATGGGTGCGATAGAAACATCGCACTGCACTTGGATGACACCAGAGTGTGGTGCAATAATCGCATCAGCTGATAATGGAGGAGTTGTGAAGATTAATCCCTCCTGCTCCTCTGCAGTGTGTGCCCTCTCCTCCTCGGCTGTACTGTGATTGCACAATCACATCACAGTGGTTTGACACTCGGCTTACACTTCTGTAGAGCGGGAACCAAGTGTCATGCACTTGCAGTAGTGCTCCCGTGGCCCCAGCCTTAGAGCTCTGAACAGTAAGGTTGTGTGCACACATTGCCTTTTTGTGTGCAGATTTGTCACAAAAGCTAAAGGAACCTGATGCCAGTAAAGTCAATGAGAATCCTGAAGTCTCATGCACAGGTTAAGTATTTTCTCCTTGCCAATTTGGTACAGAAAATAATCTGCAGCATCTCAATTCTTCCAGTGTTTTTGCTGCAGACTTCACCAATTTTCACAAATGGGAAAAATCTGCACCAAAAACACGGCAAAAATGCTTGTTTTCACAACTGCATTTTTCCTGCCAAGAGATGCAGAAATGGTGCGGAAAGTTCTGCACCAAAACCAAAACGTGCACATTCCCTAAATCTATGCATGAAGTGATGGGCCATCTATTTCCCCCTCACCACTTTTTGATACCTGCTCAGCTCTCACCAAGGTTTCTGAGTAACACCAAAATGGAAGGAAAGGATCCAGCACAAATTCCTTATTGATAAAAAGTTTTTCTTATTCTTTATTGGAGTATTAAAAGCAAAAACAAAAAGGAGACCGAAGATTGGAAGCTTACATTAAAGCATGGGTGCTCTTAACGTGTTTCGGACTTTAAATAAAAGCAAACTAAGTCCTTAGTAATAAGTGACTTATGACTAAGGACTTAGTTTGTTTCTATTTAAAGTTTGAAACGCGTTAAGAGCACCCATGCTTTAATGTATGCTTCCAATCTTCGGTCTCCTTTTTGTTTTTGCTTTTAATGCTTCAATAAAGAAAAACTTTTTATCAATAAGGAATTTGTGCTGGATCCTTTCCTTCCATTTTGCTGTTGCTTATCCTATGCTGGCGTGGACCTACCAGCGGACCCTTGCACCCTAAGGATTTGAGCAGTTTGGCTGGCTGGTGAGCTGAATCTTTTTTCCTTTCTGAGTAACACACATGATTTACAAACAGTTGTATTCAATATTGGAAATATCTATCCATATATTTATTTTTAGTGAGAAATGCAGTTTAAGGTCTTGTGCACACAGTGCATATTTTGAACACGTTTACACTTTTAGATTTTACTCTAGGTCTTGTTAAAAAAAGACAAGCCCATCTGAACCTGGGCCAGATCGTATCTGTGCAAATAACAGTCAGTTTAAGTGCATCTATTACATTTAGTGTATTTTTGTAGATTTTCATTGCCAAGCAGTAGTAGAAACCAACACACAGTTGAGAGCACTTGACATATTTTAAAAGTTGTATGTCTCCATTGATTTATTTCAGATGTGACACAGATTTCACCTATCGCTCTTTAAAGCCTGAAATCTGATGAAAAATTGGCTGCAAAGTCCACATGACTATAAGAAATGGCTTATGAGAGAAATTTGCTTACACTAGACAAATAATGACATTTAGCGCACACATGACTTTAACGTGACCCTTCGGTTCAAAATAAAAATTTGACAATAAATGCATAATGCATGGATGATCTTTCTGGTGAGATTGCTCTGATTCTAAGACCTCTATAATTTCTATAAAAGGGCTGCCAGCTTCTGAGACTACTTTATGAACAGGGTGTTTAGTAATCTGAGTCACTCATCCTTCTACGTTTGTCTAGTCCATACAGGAGCAGAAGTGGTGTCTCCGAATGAAGCCCCCTGCGTTTTAGCTTAGTCACTGATCAGTTCTTAGTGCAATTTTCCCTATTGCATGGAAGGAATGGGTTGAGTTTAGCACCAAATGTTATACAAATGCAGGTTAATGATACTGGACCAGAACCCTAAAATTGCCTAATTTATAAAGTATATTACCTGGTTTAAAGGGGTTGTCTATTACTAGGACAACCCGTTCTGAATCCACATATTTCCCTCAGGTAACATAAAAAAGCCTATACTCACATTCGTGGTCAAAGAAGATCCAGCGGTGCCAGTGCTCATGTGACATTGTGACGTCATGCGAGCCCACGTCCAATCAGTGCCAGTTTTTGTCTCCCCACCTTGGGACAAACAAGTTAATCAACAGGAAGTGATCACTGTGGCTGTCGCTCGGTTCCTGTTGATTTCTTCTGTTTCCAAAGGCGAAGAAACAGAAGCCGGCGCTGATTGAACATGTGGGTCGCATGATGTCACAACATCACATGAGCCATGGAACTGCTGGACCCTGGAGATGAATATAGGTTTTTTTATTTTACCAAGGAGAAGCTGTCACACTTAGTATGGGGGAACATCAGACAAATGATGAAAGGGGAGGGGGAAAGAGGTAAACCCAGTCTCTCGGAAAGGGGGAAGATGGTGACCCGTTGTAAAACCTTCCACTGGCCCCTGGCTCCCTTGATGTCTCTAGATTGCTTCTGCACCTATATGCTGAACAGGATACCAAGTCCCTGGCTGACCATGAATTGGCCCTCGGTAGTGACTGGATGGGATGAGCACTAGTGAACCCTACTAAGACCTAAAGAACACACAGGGAAAATGAACAGTGGAATGGGAATGGACAACTTATGTTCAAGATGACATTGGAAGAATGACAGCAACATACATACAACATATGTTTCAACAGGAGATTTCAAGCTGACTGCTTGTGATCTGGACAGCATAGGAGTAAACACTATCACCAACAACAAACCAGGGGGAAATGCAGGTATGCAGCTCTGGCATAAATTAAGAGACCACTGCACAGTTTTATAAAAATCAGCTTCTCTACATGTCGATTCCAGTGTCAGTTGCATTCCAACCAGAGTACACCTCATTCTACTGGCCAGGAGCGGCATAAGGTCACCCAAAAGCAGTGTGAAAGACTGAGGGAAAGCATGCCAAGACACATGAAAGATGGGATTAAAAATCATCGTTATTCCACAAAATATTGATTTCGGAACTCCTCCTGAGTTAAAACATTTGTATTGTTGTTTCTAAATGATTATGAATTTATTTTCTTTGCATTATTTGAGGTCTGAAAGCAATGCATTGTTTTGTTATTTTGACCATTTCTCATTTTCAGAAAATAAATACAAAATGTATTGTTTGGAAATTCGGAGACGTTGTCAGCAGTTTATACAGTAGAATAAAAGAACAATTTACATTTTACTCAAAAATATACCTATAAAGAAATAAAATCAGAAAAACTGAAATTTTTGCAGTGGTCTCTTATTTTTTTTGCCAGAGCTGTATATAGACACAGGAAATGGGGATAAGGATTTGTAGCTGAACTGCCAAGATATCCACAGGGTCCTAAAAGGGAAAGTGTTAAGCCCAACAGGGAACATACATAGAACTCCTTTCACACCAAGGAAGAAAGAATGGTATATCAAGGAGCAGTTTGTGCAGGTAAACACAGCAACCTTCTGTAGCTGAGCACCACAGGGTTGTCTGTAAAACCAAGTCACACCCATGACCTAAGAATGTGGAATCAGAAGGGGTTGTCCTAGTAATGGACAACCCCTTTAACGTAATAGATAATATGAATACATGTCCTTTAGACACAGTAATGTCATACACTTAACATCAATTTTTCTCCACAGTTCAGACATTTCAAGCCAGAACCATAACTTAGCCATGTTGTGCCATTCTCTCACCAATAGTGACTGAAATACTATGCCATAGAACTCATCCCATTACTCGAGCTAGATTGATGGCAGGATTTCCTACCAGGCTCCTACATCATTTTAGATTACGTTATTTTTTATAATGCTTTTGGCAATAAGCACAAATCACTATTGTCTAAGTTTGAACAAGTTCCATTATTGGAGCTTAGAGCGACTGAATGAACCATATTTTGGGAAGAGGCAGGTATTTATTCTTCTAACCCTGGGAAACAAGCACTAGATCTCGGCTGAGGGAGTTCGGATGATTTTTTTTTTGTCAGCACATCTATTCATAATGTATTTTTCATTCCTTTCCTTTGGACTGCAAGTTCACAGCTGCAGGGAATATTGCTTTTCATACTTCTGCTACAGCGTCATATAGACAAAAGCTGAGCGGAAAAAATGCTGAGACAAAATGGCAAGTTACAATGAAGAGCTTCCTCGACGAGGACTCTCCAGAAGGAAGCTTGTGGGAGCACACTGGCAGCACATTCACGCTCTTTTGTATTAGTGTGTATTGCATCATGCTGGCTGGACTGAGATCTTTACAAAAGATGTAACCGCTCTGTGTACAACAGGGATGCATAAAAGAACCTCCATAGGCTGCCAAGAAAAATGGATATCTTTTACAACTTTGTCAGAGGGCCATGTAGCTCAACCCACTGTGCTAGGCACGATTTACACCTCTCAGGAGAACGGAAGGATCTAAAAAACAACTCAGAACTGGAATAACCAGTGTATTCCTAGATTTCTACCGGGCACACACTTTAGTGGAAACCTTCTAAACTGTAATAATATAATGAAACTTCATAATGTTGACATTATCCAATAAGGGTGGGACTACATTCCATCCAAGTGCATGGGAACACATAAATACATACAAGTCATATAATAGTTACAGCGTTTGCATAGTGTAAATATTCATACACACATTCACTAAGCATATAGGTAGCATAGTGTTCAAGCTTAGTCCAAGGCTGGGCTACATTTTTAAAAATGACCTTGCTGACCTGACAAGGTCAACGCAACACTGTTCGCGAAAACCCAACATTCAAGGTCACCTTGAACCAGTCCAAAGGAAAGGATGAAATATCTACTATATATATATATATATATATATATATATATATATAATCATAACAGGTAATCAACATATGTTGGAGCATGAAGATATACGAGATCCCATACTCTAGATGGGTTCTTTGGGGAGTTTTGTGTTACTGGATTGGAAATACATCACAGCAAGACAGAGCTGGTCCACAGGGATTTGATATTATTACCCAGAGCTATCTTGATGTGGCATAGTCCATCCACCATCAGCCCTGTGCTGTACAGGGAAAATGAGACTTCTCTACAATCGATGCTCTGGTTATTGCAGGGAGTCACAATTCAAAAAGCCATCATAATGCAAACACATCAGAGTTTCAACCACAAGCATGGGAGCATTTCTCTTAGTAACCAGGAAACAGGTGACAATGACATCTTTCTATTCTTTCCATTTGATTTCACTTACCTTGGCTAATGGCCCTGCAGCTCTTTCCTGGGCTGAAAGCAGAAAGGACCTCATGCAATAGGTAGTCTTCATTTACCAGAAAGACAGGACTTGTGATGCTTGTCCTTTAAGTGTCTCTAAACATGGTTTGCATAGCTGGATATCGGCTTATCTATTCTTTTGAGCATTTGCTTCCATACATGGATCTGTTCCCAACACTAACTCCAAGCTGTCAAAATGCAACTATCTGGAAGCTTTCAGCTTCATCCAACACATAGGAGATAAAAAGGAAAGCCTCGGTTATTATTTGGCACCTATGTAACAGCGGCGTTACCTATTTCACTTGATCTACTATGAATACCATGCATCTCATAAATCACCCAGAACTCTGCGGATGTGGGTATTTAGCCCTTTTTAAAAAGGAAGTGCTGAGGTTTCCTTTGCTTGATCCCTCATGTTAGTAGCCTCATGACGTCTGTCTTGTGTACAGAACAAAAAGTGTTTAAAATAATTGCTGTATGTGTGAAAACACGCATATAACAATGCTTCAATAGTAAAGCAGAGCAAAAAGATAAGTATAATTTCCTTCTATATGGAAATTCTATAAAAGTGCTGATTTTTTACATTTAATCTGAGTGACTCCTCCAATTGGCACTGATTCACTTATTTCATGCCCCCCATACCAAAGTTATGTTCTCCTTGGAAATATAAATGCAGATTTTCCCTTTAACCAACTAGGTGTATACAATAGAAGTTCTCCTGGGGTCTTCATGAATCCTCCAGAAAATAGAATATTTGGGCAATTTGGAACAGAACTGTTAAAGCTAAATTCTGATCAGTATAGTCCATCACTATTCCATCTAGAATCAGTAGTCCATAGAATGACCAGTTTGCATTTCAATGACAATTAGTTATTTTCAATATTTTCACAGGCCTGACTGCTGAGGGATCCCAATGCCCAAAATGCCCTCATTAATAAAGATGTTCTTTATTGGAAACAGCAGAACCCCCCCTGCATTTTAGAGATGCTCTAACACAGTCATCTTGTGTCATGCTAGGTATGAGGAAACGACAAAAAGCGAGGGATGGAAAGAGAGAAACCCTGTCTCTAGGGAAGGGAAAGATGGTACCCCTGATAAAACCTTCCACTGGCCCCTGGCTCCCCTGATGTCCCTAGATAGGTTCTGCAGCTATGTGCCTAACAGGATACCTAGGCCCTGGCTGACCCTGAAATGGGCCCTAGGCAGTGACTGGACGGGATGAGCACTAGTCAAGCCCACTAAGTCCTAAAGAACACACAGAAAAACCAAACAGGTGAATGTAAATGGACAACTTATCTATAGCATGACTTCAGGAGAAGTACAGCAAAACTCAGCAACGTGTCTCCCAGGTAATTCCAAGCTGACTACTTGCAATCTGGGCAGCATAGAAGTAAAACTCTGTCACTGGCAATAAACCAAGGGGAAATGCAGGTATATATGGACACAGGAAGTGAGGCTGAAGATTTGCAGCTGAATTGTCAAGATATCCACAGGGTCCTAAAATGGAAAGAGTTAATCTTAAAAAATACATCGAACTCAATACACACCAAAGAAGAAATAATTAAATATTAAGGAGCAATTTGTGTAGCCAGATGCAGTGACCTTCTGCAGCCAGACACCACAAGGCTGTCTGTCAACCGTGACAGACCCGTGACATATTGCAATCACAATGTCCTTATATGTGTTCCCCATCTTCCTGCTTCCAACACTTCAACTTCTTTTGTTGTTTAATATGTCCCAATCTGTGCTATTGTAACTCAATATTAGTCACTTTACCTGTCAGTGGTCAAAGGGTGCAATACCCAGCACACGAGACAGGGTGTACTTATTTATTCCAATGAAAAGAGGGGAAGGCGAGGGAGGTAGGGGGGAATTTAGTAGGGATTATGGACCAGGTTTGGAAAACCCGATGCTTCATGGGAGTACTCGAAAACAGGAAGTGGTGGGGAGTAGGAGGGGAGGGGAGCAGGGGGGGAGGGGGGAAGGGGTAGGGTAGAGGCAGCATGGGGAGATACTACAACTATGCAAGGGGTGTATCACTGCTGATCCATAACTCTGTGCAATATGAAGAGATAGAAGTGTATGTGGATAAAGAGGGACAGTGTGTGGCCGTCAAGTGTAAAATATTTGGCAGACTCATGTGTATAGCTGCAATATATATACCACCTCCATATAAGTGCACCAAACTAAGGGAGATAAGGGAGTTCTCTGAGAAGGGGGGAGTAATCCCTTTTTTACTGGTGGGGGACTTCAATAATGTGATAGACCTGTACTGGGATAGGAGTAGTAGACCTCCAGGTATTCAGGATAGTTGTATGACTTCGTTTGGCACTCTTATTGGGGAACTTGGAATGGTGGATGCCTGGCGAGTGAGGAATGGGAGGGTATCCTGCTTCTCTTGTTATTCGGCTTCACATAACACTCTGTCCCGCATTGACATGGCTCTAGCTAGTGATCTGATGGATGCAATGATAAGCGACGTGCAATATCTGACAAGAGTGATTTCAGATCATAGCCCAATTCTAGTGTCCATACGACGGGGAACCCTGACAGGGGGAAGGAGGGGAGAGTGGAAGCTTCATCCAGCATGGATCCGTCATATTAATATGGGGAATATAGAACGGGATCTTGGGGATTTCTTTATCCACAACGAGGGTAGCACTGGTCCGCTGGTGGTATGGGATGCGATGAAGGCATACCTCAGGGGGCTCCTGTTCAGGGATATCTGTAAACGTAAAACACAGACGAGGCAGGATGAGAAAGATAGGCTGGAGGCCTTAGATAAGGCAGAGCTGGAAGCAATCCGGAGTACTACTACGGACGCGAAGCAAAATCTTAGGCAGGCGCATGAACAGGTTAATAAGATGCTCTTGGAGAAGACGGTAAGGAAGCAGGCATTCCAAAAATTGCATTTTTATGAGGAGGGGGAAAAAGTTGGTCATCTATTATCGGTCATAGCTGCAGCTCAAAGGAGTAGTTCATTTGTGCATGGTATGGACACGGTGGAGGGGACACAGGTCACTGAGGTTGAGGCGATCCTTGAGGTCTTTAAAGATTTCTATCGCACGCTATATTCTTCTATTGGAGAGATGAGGGTGGAAGAGGTGGACTCATTTCTTGAGCGAGGTGAGCTTCCGGTGCTGTCTGTGGTGGATAGAGATAAACTGGAGTCACCTATTACTATTGATGAACTGGAGGGCGCTCTGCATGGCATGAGCAATGACAAGGCACCGGGAGCAGACGGGCTACCAGCTGAAATTTATAAACAGTTAGAAGAAATCCTATTACCCAAACTATTGAAAGTCTTTGAGGTGGCGGAGGGGGAAGGTGTATTGCCTGAATCTATGAGAGAAGCAATAATAGTAGTAATTCCTAAGGAGGATAAAAATCCGAGGCTTCCAGACTCATATAGACCCATCTCGTTATTAACAGCGGACGTGATGCTTCTGGCTAAGGTGTTGTCAAACCGGCTGACTGGAGTTATATCTAACCTAATACATATGGACCAATCAGGGTTCATGGCCAATAGGTCGACAGCTGCTAATATCAGGAGATTGTACCTTAATCTACAGTTGCCGCCTGACAACCCTGGCCGGAGGGTGATCGCTTCGTTAGATGCCCAGAAAGCGTTCGATAGTGTTGAGTGGGGGTATCTGTGGAAAGTGTTGCAGCATATGGGTTTTGGCCCACGGTTTGTAAAGTGGGTGCAGCTGTTGTATAATAGGCCTACTGCTAAAGTTAGAGTTAACGGTATGACCTCCTCAGCGTTTGAGTTGCACCGGGGAACGAGGCAGGGCTGCCCACTATCGCCGCTCCTATTTGCTATTGCAATAGAGCCTCTGGCGGCGGCCATTAGGAAAACAAAGGAGATCCATGGATTTAAGTATGGGCATTTAGAGGAGAAAATAGCTCTTTATGCTGACGATTTATTACTTTTCTTGGGGGATCTATCAGCCTCATTGGATCATGCCATGCAGATAATAGAGAAATTTGGAGAAGTTTCGGGACTGACCATTAATTGGTCTAAATCGAGCCTCTTTAAGGTGGATGGGGAAGTAGCCTGGACAAATGAGGATACTGGGGCTAACAAATTGAAGAATGTGGATGAATTTAAATATCTAGGTATCCAGATATCTCTGCCAGTAGAAAAATACATACAGGTGAACTTATGGCCGCTCCTTAAAAAATTGAGAACCAAGGTGGATGCCTGGAACAAGCTACATTTGTCAGTTGTTGGAAGGGTTAATTTACTAAAGATGGTAGTAATGCCTAAACTCCTATACATACTGCACAATGCCCCTGTTTGTATTTCAAGGAAAAGATTTAAAGGGATAAACTCGCTGTTTAGGGACCTGTTGTGGGGTAAAAAGCAGCCTAGGGTGCGATTAGAGACTTTACAAAGGCCGAAGGATGAGGGGGGTCTAGCAATCCCAAATCCGGAATTGTATTATATAGCGGCGCAATGTCAACACCTCAGGGGTTGGTCTGATCGAGAGAAAGATGGGGGCATTAAAGAAGTACTGGAATACATAGTGGGTAGAAGTCCATTGGTAATGGGACTAGAGGATGGTGCGGTGGGGCTCCTGGGTAGAACATCTCCTACAATGGCACTTATAAATAAGACCTGGGATAGGCTGAAAAGGGTGAGAGGGGTGACCCGGTTAACCAAGTTTACACCTATCTGGGATAACAGTAATCTCCCGGAGATTCAGAAAATGGGGAATATTGAGGAGTGGAGACGCAAGGGTGTAATATACATGCATCAGATATTGGACGGAGGAATTTTGAAATCGTTCCCACAGTTACAGAGTGAGTTTCAGTTACCGGCGTCCGGCTGGCTCCACTACAGACAATTAAAACATGCGATTGCAGCCCAAGCGGCTAAACAAAGTGTGGCCATACAGACTGACTTGGTACTGGAGTATGTGTGTAAGGGCGGAGGAAGCACTAAAGGGATCATTTCTAGCACGTATAAAGATATACTACATACCTTTCTGTTAGAATACCCAATTAAAACTAAATCTAAATGGGAGGAGGAAGTTGGGCCGATAACGGAGGACGTGTGGGAGAGTATCCTGGCGTATGTCCCTAAACTTTCCATGAGCGAACCGGCCAGACTGTCTCACCTATACGTGATTCACCGGGTATATAGGTCTCCCTTACTGATGTTTAAAATGGGGTTGAAAAGGAATTCGGAGTGTCCAAGGTGTCAGGGATCTGACGCAGGTATTTTTCACATGATGTGGTCTTGTCCGAGACTGGTCTCCTTTTGGACTAAGGTTATCCACAAGATAGGAAGAACATATGGGTGTGTCCTCCCCAGGGAACCAGTGATCTGCCTATTGGGATATGTTGAGGAGCTTGGGGTGGAAAATACTATGAAAATTGTCATTGCTAGGCTGCTGTATGCGGCAAGAAAGCTAATCGCCAGGTCCTGGATTAAAAAAGACCCCCCGACCAGGGGAGAGTACATTAAAAGGGTGAAGTGTATTCTTCAGCTGGAACGGGGAGTGTATGAAAGAAGGGGGAATGTTAAAATGTTTGAGAAGCTCTGGTCTCCTTGGCTGCAATGCGGATAGGACGAGTGATGGACCAGTAAACTGATATGGGACGGGGATAGCCGTCTGAGACCTCTGATGTGTATGTTTTGTTTTATTTGTGTTACTAGTTGTTCCTCCTGCACAACGGGATGGTTCTATACTACAGTTGAAGGGTAGTATAAGTGTGTACTATATGGGATGTAGTATCGGGGAGAAGTGTTGCTGCCGGGGTGGGGGAGGGGGCGGGAGGGGGAGTTAAAGGGGTAATAGATGTGATAAATTTAATTTGGATGCCGATTTGTTATTCTGTTGTATGTACTCTGTTTTAATAAAAAAGTATCTGATTTAAAAAAAAAAATTTATTCCAATGAAGGAAATACTGTTTAAATGAATTGCAAATATTAATATGTCCACGTATATAATAAGAGAATCTGTCCACAGAATTTCAGACTCCAAACTATTTATATGTGCATGTAGCACTTTAGAAGACAAGTCCAGCAATATCTTTATATGGATAGTCCTTTCCTCTGTTACTGAGAAAATAGGTGTGTGAATTAATATGCAAATGAGTTTGTAAATCTGATGCCTCTGTCACTCCAGCTCTATTCCCCACTTTGTTCCGCCTTCTCTTGCTATGACCTCTGGAAAAGGAGCCATTAGATAAGCAAGAAGTGGTGCTGGGCGGGGAATATAGCTGTAGTAACAGTGACAGACCTACAACCTCATCTACATATTAATGTATGTGCTGATTTGATAAAGGAGGAATGGACTGGATAGATAAAGGTATTGCTGGGTTTGTCTTTGGAAGCGGTACATGCTCATATACATAGTTTAAGGTGTGAAATCCTGCTTACAAATTCCCTTTAAGAAATGAAAAACTCTTTGTACTGGATTGTACTTACTTATTTGTGTGACGCCCCTGAACTATCAGGTCATCACAGGGTACTGCACAAGCTGCCCTTCCGTGCAGTATTCCACCTCCCTCTTGGTTCTGGGTCCCTATATAAAATAGTGTTGCCTCCAACAGCAAATCAAATCCTAGATACACCCTGCACCACACCCACCAAGCACACCAGTGGACGGCTTGAGTGGAATAGAGTCCCCCACCTGGGGGTCAGGGAGGGAAGGTGAGGAGTATAGTGAGTAGTTAGTTAGTTAGTAAGTAGCCCTCGAGCTGTGAGGAGCTCAGAGGAGGTTGGGAGCGGTGGCTCCTAGAGAAGCTGTCTAGGTTGCAGACGGTGGTCTGGGCTTAGAGGAGTCAGACCCCCGGTTGCAGGGGATTGTGGCAAGGTGTCTGGACTTGTCGAGGAGGACAGCCGGCAGCCTAGCACTGTCACCGGTCCGGGACCGAAAGCACGACGGGGTAGGTCGGGGAGTAGCTTCAGGCAACCCGACAATTCCCCTGAGGATAACGGAGCCTTTATGATCTGTTCCCACCCGCTCCAGAATCGGGGCACTAGCGCAACGAGGGGGATAGGACGTTCCAACCCAAAACGGTTCAGAAAATCCCAAGCGTGAGCCCTGAGAGCAAGCTCCCACACTTAGCCATAGTGGGTAGTGGGGCCCGGCAAGTTCCATACTACTGGGCCACCACGTTGAAGTTAAACTTAGTGCCAGGAGGCAGGTCACGGATCACCAGGCAACACTATGGGGGACGGGACCCGGATGAGCTCCCCTCAGCGGCAGCGGTACTCAGAGAATTGGTTTATCAGGTTTTCAGCGTCTGCTTTTGAACTGAGTGAGTACGAGAGTGACCCCTGCACCCCACGGCACCCCACACCGAGTCCCGGGGCATCCCCCCTACCCATGGAGAGCTACGACACCTTGCTGCCCCACTTCATCACCCCGGGTACTCCCAACGGCAGCGGTGGTACTCCCCAAATTACCGTACACCACGGGTGTCGTCACGAACTATACATCAACTCCCCTGTAAATACCCCCTTTCATTTGAGTTGCCGCACGACCCCTGAGTCCGGAGACCCTCGAGCCACAGCGAACCCGGATCCGAGCAGCTCGGCTGCTTCCACGGGGGTGGCACATTTGCATGTTTGTAAAAATGCCTGTGCAAGTTATGAAGCTAGAATGGCTTGCTGGACCTCCGTGATCCATAGCACAAGGATTTCTAAGCCCAATCCTATGAAATACATCACATTTTTGTCTGGTTACTCAGCGTACAAACAGAATCAAGAATTTTCATTACAGGAGTTCTATAAATGACATCTTTTGTGTAGTGAATCATGTTCTTATGTATTGTACTGAACAAGTGAATATTTCCAGGCCTGTGATAACAGCTTGAAACTATATGTATACAGTAGATTTCATGATACAATGGTTCATTTTGTGTAGGAAATGAACTGCTAATCTGGAAGTAAATGGATTGTTTTGTGTAAATTAATTACAATTTTCTGATCCGCTATAGAGATAGCTGGAAACTAAAGTAACAAAGAATGCAACAGGAAACAGATAGAAGATAGGACACTTTCAGGAGTCTTTAGCAAGAAGTCTTTTTGGCTAAGTTTGCTCTTTGCTAGAAATTTGACAATGTTTCAAAAGAATGATGAAATAATACTATTTATAATTAAGTGTTACTGTCTGGGGGAAAGCAGATAAAGCATCTGCATTATCTAATCAGGGTAGGGTCCTAATGTACAATGACCACAAATGACTGAAGACCACTTCAACTTGCAGGTGTGAATGAGTACATAAGTGTGTGATAACACTGAGGTAAAAGAGGGCAGGTCTTGTATATTCAGGCTCATTACTAACAAATAGTCTTCATGGTTATGGGTACCCTTTGACTAACATCAAGTGTAGTAGCTGTTCTTCGTAGTGTAAAGTGCCGGAGAGGGGCAATCGTGGGCGAGGGTCATGGCGGACCTCAACCCACCCCGGCATAGTACAGACATGGGGGGCAGAGTGGAGTGGGTGTTATGGTGGTGTGGTGATACCTTCTGTCTGCTGCATTTCTGTTACTTCAGCAGGCTTCTCTGGCTCCCGTTCATTCCCATGGGCATTCAGCCACATGCGCTCTGTAAAATTGGTAAAACTTGACCGATTTTACTTACAGTTTACATATTGCAGTTCCAGTAGTCACCATCGAGAACTGGGGGCGGTAGGGCACTGGTCACTCTATTACGGTAGGATGATTGTTTTTCAGAAGGGATAGGCACCTCAAGCACACCATTGTTTAGACATAGACATTGGCTTGATTAATCCTATGAATAGATTGAGAAAGGCCAGTGAATAGTCACCCAGTGGGTCCTCAAAGATTACTTAGATAGGATCTGTCATTAACCATCTAATGTCACCACTGTGTCAAGGTCATTAAACACCTCTTGATGCATTTCAAAATGTTTCTAGATTCCTATTTATTTCTAGAAGGAGATGGTTCAGCAGGTTTGTGCTTCATCAGTATTTGGCTTCATCTCCTCCTTATTGGCCCTGTGATTGGTCCTGAAGTTTGGACAAAACGATAATATGTAAGATATATGTAATATACCCATGTACAGGCAGTGTAAACCTTGATGAACATGGTTCTTCTAACAGATGGTGTTAGAGACGGTTATTATAGACTGAAAGTTCTGCTGGAAGATGGGCTATAGGGTGTGGAAATTTGGCTCTGCCACGGCTCATTGAAAATGGATGAAGAAAAAAGGAGAAATAACCAGCTCATTGATACTAATATACGCGTCAACATGATATTTTAATCTGATGTCCGGTGTATCACGTTTACCTCAATAAAGAGTTCTGCATGTCCGTAGAGCTGGATATTTCTCCTTTTTTCTTCATCCATCTCAAATGGATAACTATCAAATTACCTATTAAACACATATTTTTGGAATAATCACCTCGAAGCTGCAACAGCACCCAAAAAAACGTTATTTTAACACCAGCTAAAGCAATTCAGAAACTGCAAGCAGCTTTCATTGGTGGTACTGGCTCCCATTGTTCTCAGAAGGGAGCTGGTTCTTTGTGCCGGTTGGTCATGAATCACTACTTGAATTATCAAACCCTGCGCAGTTAGAAGAGATTACAGAGTCATTCCAGTATGGATTTGAAAAGTAGGAAAACCATACTGATCAGGGCTAAGTGATTTATTTAATCCCTCTGTACATCCAAGGCGGTGTCTGCCCTTTTCATGCGGGCTTGCATGGTGAGCCTGTATTTCTCCCCACACATGTCAGCTGATCTGATGAGCTAACATATGCAGCTAACAGGCTTGGGTGTATCAGATATTCACCCATGCCTGTTAACTAGTTAAATTCCACTGTCAATCTCTGCCAATGGGATTTAAAGCGCACTGGCGTGGAGCGCACAGTTCCCCTCCGCCATTGGCGGCCATGTGACTCGATCATGGGGTGCCGATGGGTTGTCATGACTGTCGGTGACATGAGGAAGTTCCTGTGAATGCTGGCTGAGCACCATTTCTACTGTATTTCTACTTTGAACAGCAGAGGCGATTGGACAGTGTGATCTAATAAAATCAATAAAACGTTTTAAAAAGTTTTTAAACATAAGTTTGTTAAAATATGAAACATTAATCCCCCCCACAAAAGTTCAAATCACCCCCTTTTGCCCCATTGAAAATAAAACAATTACAAGCCCCCCACATATTTGTTATCGCCGCATTCAGAAATGCCAGATCTATCAAAATAGAAAATAAATTAATCTTATCGGTAAAGGGCGTAACGAGAAAAAAAACACTAGAATTATGTTTTGTGGTCGCTGTAACATTGCAATAAAGTGCAATAACAGGCAATTAATTATTCCCAAAAAATGGTATAATTAAAAACGTGAGCTCAAGATGCAAAAAAACCCCTCAAACAGCCCCAGATCCCAAAAAATAAGAACGCTACAGGTCTTGGAAAATGGTGACAAAAGCGTAATTCTTTTTATTGACAAATGTTTTATTTTTTTTTCACCACTTAGATAAAAGTAAAACTTTACATGTTTGGTATCTGTGAACTTGTACTGAATTGGGGAATCATAATGCCAAGTCAGTTTTACCATATAGTGAACATGGTAAAAACAAAATCCAAAACAATCGTAGAATTGCACTGTTTTTGCAATTTCACTGCACTTGGAATTTTTTTTCCTGTTTTTCAGTACAATATGGGCCAGAACGAATGTTGTCATTCAAAAGTAAAACTCGTCCCACAGAAAAAAAGCACTTATATGGCTATATTGATAGACAAATAAAAAAGTTATGGCTCTTGGAAGAAGGGGCAGGAAAAACAAAAACGAAAAATGGAAAAGGAGGTAAAGTGGTAAATATGAAAATAATATGTATTTTTTAGCCCCCTATGCACTGTAAATAGCTGTTGGCCAAACAAGAGGCATTTATACATAGGAACCCCAAGCTCTCTTGTGTTCCTTTTGGGAGAACTTCTGACAGACATCTCAGGATGCGACTTATCTCTTAGAGAACAACAGTATTAGCAGTCCAAAATCGTACATGCTGGATTATTATCTCCTGTGACAATCACATCAGACTGTCAGCCAAAGTGATCGATATCGATGGGTTTGGCCGACTTTAGTCTAATATGTACACATTCTTTTAGATCTGGTGTCAGATCTTCTTGAAAATCTGCTTAAAGGGAACCTGTAACCAGATTTGGTGACAGGTTCTCTTTAATAGGTTTTGTGCATGTATTCTTTCAAAGTATTGAGAATACTCTATTTAGCACAGACTAACAATACCCTATTTAAGCTCAGTTTCAACTTACCCCCGAACTTCAAAGAAGAGAAAGAGAGCAAAATTATGGTCACGCTACTCACCTCATTTGCTGCGTGGAGGTGACAGGAGAGGCGGTGTATTCTGCTGCTCCTGTCACCGCCATGCAGCAGAGCTGGAAGCGACGCTGGAACTCCGTGGATTACGCCGGACATGGAGGGCTTTATCGGGCTGAATAAAGTGGTGAATGAGAGTATGTGTTAGTGTTTTTTATTTCTAATAAAGGATTTTTCGGGTGTGTCTGTTTTTTAACTGTAACTTACAGATTAATCATGGAAGGTATCTCGGGGAGACGCCTGACATGATTAATCTAGGATTTAGTGGCAGCTATGGGCTCCTGTCACTCACCGTGTGGGCGTGTCTCACTGCAACCAATCATATTTGCCGGTGGGCGTGGAAAGCAGGGAATACGAGATTGATTAATGAGCGGCCGGCTTTTTCAAAAGAGGAAAAGCCGCCGGAGCTTTTATAACAGCAGTGCAGTGCCGCGCCAGAGATCGGGGGAACGGTAAGTATGAGAAAGGGGGGGAACTGACCGATAGACAGCGAGAGGGACAGATAAGACAGAGAGTCCGACCGACAGACATAGAGAGAGACCGACCGACCGACGGACTGAGGGAGAGAACGAAACAGAAAAAGAAAAAAGACCGACATCATGGAGCATACAGAGATGCGTCCGTGTCACTCGGGCGTGCGCACAGACCCATTGACTTTCATTGCGTCCGTGCGTGCGTGTTGCATGCTGAAAACGGATATGCTTCTGTGCAAAACGGAGACACAAACGTAGCACGCACACGGACACACGGACCTTAATGAAAAACGCACATGTGTGCTCAAACATTAAATAACATTGGTGCACGTTTGTCCGTGTCTTCGGTATATACGAGATGGACCAAACTCGCACGTGTTTGACGGACATGTGAAGGTGGCCTTAAAGGGATTGTCCATCACTCTCTAACATTTTTTTATGTGACCAAATGGTCATGAAATCTTAAATTGGAGTGGCTGCTAGCGTGACCATAATTTTGCTCTCTTTCTCTTCTTTGAAGCTATGGGCTGCCATTAACTCCTTATTACCCCGATTTGCCAATGCACCAGGGCAAATCGGGAAGAGCCGGGTAGAGTCCCAGAACTGTCGCATCTAATGTATGCGGCAATTCTGGGCGTCTGCTGGCTGATATTGTTAGGCTGGGGGGCTCCTCATAACGTGGGGCTCCCCATCCTGAGAATACCAGCCTGCAGCCGTATGGCTTTATCTGGCTGGTATTAAAATTGGGGGGAGCGCACGCCGGTTTTTTTTAATTATTTATTTATTTACTTCTCTGCTCCATAGTGACACGCCCACCGGCGGCTGTGATTGGTTGCAGTTAGACAGCTGTCACTCAGCGTGTGAGCGTGTCTCACTGCAACCAATCATATTTGCCGGTGGGCGTGGAAAGCAGGGAATACGAGATTGATTAATGAGCGGCCGGCTTTTTCAAAAGAGGAAAAGCCGCCGGAGCTTTTATAACAGCAGTACAGCGCAGCGCCGGAGATCGGGGAATGGTGAGTATGCGAGAGGGGTACTCCATTCAGTCACTCTGGTGATTAGCGGTTACCGGTGAGTCCTTCACGGGTGACCGCTAATCAGGACGCGACACAGACAGAGCCGCGGTATGACAATGAAGTCGGGTGAAGTTCACCCCAGTTCATTCTCTACGCGCGACTCTGTCTGCTGTCAGCGGGTATGTATCTACGACATTGTGCATCACAAACATGCATAAATTCACACGGACAACACATACACATGTCAGTTATTTCTCTCACGCATAAACGGACAATCAACACGCACACACGGCTAGCATACGGCATTCACACAGATGGCACACGGAAACAAAAAAAGGACACAAAAACGGAAAACGGACCAGAAAAACGGACGTAACACACGTGCATGTTTTTTCACGGACGTGTGAAGGGGGCCTAAAGCTGTGTTCACACTATTACTACACCCTTTTGTTGTCCTGCTCCATTATCGTAAAAGATCAATGGAAAAAAGCCAGAGACGAAATCGTCATTAGATGTTACCAGCAGAGACGGCCTGTCCCCAATGACTATAATGAGGTTTATCAACTCCCTGTCAAAGTGCTCATCATATTTGTGCTGGCTTCAAAGTTAGCCCATCATATGGTTTTTTCCTTTTTAAGTTTTTCTACACCATCAGTGTGCCTATGTTAAAAATCCTAATAAAAAAATATAATAAAAATATATTAAAATATAGTAACCCCCCAAGAAAGAAAAACTGCTTTTTCTTACAAATATATTCATTATACTCGTATAGTAAGTAGCAAAATACCTATGTACTAATATATATTAACATGACCATTATATCTTGAATTCTTCCAACAGGTTATTTAGTTGCAACATAACCATTAAAAAAAATGGAACAGCTAAAATTACTATTGTCTATAGTTGCAACACTCTCCTCCCCAAAAATTAAAGTAGTTACAGCCTATTTTATATATACTCCCAAACAATGTTGAATAGTAATCCAATATAAAAGTCTTTTACAGCCACGTCAGTGAAAATAGTATAAGTTATGGCTACTGAAACACGGTCATTTAAGGAGATTTCAATTTTCAACTTTTATATAACAGAATTGTTTAAAATAATAAAATTAACTGTACTTACATTTCTCTGCTCCAGCGCTGGGTTCTCCATTTTGCTCTTGGTGATTGTTAACAGCGGTGATGTCACAACTGCAGTATATATGGGAATTGTGGGCATGTGCGATTTAGTTGTGACGTCAGTGCTGTGGCCTGTAGACAGTCACCGGGAGTAATGTTGAAAGCCGGCAGTGGAGCAGAACATAAGTACAGTGCTCTATCTGCCTGCAAAAGAGAAGTGAACTCAGAAATCGTAATAACCCATTCCCCAAAGCATAATAAATGCAGGGTAAAGTGTTAAAAATAAAATACATTATAATTACTTAATCTAGGCCAGAGGTCACCCAACCTGAGGCTGAGGAGCCATGTGTGGCTTGTGGGACCACGTGGCTCGCGGCTGGCTGCCTGATTGGTATATTAGTATCAGGTTTCGCCAAAAGCTATGAAGAGCCGGTCTCCAGATTGTGGCTCTTGTAAGTAACCCTGCAGAGAAGAGTAGATTCAGATGCAAATATACTGGGCATGGAGGGTAATATTTTAAGTTGGAGAAAGGGTGATACTGCAAATTAGAGGGGTGCTTGATGCTGGATGTGATGGTATACTTGCATCAAGCACTCTCTCCCCACTGATTGGGGGTAAGGTGGGATCTCTTAGATGTAAGAATACTGACCATAATGGAGGAAGGTACATGATCTCAGTGGGATTTCTGCAGGGAAGCTTTGAATGTCATTGAATTAATAAATAGATGAATAGACAAAGTCATCAAATTCCTTCAATGTAATATATTAGATACTATGCGTTTCAGAGCTATCAAACTCTTGTAGTGTAGGTAGCCCTGAAGCTATAGGATGAAGTCTCCCACTTAATCGTATAGCTTCAAGGCTAAACAACAGGACTTGGATAATGTAGGATCTAATAAATTGCATTAAAGGAATTTGAATGTCTTTGTCTATTCATCAGGCAGCACATATGTAGCTCTTTCCACATTCATCGTTTATATGTATCACCAAAGGTTTGCAGCAGTCATGTTGTTTATGTAGTTGTGTCTCATACAACTATTACAGGTGAGCACCAACAAATTTCTTCCTGATTTTATCTCCTGATAAGAATCTCCTGATAAGACCCTATGGTACTCCTCGTTTTTGGGAGAGTGGGAGATCTGGTCAGTCAGGATGACGCTACCGAAGGACCTGGATGTGGCTCGTGACCATCTCTCAGAGCTGAATGTAGCTCTTAAGAAAGGTTTTGGATCAACCGTAACTAGCTATTACATATCCTACATTGCGTCCAGCTCCACCACATCTCCCTGGTCCTCCACACCTTTCAGCATTGAGCCAAGTAATTGGCCTAACCTATGTATGTGGTGGGCTAATGCATTTTGGAAGTTGAGAGCCCATTGCCTGCTATTTTCTGGATTTGTGCTGGGAGTTTATGTTAGATTTGATTGATTTAAATATGATTCATTATTGATCTATTAGCTCATGTGGAACAATCTATATGAAGTGAGCCCTCATTCATTATGACATTTTAAGCCCTAATGAACAATAGATTGCTGACAGCCAACAGCTATTACTCCTGGAGTTTCCCATGCCCCGAAATGCTTGGTTCTGCTGAGTACTCCTGTGCACTTCGTGAGAACACCACTGGAAGACTCCTGTGCTGGTTTATCTCAGAGAGGAAAAAAAATATCAGCCATGGGAAATCTGACATGACGATCGTTCTCTTGCCTGACATCATCTGTCGATAGCAAGTCGGGAAGCTCCCATACTTATTAGACTGGGGGTTGATCCCATTGATATTTGCAGGCTCATGTGACGCCCTGGCAAAACCAGGTAGTCACACACATAGGGCCCGCATAACACCATCCCTCGCAGGGTTACATACAGCCGACCTGAAACCCTAGTCACCCCCCCCAGGGATAGACAGGCACAACAGTGGGCGAGACCAGGCAGATGGAGAACACCCAGCTAGGGATCTGGAGAGCCTGGGGCGGGAAAAGGAGTGTGGAGAAGTTGAAGTTGAAGGAGGCAGTTCAAGTGTAGAGCTCAGGTTGAGTGGAGTGAAGGAGGTGAAGCTCAAGTGCAGAGTGCAGAGGCGCCAGGGTTGGAGCCCTGGCGCATTGGCTAGGAGGCAGACGGTGGTCCGTGTCTAGCAAGAGATGGGAAGACGGCAGCTGGAGATCCGAGGTGGACCGGGGCAGGTTTGGAGCCCTCGGTACTGACACCGGAGAACCGACCCGGAAACCATGCACAGAGGGGGTACTTGGACCCTGAATCCAGGACCGGAACCAACGGCCTAGCTAATTAACCAATTGAGGGCAGGATTATAGGTCCTGTCCCAACCAAAGTCCCAAAAGCAGACAACCACCAACCGAGAGGGATAGGGTATCCGCAAACACCCATTGAGATCCCACGGGTCAGCGTCAGAGGGCACGGCTCCCAACAATAGTACCGGGAGTGGACTCCCGCGTTCCACACTGGGAAGTTCACCACAACACAACACAGTGCAGAGGAAAGTGACACAGACCACCAGCCCGGTGGACCACTAGACCAGGCGGCCGGCCACCAGCACCTTGGTTAATCACTGGACTAGTCTGATTTCTTTAACCGTGAGTAAGCTGAGACTCCCTGGTCTGACCAGGTGCGCCGGCCCCTGCCATCACCGTCCGCTGCACCAAGTCATCAGGTCCCGGGGCAACCATCCCTACCCACGGAGGGGTTAACAACAAGCTGCCATCCCATCGCCTCGGGTGTCCCACAGCAGCAGCGGTGGTGCCATACCTCACCACACATCATGGGTGGCGTCACAGACTACGGCAAATCCCGTACAAATACGTCCCTCTTTGATTTGGAGTGTCCGCGTGACCCCCGGGTCCGGAGCATCCCTCGAGCCACACTGTGGGTCCAGATCCGAGCAGCCCAGCTGCTACTGACGTGGGGGCGGCACACTCATATGACGTTAGTGTGGCGCCCTGGACTAGCCAGGTCGTCACAGGTAACACTCACACACCCCCACCCCCTTTAGACAGTAACATTAGCCAAACAAAAACCCTGCAACCCTGCACCTCACCAACCCAGCCTCCCCGTCACATCACCGGGCCCCGGGACCACCGACCCCTACCCACGGAGGGGGAAAACAACATCCCAGCTGCTCCCTACCATCGCTCCCGGGATCCCCGTCACCAGCAGCGGTGGTGCCCATCTTCACCACCACCCGTGGGTGGTGTCACGGATTAAATCCCCCAAACAAACCACCCTTTTCACTCACGGGCGAGGAGCGCCGCTCGAGTCCCCTGATCCGGCCCATTGCTTGAGCCACCGAGCAGCAGCCACAGCAGCGCCGGACCCAAGCGTTAGCGAGCGCGCAGCGGCGGCGTCCTCCCCGCCCACGACATTAGCCTAATGTGAATTGGGGCCTTTAGACACCTACAAAATCTACATACTATTCTCCTGGCCCAAGCAATACTGTATTGAGGTATTTAAACCTCTTTTACATATTATGTCCATGAGCTCTATGCTCCGCCTTCACATTTACATTTTACCAGCCTTTTTATAGTTGTCAATGAGGCAGAATTGATAATTTATATTATTAGTAAAAAAATAAATTCAACTCCCCGAATGCCCCTGATTAACAGCATTTTTCCTAGTGTTTGGCGCCACATCAAAACTGTCTAAAGGAAAAACTCATGGTTTCCCATAGCAACCAATCACAGGGCAGTTTACATCTCTGAATCCGCTCTGGTAAAATGAAAGCTAGGCAGTGATTGGTTGCTATTAGATAACTATTAGAGTTATTAATTTTGACAGTTTTGAGAAATGTCTTGCTTAGTTGCTGATCTTGGCATCCCTCTTGGTAAAGGGCCCATGTTATTTTTTGTTGCTTAACTAGAAGTTGAAAAATGCCACTGAGGCAAAGGTAGACATGATGTAATTCCCATCACGCACTGTGGTAACGACGCTGACATTTGGCAATTTGCCTGATATTGCAAAACGTGACCTCAAAGTAACCTCAACTTCCAATAGTGATTTGTTCCTCAGCGAGGTGTATACTTGACATGCTGGACACATTAATAGGATCTGTAAAAATAAAAACCAAAGAAAACTGAAAATAATGCACAATCAATCATGTCTCAAAAGTTAAATTTAGCAGATTGACCTCATTGAGACACATTTACCAAAATTTGCTCCACTTCTAATTTAGAAATTTACCAAAAATTCAACTAGCTCAAAAATGTTATATCCACAATTTTGACACATTCAGTAATCAGAAAATTAGAACACACTGAAAAAATATTACACATGTAAACCAAGTGCACGAAAAAATGCAGTTTCTACAAAATGCATTTCAGACTGGCTTTTACTTTCTTAAGTCTGAAAATTAATTTTTTATTTACAATAATTTTCTTTTTCAGATACAGAAGCTTCTGTGATTATATTTGTGCCGCCCCTGCAGCGGATCAAACCGCTCGGATCCGAGGGTGGTGATTACTCGTGGCTCGAGGGTCTCCAGACTAGGGGCCACACTCAAATGAAGAAGGGTATTATTTACAGGTGATAGCTATAGTTTGTGATGCCACCCGTGGTGTACGGTAATTGGGAGTACCGCCGCTGCCGTTGGGAGTACCCGGGGTGATGGAGTGGGGCAGCAAGATGACGTTATCCTCCACGGGAAGGCCCCGGGACTCTGGTTGGTGCTATGGGATGCAGGGGAAGCGCAGGCTCGCTGGTTGCAGGGGTTAATTAGGTACTTACTCAGCAAATAAGCAGATGCTGACAACAGGGTAAACCAAGTCTCTGACTGCCGCTGTGTCCTGAGGGGAGCTCATCCGGGTCCCGTCCCCTGCAGCACTGCCTAGTGTTCCATGACCTGCCTCCTGGCACAAAATTTAGAGTGTCCTTTGTGGCTTGTCAGCTTGGAGCTTTCCAGGCCATGCTCACCACTATGGCTAAGTGAAGGAGCCTGCTCTCAGGGACTCACGTTTGGGATTTCAGTACGCTGCTTGTTTGGAAATCCCTATCCCCCTCGTTGCACTAGTGCTCCCGATCCCTGAGCTTCATGGAAACAGTCCATAGAGATCCTGTTCTCCACAGGTTAATTACCGGGTTGCCTGAAGCTTCTCCCCGACCTAGGGTCCGTGTACCCCGACGTGCCTTCGGTCCCGGACCAGTGATTAGACTCAGGCTGCTGTCCGTCCTCCATCACAGGTCCCAGGCACCTAGCCTCAATCCCATGCGACCGGGGGTACGACTCCTCTAGGTCAAGACCCCCGTCTGCGACCTAGTCTGCTTTTCCCCTGGGAGCTACAACTCCCAGCTTCCTCAGAGCTCCTCAAAGCTCGAGGGCTACCACTCAACTCTAGGGAGCTGCTACTCCCAGCTCCTCACTCACTTGGAACTACTTCTGTTCAGCCTGTCAGCTCTGCTCTGAACTTCCTCCCTCCTTGACTTCCCCACTCCCACCACTCTGACCCCTAGGTGAACTGCCTATTCCTGCTTAAGCCAGCCCACTAGTGTGCCTGACAGGTGTGGTGCGAGGTGTAACTAGGATTTGTGAATGCTGGTGGAGGCAGTACTGCAGGTTAGGTTCCTAGAACCATGGGGGTTTGAGCCCTGCACGGGGAGAGAAAGATTGTGCAGAACCCTGTGACGACCTGAATTCTCCAGGGCGTCACATATTCTTCCTTTTATATTTTAGTGATAAAGTTCTTAACAAATTTTCCAATATTTTTTTGGGGCCATCACTTTTAGTAAATTTTGATGTAAAGCAAATTCACAAATAAAATTGAGATACACAAAAATGCAAGACCACTAGTGCTCTATTATGCAGAGATGCTTTTTATTTCAATAAATTAAGAAAGTGTAGAACTGCTGGTAGAGGACAGGGACCGCGTCGAGATCTGTCAAAAAGAAAAAAGAATATATATATATATATATATATACTAGAAGGTGGTATTCTAGAATTTACGTATTGTGTAGTTAATGTATGATTTTTGTTTTATATATATATATATATATATATATACATATAGATGTTGTTGTGTGTAGTTACCAAGTGTTTGTGTAGGGCGCTGTAAATGTTCTGGGCGTTGTCTGGGTGGGGGGGGTGAGTGCGGTGCTGTATGTGTGTTGCGTTGTGTGTGTTGCGTTGTTTGTGGAGCGCTGTGTGTCTGCAGCGTTCTGTGTGTGTGGTGCTGTGTGTGTTGCGTTGTATGTGGAGCATTGTGTGTCTGCAGTGTTGTCTGTGTGTGGTGCTGTGTGTGTTGCGCAGTTTGTGTGAGTGTGGAGTGCGTGTGTGTGTTTTGGGGGGAGGTATGTTTTGTGCAGTGTGTGTGTTGCGCGGTATGTGCGTATATTTATGTATGCCGCGGTGTTTGTGTGTTGGGTGTTGTGTGTGTGTGTGCGGCGTTGCCTGTGTGTGTGTGGGTGTCTGTGTAGGGCGGTGTTTGTGGTTCCCCGTGTGTGTGTGGTGTGTTGTGCGGTGCGCATGTGGCGGTGTGTGTGTGTTTTGGGGGGAGGTGTGCACCCCCCATCATGTTCCATCCCCCATGCTGCAACCCCCATTGTGCTCCTTCCCCCATGCTGCTCATCCCCCATCGTGCTCCATCCCCCATGCTGCGCACCTCCATCGTGCTCCATCCCCCATGCTGCGCACCTCCCATCGTGTTCCATCCCCCATGCTGCGCACCCCCCATCGTGCTCCATCCCCCATGCTGCGCACCCCCCATCGTGCTTCATCCCCCATGCTGCGCACCCCCCATCGTGCTTCATCCCCCATGCTGCGCACCTCCCATCGTGTTCCATCCCCCATGCTGCGCACCCCCATCGTGCTCCATCCCCCATGCTGCGCACCCCCCATCGGGCTCCATCCCTCATGCTTCTCACCCCCTATCATGCTCCATCCCCCATGCTGCGCACCCCCCATTGTGTTTCATGCCCCATGCTGCGCACCCCTCATCGTGCTCCATCCCCCATGCTGTGCACCTCCCATCGTGTTCCATCCCCCATGCTGCGCACCCCCCATCGTGCTCCATCCCCCATCCTGCACACCCCCATCATGCTCCATCCTCCATGCTGCGCACCCCCCATCGTACTCCATCCCCCATGCTGCGCACTCCCTATTGTACTCCATCCCCCATGCTGCGCACCCCCATCGTGCTCCATCCCCCATGCTGCGCACCCCCCATCGTGCTCCATCCTCCATGCTGCACACCCCCCATCGTGCTCCATCCTGCATGCTGCACACCCCCCATTGTGCTCCATCCTCCATGCTGCGCACCCCCCATTGTGCTCCATCCTCCATGCTGCGCACCCCCCATCGTGCTCCATCCCCCATGCTGCGCACCCCCCATCGTGCTCCATCCAACATGCTGCACACCCCCCATCGTGCTCCATCCTCCATGCTGCACACCCCCCATTGTGCGCCATCCTCCATGCTGCGCACCCCCCATTGTGCTCCATCCTCCATGCTGCGCACCCCCCATCATGCTCCATTCCCCATGCTGCGCACCCCTCATCGTGCTCCATCCCCCATGCTGCGCACCCCCCATCATGCTCCATCCCCCATGCTGCGCACCCCTCATCGTGCTCCATCCTCCATGCTGCGCATCTTCCATCGTGTTCCATCCCCCATGCTGCACACCCCTCATCGTGCTCCATCCCCCATGCTGCGCACCCCCCATCATGCTCCATCCCCCATGCTGCGCACCCCTCATCGTGCTTCATCCCCCATGCTGCGCATCTTCCATCGTGTTCCATCCCCCATGCTGCGCACCCCTCATCGTGCTCCATCCTCCATGTTGCACACCCCCCATCGTGCTCCATCCCCCATGCTGGGGCCACCAGGGGCGGGTCCGAGCGTGGCAATGTGTGCTGGGGGCGGGGCTGAGCGGGCGAGGCGTCAGCGTATGCCGGCTCCCTGCACATGTGTACCGGTAGCCGGTGTATGCTGGTAACCATGATACACATCGGGTAACTAAGTTAAGCGCTTCCTATAGTTACGCGATGTGTATCATGGTTACTAGCATACACCGGCTCCGTCACGATCCCAGCATCGCAAGGTTATGTCCGCCGGGGGCGGGGCCGAGTGTGCCAACGTGTGGCGGGGGCGAGCGGGTGAGGCGTCAGCGTATGCCGGCTCCCTGCACATGTGTACCGGGAGCCAATGTACGCTGGAGCGGGCGATGCGTGCGGAGGGCCGGGGCAAGCGGCTAATCCATGCGGGGGGCGGGGCCAGGCCGAGGCGAGCGGCCAATCCGTGGGGGGGGATGGGCCAGGCCGAGCCCAGCGGCCAATCCGACAGTTGTCACTGTATTGACACTGTCACGGTGACACAATTTTGGAGCAAGACAGACAGACAGACAGACAGAATAAGGCAATTATATATATATAGATATATATACACACAGTATATATATATATATATATATATATTTATTAGAGATGAGCGAACCGGTCCCGGTTCGGCTCGAGGTCGGTTCGCCGAACGGAGGTCCCGTTCGAGTTCGGCTCGTCGAACGTTCGACGAACCGAACTCGAACTGCATAGGAAACAATGGCAGGCAATCACAAACACATAAAAACACCTAGAAAACACCCTCAAAGGTGTCCAAAAGGTGACAAACAACTCACAACACAACACAAACACATGGGAAAGTGACAAGGACATATACTCATTCGAAAACAAAACAGCTGGACAAGGAAAAAGAGGAGGAGACACAGATATAGGCATGGCACGCCCTTCTAAAGTCATATAAAACACCGCAAGGTGACTCCAAGCGAAGTCTCCCTTTTTTCCAAAAATTGGGCCCCACACACACCCACCCATTCAGTGGCAGCACTTGTGCCCCAGTTGTACACTTCACAGCTAGATTTGCATCAAGCACATTCAAAAATACGCCATAATTAACCGTCCCCAGGATGACACCAGGGTAGGTAGCAAAGTCTTTCCTTATCCCAGCTCTGTTCATCTTGGCTTCTTTTAAAAACACAGCAAGCAAGGGTTACTCCAAGCGGAGTCTCCCTTTTTTCCAAAAATTGGGCCACACAGACACCCACCCCATCAGTGGCAGCACTTGGGCCCTAGTTGCAAACAGGATGTTTTGATTTGCATCAAGCACATTCAAAAATACGCCATAATTAACCGTCCCCAGGATGACACCGGGGTAGGTAGATAAAGTCTTTGCTGAACCATGACTTGTTCATCTTGGCTTCTTTTAAAAACAATGTAAGCAAGGGTTACTCCAAGCGGAGTCTCCCTTTTTTTCCAAAAATTGTGCCCCACACACACCCACCCATTCAGTGGCAGCACTTGTGCCCTAGTTGTACACTTCACAGCTAGATTTGCATCACGCACATTCCAAATCCACAAGCATTTACTCTCCCCAGGATGACACAGGGGTTGTAAATTCCTTCTGGATCCATGACTTGTTCATTTTGATGAACGTCAGTCTGTCCACATTGTCACTGGACAGACGCGTGCGCTTATCTGTCAGCACACACCCAGCAGCACTGAAGACACGTTCAGAGACAACGCTGGCAGCTGTACACGACAAAATCTCCAAGGCGTAACTGGATAGCTCTGGACATTTTTCTAGATTTGAAGCCCAAAATGAGCAAGGCTCTATTTGCAAAGTCATGGCATCGATGTTCATTTGTAGATACTCCTGTATCATCCTCTCCAGCCGTTGGCTATGTGTCAGACTTGTTGTCTCTGGTGGCCTTGCAAAGGAGGGTCTAAAAAAATTATGAAAAGATTCCATAAAATTGCTGTTACCAGCACCAGATACGGTCCTACTGGTACGTGTAGACTGTTGAAGATGACGAGACCGTCCCATGTTTGTCAAGTTACAACTGGGAGATTCACTCCCTGCACCTGCACGGTTGTTTGGTGGAAAAGCGGATCTAAGGTCGAGTAACAGCTTCTGCTGATACTCCTGCATACGTGCGTCCCTTTCTATGGCTGGAATTATGTCACAAAATTTGGACTTGTACCGGGGATCTAATAGTGTGGCAAGCCAGTAGTCATCATCACTTCTAATTTTGACAATACGAGGGTCATGTTGGAGGTAGTGCAACAAGAAGGCACTCATGTGTCTTGCGCAGCCATGCGGACCAAGTCCACGCTGTGTTTGTGGCATAGAGGTGCTAACCGTTCTTTCTTCCTCTGACATCTCCCCCCAACCTCTTTCAACTGAAATTTGACCAATGTCTCCCTCATCTGCTGAGTCTTCCATGTCCATGGACAGTTCGTCCTCCATTTCTTCATGTTCTCCTGCACCTTCCTCAACATCTCGCCTGCTACCATGCGCCCTTGTTGATCCCTGTCCCCCATGCTCCCATGCCTGGCGCCTTGGTGATGATGAACGTCTGGACCTTGGTGATGTTGTTGTGTCTTGCGCATATGAATCCTCCTGTAGTTCATCCCCTTCCTGTTGTCCCACCCCCTGACTCCGAATAGTGTTTAGCATGTGTTCCAGCATGTAAATGACTGGAATCGTCATGCTGATAATGGCATTGTCAGCGCTAAACATATTCGTCGCCATGTCGAAACTGTGCAGAAGGGTGCATAGGTCCTTGATCTGAGACCACTCCATCAGGGTGATCTGCCCCACCTCTGCATCTCGTTGGCCCAGGCTAAACGTCATGACGTATTGCACCAGGGCACGGCGGTGCTGCCACAGTCGCTGTAACATGTGGAGAGTTGAATTCCAGCGTGTCGCCACATCGCATTTCAGGCGATGAACCGGCAGGCCGAAAGACTTCTGGAGCGATGCAAGTCGCTCAGCTGCGGCGCTTGAACGGCGGAAGTGAGCAGACAGTTTTCGTGCCCTGTTCAGAAGGCCATCTAGGCCGGGATACTGTGTTAAAAATTGCTGCACGACAAGGTTCAACACGTGAGCCATACAAGGTACGTGTGTCACCTTGCCCAGGCGAAGGGCCGCACCCAGGTTTGCAGCATTGTCGCACACGTGTTAGGGCCAGTTGGACGGGCAGGCCCAGGAGGTGGATCCACTGGGCCGAACTCCTTGATGATGGTAAGGGGTCCGGTAGCTGGAGCACTACTGGTAGCAGGACAGTCCGTGCGCAAGAGTAGAATGGAGAAGTCCCTGGGACCACGGAGTCACTGATGGTAGTCCGGGTGACGGAGCTCCGGTTCGGAAGCCGAGATGTTGTCAGGCGTAGTCCGGAACCGATGGAGCGAGATGACGGGTCACCGCAGGGATCAGAGATGAAACGGACTGTCAGGATGGCAGATAGGCAGCGTTCGGGGCTCGGGATTCGGCAGGACCGGATGGCGAGGCAGGAGCGGCTCTAGAAGAGAGAGAGGTGAGTATCTCACAGGAACACAAGGAGACCTGACTCCTAGTGTTACGGTTGCTGCGAGCACTGGAGACTATGTCCAGATTTCTGGCTACTGCACATGTGCGAGCGCTGGAGACTAAGTCCAGATTTCTTGCTACTGCACATGTGCGAGCGCTGGAGACTAAGTCCAGATTTCTTGCTACTGCACATGTGCGAGCGCTGGAGACTAAGTCCAGATTTCTTGCTACTGCACATGTGCGAGCGCCGGAGACTAAGTCCAATCTTGGAGCCATTGCACATGTGCGGGTGACATCATCGCTGACACGAGGTCACATGTCTCTGACACCTTCTATGCCGATTGGTCGCTGGTCATGTGCTTGTGACGTCTTGCTCGGTGATAGGCCAGCATGACGTCACTCCTGTCGTTCTGGAAGCGGATTGGCTCTGGTGTCCTCCATCTTGGATGAGGCACAGAGTCTATATAAGACCCTGACACACGCCGCATGGTGCTCAGTCCTCTTGGTTCATGCATATGAGTAGACGCTCTGTGCGCGTTCCTCTAGGCATTCCTCTGTCTATGCTAGGTGAGCGCTACCGGCAGGGTAGCGTTCTTATACCTTACAGCTTCGGCTGCTGTCCGTATCCTTACCTCTTAGGGGAGCGGACATAGGCAGGTGCCTGAGGCACATGGTCTGGCTGGGCCTTGTGATTGTACTCGTAGGTGGACGTTGCCGCTAGGGTAACGTTCCTTATACTGCGTCTGGCAGTTGTTCGTATCCTCGCACACTAGGGGAGCGAACAGAGGTAGGAGCTTTGTGCGGCTTACGCTGCTGTTCGTCTCTTTTGCACCACTAGAAGAGCGGACCTAGGCAGGTGCCATATCTAGTGGTTCGTGTCCTCGCACACTAGTGGAGCGAACGCAGGTAGGAGCTTTGTGCGGCTTACGCTGCTGTTCGTCTCTTTTGCACCACTAGAAGAGCGGACCTAGGTAGGTGCCATTTCGCACACATTGCCTTTGTCTCTGTGATTATTAACAGAGATCATTCCACACACCCTCCAAGTAAGGGAGGAATTGCTTTACTTTCTTATTATATCCTTCTGTGAGTTAACAGAGGTATTGCACTCTGCCATAGTCTGCAGCAAAGTCTTTGCACGGTGGACCCTGACTGTCTGATACTCCTTTCGGTTATTATCAGACAGCCCCCCGTAACATTAGGACTGAGCCAAGGGTCTGGCAGTTATGGCAGAATATCAGCAGTTACACCGTTACATACAAGTACTTGAGTCACGGCTCAAGAGTATAGAGGATAAACCTCAGACCATGGTGACATCTGCACATGATCCTCGACTTGCTCTACCAAACAGATATTCTGGCGATGCCAGATCATGTCGTGGTTTCATTAGTCAGTGTCAGATACACCTAGAGGTTAACTCTTCTCGCTTCTCTACGGAGAGGTCCAGAGTAGGCTTTATCATCTCCTTACTACAGGACAAAGCCTTAGAATGGGCGACTCCCCTATGGGAGCGCTCTGATGTGGTTACTCTGAGACATCAAGACTTTCTTGATGCTCTTAAGGCGGTATTCATGGGTCCGCAGGTTACCCATGATGCGGCCCTGAGACTGTTAGATCTATCTCAGGGTTCGTTATCCACTAGTTCTTATGCCATTGCTTTTAGAACTCTGGTGGCAGAACTAGATTGGCCAGAGAAGGTGTTGATTCCTATCTTCTGGAGAGGGTTGGCTGGCTATGTCAAGGATGCCCTTGCTACTCGTGAAGTCCCTGCTTCTCTGGAGGACTTGATCACAGTAGCAACGAGGATCGATGTACGCCATAAGGAACGTAGACTCGAGGTCTCTTCCTGACGCCCTAAGCATCGGGCTATTCCAGTTGTTGAGGGTCCACTACCATCTTCCTCAGCATCTGAAACATCTCCCACTCCTATGGAGTTAGGTCATACGTTCTCCAGACTACGCAAGTCTGGTCCTCCTATATGTTACGTATGTCGTCAGGCTGGGCACTATGCCAACAAGTGTCCTAGTCGTCAGGGAAACTCCCTGGCCTAGTAACCATTAGAGGGGGGTTACTAGAGACGTCTTCTGCACCCTCTAAGTGTTGTATCCCAGGTCAGCTCTCGTTATCTGAGAATACATGGCCTATTATGGCTTTTGTGGATTCCGGAGCTGACGGGATTTTTGTGTCCTCAGGATTTGTAAAGGGACACAATATTCCCTCTATCATGTTAGAGGCGCCTATTCCTGTCCGTGTTGTTAATGGAACTATGTTGTCTGACTCCATTACATTGAGGACAGTTCCCTTGCGCCTTTCCCTGTCTCAGGGTCACATAGAGGAGATTTCTTTTCTTGTTTTGCCTGAGGGTATAGACGACGTCCTTCTGGGTCTTCCATGGCTTCGGACTCATGCTCCTCACATTGACTGGGAGTCTGACAGCATTATTAGTTGGGGTTCGAAATGTCAGTCCCGATGTCTTCCCTTACCACCTAAGGTCGTTGCAGTTGCATCAACTGATCTCTCTCCCATACCTACACCCTATTTGGATTTCGCTGACGTGTTCTCCAAACAGGGTGCTGAGGTTCTTCCACCCCATAGGCCGTATGACTGTGCCATAGACCTTATCCCAGGTTCGGTTCCACCTAAAGGCAGGGTTTACCCCCTGTCGATACCTGAGTCGGAGGCCATGTCGACCTATATAAGAGAGAGCTTAGAGAAGGGGTTCATTCGTAAGTCTGTCTCTCCCGCGGGAGCTGGGTTTTTCTTTGTTCGGAAGAAAGAGGGTGATTTGCGTCCCTGCATAGATTACAGGGGTCTCAACGCAATCACAATAAAGAACAAATACCCATTACCTTTAATTTCGGAGCTCTTTGACAGACTGAGAGGAGCTCAAGTTTTTACGAAGTTGGATCTGCGGGGTGCGTATAACTTGGTACGAATTCGAAAGGGTGACGAATGGAAGACCGCTTTTAACACCCGAGACGGTCACTATGAATACCTCGTCATGCCTTTTGGGTTATGTAATGCACCCGCAGTATTTCAGGACTTCGTAAATGATGTGTTCAGGGATTTACTGTTATCCTCAGTAGTGGTGTATCTGGACGACATCCTGATTTTTTCTCCTGATCTGGAGACTCATCGTCAGGATGTCGTTCGTGTCCTTTCCCGTTTAAGGGAGCACTCATTGTTTGCTAAACTCGAGAAATGTGTATTCGAGCAGTCCTCATTGCCTTTTTTGGGTTACATTATCTCACAAGAGGGTCTGGCTATGGATCCTGCGAAGCTCTCTGCTGTCCTGCAATGGTCCGAACCTCATTCCTTGAAGGCGGTGCAACGCTTCTTAGGATTTATAAATTATTACAGGCAGTTCATACCCCATTTTTCTACTTTGGTGGCTCCTTTGGTGGCCTTGACTAAGAAAGGTGCTAATCCCAAAGCCTGGTCTACTGAGACATCTCAGGCTTTTGAGGCAGTAAAAAGACACTTTTCAACTGCTCCTGTTCTTCAAAGACCCGATGAGAGTAAGCCCTTCCTCTTAGAGGTTGATGCCTCTTCAGTGGGTGCTGGTGCGGTCTTGTATCAAAAGAACGGTGCAGGTAGAAAAAGACCGTGTTTCTTCTTTGCTAAAACCTTTTCACCGGCAGAGAGAAACTATACCATTGGGGATAGGGAACTGCTCGCCTTGAGATTAGCCTTGGAGGAGTGGCGTCACTTGCTGGAAGGAGCGAAACATCCTTTCCAGGTCTATACAGACCATAAGAATCTGACGTACTTACAAACCGCTCAGCGTCTGAATCCTCGCCAAGCCCGCTGGTCCTTGTTTTTCTCCCGCTTTCACTTCTCCATCAACTATTTGTCTGGGAGTAAGAATAACAAGGCAGACGCTCTGTCTCGCTCTATGCTTTCTACCCAGGAAGAGATTGACGAACCTCGTCTTATCCTTCCCTCCAGGGTTTTTCATACGCTCTCCCCTGTGACGTTAGACCAAATCCCACCGGGCAAGACATTTGTTCCGCCTGATCGACAGAATGATATACTGTCATGGGCCCACACCTCAAAGGTGGGTGGGCATTTTGGTATTAGGCGGACACGAGAGTTACTGGAGAGGTGGTATTGGTGGCCACACTCAGCCAGCCACGTCAAGAGATATGTCGGTTCCTGCTACTCGTGTGCTCGCAACCGTCCATTACGGCAGAGACCGGCTGGGCTCTTGCATCCTTTACCAGTGCCAGATAGACCATGGGAGGTGGTAGGCATGGACTTTGTGGGTGATCTTCCATGTTCACAGGGACATAGATTTGTGTGGGTCATTACGGACCATTACTCCCGGATGGTTCATCTCGTACCGTTATCGAGAATCCCATCTTCCAGGGTACTAGCCAAACTATTCCTCAAGCATGTCTTTAGGCTTCACGGGATGCCAGATCGTATCATTTGTGATAGAGGCCCGCAATTTACTTCCCGTTTCTGGTGAGATCTTTGTAGCCTTCTGCAAATTGAGTTGAATCTCTCTTCGGCATACCATCCGGAGACTAATGGTTTGGTTGAACGTACCAATCAATCTATGATTATATACCTTCGACACTTTGTTGCTGAGAACCACGATAACTGGTCCTCCCTCCTACCCTGGGCAGAATTTGCCCTTAACAATTCGCTGGCTGAGGCCACTGGGTAGACACCGTTCGTACTCAATAATGGGCAACACCCTAGGGTACCGGTACCGTTTCCCGCTGCTGCACCTCCTCCTCTTGTGGCCGACTGGGCAACTAATGCCAGAGAGGTTTGGGATCGGACTCAAGAGTCGATCCAAGCAGCTAAGGACCGTATGAAGACGGTGTCCGATCGGTTTCGTCGCCCGGCTCCTGTCTTTTCTCCAGGGGACTTTGTGTGGCTCTCTGCAAAACACGTGAGACTTAGAGTGAGCTTTGTCAAATTTGCTCCTCGCTTCCTGGGTCCTTATGAGGTTCTTCGACAGGTAAATCCTGTAGTCTACCAATTGAAGTTACCTGTCCATCTTAGGATTCATGACAAATTCCATGTCTCACTGCTAAAGCCGGCTATTTTACCTCACGCTCGTGAAGTGCACTCTCCTGCCTCTGATTCTTCTCGCTCTAGCTATGAGGTACGAGCCATAGTTGGTTCTAAGATGGTTAGAGGGCGCAGGTTCTTCTTGATAGATTGGGAGGGCTATGGCCCGGAACATCGCTCTTGGGAGCCTGAGGAGGCTGTCCATGCTCCCGACTTAGTTGCCGATTATCTGCGTCGCCGGGAGGGGGGCCCTTGAGGGGGAGGTACTGTTACGGTTGCTGCGAGCACTGGAGACTATGTCCAGATTTCTGGCTACTGCACATGTGCGAGCGCTGGAGACTAAGTCCAGATTTCTTGCTACTGCACATGTGCGAGCGCTGGATACTAAGTCCAGATTTCTTGCTACTGCACATGTGCGAGCGCTGGAGACTAAGTCCAGATTTCTTGCTACTGCACATGTGCGAGCGCCGGAGACTAAGTCCAATCTTGGAGCCATTGCACATGTGCGGGTGACATCATCGCTGACACGAGGTCACATGTCTCTGACACCTTCTATGCCGATTGGTCGCTGGTCATGTGCTTGTGACGTCTTGCTCGGTGATAGGCCAGCATGACGTCACTCCTGTCGTTCTGGAAGCGGATTGGCTCTGGTGTCCTCCATCTTGGATGAGGCACAGAGTCTATATAAGACCCTGACACACGCCGCATGGTGCTCAGTCCTCTTGGTTCATGCATATGAGTAGACGCTCTGTGCGCGTTCCTCTAGGCATTCCTCTGTCTATGCTAGGTGAGCGCTACCGGCAGGGTAGCGTTCTTATACCTTACAGCTTCGGCTGCTGTCCGTATCCTTACCTCTTAGGGGAGCGGACATAGGCAGGTGCCTGAGGCACATGGTCTGGCTGGGCCTTGTGATTGTACTCGTAGGTGGACGTTGCCGCTAGGGTAACGTTCCTTATACTGCGTCTGGCAGTTGTTCGTATCCTCGCACACTAGGGGAGTGAACAGAGGTAGGAGCTTTGTGCGGCTTACGCTGCTGTTCGTCTCTTTTGCACCACTAGAAGAGCGGACCTAGGCAGGTGCCATATCTAGTGGTTCGTGTCCTCGCACACTAGTGGAGCGAACGCAGGTAGGAGCTTTGTGCGGCTTACGCTGCTGTTCGTCTCTTTTGCACCACTAGAAGAGCGGACCTAGGTAGGTGCCATTTCGCACACATTGCCTTTGTCTCTGTGATTATTAACAGAGATCATTCCACACACCCTCCAAGTAAGGGAGGAATTGCTTTACTTTCTTATTATATCCTTCTGTGAGTTAACAGAGGTATTGCACTCTGCCATAGTCTGCAGCAAAGTCTTTGCACGGTGGACCCTGACTGTCTGATACTCCTTTCGGTTATTATCAGACAGCCCCCCGTAACACCTAGCTTAGGAAACACGAAGAACAGGCCCCGCCCACTTGGACACTTAACCCCTTTATACCCTGTACCTGTGAGTCCATTTTCCTGTTAATGGACGCTGGCCCTTTAAGAAAGGGTCAATGACCGCGCGCGCGCCCTAATGCGCATGCGCGAGGCCCGGGTGCCAGAAGCCAGGGCAGGGAGCGGTGAGGAGGAAGCAGCAGAGCCGGGCTGGGGCTGAGAAGCCGACGAGCGCCGGGAGCGGGGACCAGGACGCTGGGAAGCGGAGGCACAGGAGGCTGGAGACCGGGGAGAGACGCAGGGGAGCCGGGGAGCATGGCAGGTGAGCCGGGGAGCAGAGGAGGGGACCCGGGGAGCGTGACAACACGGCCTTACCAGGCTGCAGGTTGAGTGGAGACAACCATTTATTAAACTCGGACCGCAGAGCTGACCACAACTCCTCAGCTGTGTGACTCTTATTCCCAAGACATGTCAAGCTAAAGACCGCCTGATGCCGTTGTGCTCTGCTGCCAGCATAGTAATGAGGGGTGCGTGATTCCTTCTGCGCAGTGAGAACGCTGGTGGCCTGACCAGGCAGGCTTGGGGCGGAGGTGGAGGACCCATATGAGGTGGAGGATGCAGAAGCAGTGGCGGAACTTGGACAGACAGAGGATTGACACACAAGTCGTGGGGACGGCAAGACTTGTGCAGCAGACCCTTCACCATCTATCACCATAGTTACCCAGTGCCCAGTGAGCGACATGTAACGTCCCTGTCCATGCTTACTGGTCCAAGTATCGGTGGTGAAATGCACCCGTTCACACACAGAGTTTCTCAATGAAGCGGTGATGTGTGCGACATGCTGGTGTAGCGCGGGCACATCTTTCTTAGAAATGTAGTGGCGACTAGGCATCTGGTACTGGGGCACAGCGACAGACATAAGGTCTCTAAAATCCTGTGTGTCCACTAGGCGGAAAGGCAGCATTTCTGTAGCCAACAGCTTACAGAGGGATAGAGTCAACCTCTTAGCTTTGTCATGGGTCGCAGGAAATGGCCTTTTATTTGTCCACATCTGAGGGACAGAGATCTGGCTGCTGTGTGTAGACGGTGTTGAGTAGGGTGTCCCTGGAAAAATGCAGGTTTGTGAGGAAAGTGCAGGTGGAGACATGATGTTGCCTTCATCCAAAGTTGGTGCTATCGATGTCTGAGAGAGCTGTACACACTCACTTGTTTCCCCTTCCAAAACAACTGACGACCTACCAAGCAAACTGCCTGTTGCGGTTACAGTGGTGGAAGTTGTGGGTGTAAAAACAGGTGTGACAGCTGTCCCCACAGTCCTAGAAGATGACGAGCGCGCGGATGCACTGGAAGGGGCAGGCGGTGGATGGTTCGCTCCGCTAGGCCGCATTGCAGCACGGTGAGCTTCCCACCGGGCCATATGATATTTATTCATGTGACGATTCATGGAAGAAGTTGTCAAACTGCTGAGGTTTTGACCTCTACTAAGAGAACCATGACAAATTTTACAGATCACATAATTTGGGCGATCTTTTTCTATGTCAAAAAAGGACCAGGCTAGGCAAGGCTTAGAGGCCATGCGACCTGTTGATCCACCCCGAATAATGCTCAGAGGCAGAGTGGTGGCTGAGGATGCAGTTGTAGACGTGCTACCAGTACTCCGACTCTGTCCAGGAAGGCGCAAGGTAACTTCGTCATCAGTTGCATCCTCCTCCACCACCTCTGTTGACCTCCTCGAGTGCCTGACTGTGGGTTGACAGTAGGTGGGATCTAGAACTTCATCATCAATTGTTGTGTTTGCACTCCCCTCCCCCTCAGACCGAGCCTCTTCTTGCCCTGACCGAATATTTAAGTTGTCATCCCAATCGGGTATCTGAGTCTCATCTTCATCAGTATGTTCCTCATTGTCTATAACCACAGGTGTTACAGTTTGTGACAAAGGGTCAACATTATGCTCCGAAACTTGGTCCTCACGGCCTGAATCAGAGTCACAAAGGTTCTGGGCATCACTGCAGACCATTTCCTGTTCTGTACTCACTGTAGCTTGGGAGCAGACCTCTGATTCCCAGGCTATAGTGTGACTGAACAGCTCTGCAGACTCAGCCATCTCAGTTCCACCATACTGTGCAGGGCTGATGGAGACTTCAGAGCTGGGAGAAATCAAGTTTGATTGGGATGACAACTCAGAGGACTGGTGTTTTTTGGATGCGGTACTTGAAGTGGCTGAGAGGGCACTTGTTGGACCACTTGAGATCCATTCAAGCATTTTCCTTTTTTGCCCATCATCTACCTTTGTTCCTGTTGTTTGTGTCCGTAAAAAAGGGAGCACATCGGTTTGTCCACGGTAAGTAGTAGACATCTTACTTTTGCTGGTAGATGGTCTATCTTCAGCAGATGATAATGGAGCTTTGCTACCTTCCCCACGGACAAAACCTTTTTTTCCTTTTCCACCACGCCTCTTCCCCTTTCCACCAGCATCTGTCATTTTGCCACTCATGTTGATTGCGACAAGATTGTGGACTGAAAATGTGGTAGTAAAAATTGAGAGGTGGTGTAGATTGCAGTGGTGGTCTAGCTTTATTAACAGCAGAATAATAAAGAATAAATATCCCTGACAATGCAACTACGGCCCTTAAACTGGCAGCAAAAATTGTTAGTATAATGGCTTAGTTATAATGAGTTGGAGTGTGCAATGCAGGCAGACGTGCTCTGCAAATGTCTTTGCACTAGTGGGACTATAGCAAAGTCCAATAGCCACGTATAGGATGCCACTAGGTACACTGAGTGTTTGCTAGTATAATGGCTTAGTTATAATGAGTTGGAGTGTGCAATGCAGGCAGACGTGCTCTGCAAATGTCTTTGCACTAGTGGGACTATAGCAAAGTCCAATAGCCACGTTTAGGATGCCACTAGGTACACTGAGTGTTTGCTAGTATAATGGCTTAGTTATAATGAGTTGGAGTGTGCAGAGGACAGGAGGGTACAGTGCCAGGATTGTGGGGCTCTGGGTAGAGGAAAGGAAGCCTGCCTTTCTATTCCCTCCTAATAGGGAAATGCAGGGAGGAAATCCCTGACCTTGGCTACACAGACGCTGTCGCTGTTTTCAGGACCTGTCACCTTAACTCTGACCCTGCCGGTTTGAGCCCTTAAAAGGACTGCTAGAAAGTGCTCTCCCTAAGCTGTCCAGCTCTGTGTATGGAGCGCATACAGCTGTATCAGCGATAGGACAAAGGACGGAGCTGCGACAGTGATGTCTGACACTAAAGACGCAGAAGAGATAATGGCGTCCTGGAGGAAAATGTCCGGTTTTATAATGCAGGGACATGTGACATGGACATCCTATCACACATGCCGTTGCTTCTCTGGCTAAAAGTCCACTTAGCTGTGTGTGTCTGGGAATGGCTGACATGCTGGCCCGCCCCACTACACGCGCGCGCTTAGGGAAGGAAGACAAGGAAAAAAAAAAAAAATGGCGATCGCCATTATAGAAACAGCAGTGATCTGAAGGCTCTGTTCACGCACACTATACACTGAAATGTCATAATAGTGTGATTCACAGAGTGACTTACACTATTACAGCGGAAACCAAGCTAGGAATTAGCTGTTTTTTTGCTGCTAGAACCGTTCTCGAACGTTTCTAGAACTATCGAGCTTTTGCAAAAAGCTCGAGTTCTAGTTCGATCTAGAACAGGGCCCAAAATCACTCGAGCCTAGAACTGGAGAACCTCGAACCACGAACCGCGCTTAACTCTAATATTTATACATATATATATAAATACACATATCTACATAATGGGGAAAAAGTGAAACGAAAAGTGTTGGGGGCAAATTGACAGCTGCCAGATGTGAACAAGGGGGACTTAAAGAATGAGAGCGATGGCGCCAAAGAGTATATACTGTACAGTTGCTAAGGTGGGGCCCCGACATGGGATACTCACCACACTCGGGGATATGAACACACACACAAAATGCACCACACACTACCACGTACATGAACACATATACCACCCTCAGCACACATTTCACCAAGTGAAACTATTTAATAATTACATTTCTATCTATTTGTTTTGTGTTTTTTGTGTGCAGAATACATTTTTGTTAATACATTCTATTTTGTTAACAGAAGTTATTAACCCGGGCGAAGCCGGTTAGAACAGCTAGTCTAATATATAAAGCTGAATGTGTGTATGTGTGTGTGTGTGTGTGTGTGTGTGTGTGTGTGTGTGTATGTCCGGGATTGGCTTTTGCACCGTCGCAGCTACAGCCACAAAATTTTGCACACTCACACTTCTGGACCCTGAGAGCGTCATAGGCTGTTTTGAGGGGAAATTGTAACACCACGCTTTACAGTTATTCACCAAAAAACCTGCCTCCATTAAAGCGAATGGAGCTGGGAGCCACAGTGCAGCCAGAACTTCAGAAGAATGCGCAGCCACGCCCTTATATAGAATGTTGGCGTGTCACAATGCAGCCAGGGAAAGAGACAGACACAGACAGGGAAAGAGGCAGACACAGACAGGGTAAGAAACAGACACAAGAGACAGACACAGACAAAGAGACAGACTGACAGGGAAAGAGACAGACAGGGAAAGAGAGAGACAGGTTAAGAGACAGACACAGACAGGTAAAGAGACAGACACAGACAAAGAGACAGAGACAGACACAGGGAAACAGACAGACAGGGAAAGAGAGGGAAAGAGACAGACAGGGTAAGATACAGACAAAGACAGGTAAAGAGACAGACAAAGAGACAGACACAGGGAAATAGAGGGAAAGAGGGAAAGAGACAGACAGGGAAAGAGAGGGAAAGAGACAGACAGGGAAAGAGACAGACAAAGAGATAGATAGACAGACAGGGAAAGATTGAGACAGATGGAGAAAGAGATAGATAGACAGACAGGGAAAGAGATTGAGACAGACGGAGAAAGAGACAGAGACAGTCAGAGACAGACAGGGAAAGAGACAGACAGACAAAGAGATAGAGAGAGACAGAGAGATATATACAGAGGGGGAGATAGACAGAGAATGGTAGAGAAACAGAAAGACAGTTACTGTCCCGGGCAGCGCCGGGTGCTATGTTGTGAGGCAAAATTTAACCCTTGTGCCTTCATCAGGTAGTGGCCCCGGAACCCGTTGGGGTGTTTTTGGTGCAGGGAGATGGGCGACCGCAGGGTGCTGGTGTACTCAATACTGAGAAGAAAGGACACAAGTCTCTGGTAAACCAAGGTGATGGTGGTCGGTGCCCGCAGCCGGCTGCATTCTGGTTCCCCCACCCGGCTGGTGGTCTCTGTCTTTCTCCTGTACAATAGTGAAATGGTGGACCAGGTCAGGGGTGCCACAACCTTACTACTGCTACTCACTCAATATGTCAAATCATAAAATTAGTGAAAATATTGGTGCAAATTTCTTGGGCAAACTTAGTCTAAAAATACACCAAATTTATCAACGGGATGAGTCGCTTTAGTAAATTTGAAGAATTTAAAAACTATGTAGTAAAAGATTCATGTGTCGTTTTCGGCCAGCTTAGCAAAAATGGGTGGAGTATGGGTGGGACGGAATGTGTCTATGTTCGCGCCTTACAATTCATTTAAATGTTTTATGTGTTTTACACGCTTCATTAAAGTGGTGGTTCACTACTCAGCATTAGGCCAGTTTCAGACGTCCATGTTTTAGGTACGTGTGGCATCCGTTTTTAACACGGATGCCACATGTACCCATGTTATTCTGTACTGGTACTCACACGGCCGTGTTTTCATATGGACCGTGTGACCTCTCATAACCCCGCACTCACACTCAGAGACATCTCCGTTTTTTCTCCGGCAGCACGGTTGTCACACATATCGCACACTGATGTGATCCGTGTGACATCAGTGTGACACGTACCGGAGAAAACACGGGTCTCTGAAATAAAAAGACTTTCTATATTTACCTGTATCCAGTGCTGTTTTCTTCAGCTCTGCTGCCTACCGCTCCTGACCCCCCCCGCTCATTATACTCTCTGAATATTCACTGCCCAGAGGAGCTGGAAGCCGCAGCAGCATTGGAGACTTCAGTGCCGGGGACAATTTCGCTGGGGACAGGTGAGTATACAACACTGTGTGTGTGTGTGCGTGTGTGTGTGTGCGTGTGTGTGTGTGTGCGTGTGTGTGTGTATGTGTGCATGTGTGTGTGTATGCTCAGTATATACATGCATGTGCACAATGTGTGTGTATATTCTTGGTGTAGCCATGTGTGTCTGCTATGTGTGTATACATATGTGTGTGTGCCGCCCCCATGTCAGCAGCCGAGCTACTCGGATGCGGATGCACGGTGGCTTGAGGGGTCTCCGGACCCGGGGGTCGTGCGCCCACTCAAATAAAGGGGGGCTAAGTACAGGGGATGATGTAGAAAGTTCGTGACACCACCCTTGGTGCGTGGTAAGGGTGAAGTACCACCGCTGCGGCTGGAAGTACCCGGTTGCGATGGTGTGGGCAGCCAGGTGTTTAACCCCTCCACGGGTAGGGGGGATGCCCCGGGACTCGTTGATAGCGTCGGGAAGGTGCAGTCGGGCCGTTAAAGGTTAATTGTGTACTCAATCCAATAACGCTGATGCTGACAACCGTGGTAAACCAAAGTTCTTGATGCCACTGCAGCAGGGAGGGAGCACGCCTGGATCCCGTGCCCGTTGGTGTTGCTTGTTAGCCTGTGACCTTGACCTTGGCACCTCTTTCTGTAGTCCCTGTAGTCCCTTTCAGCTTAAAACTAAATGGGCCCCACTCACCCGTAACGGAGTGAGCTTGCTCTCAGGGTTCACGCTTGGGATTTTCTGGACTAGGTAGTGGGAAAGTCCTATCCCCCTTGCTGCGCTAGTACCCCGATTTTGGAGAGGGTGGAGAACGGCTCTTGAAGGCTCCGTCCTTGTTGAGCGAATTACCAGGACGCCTGAAGCTACTTCCTGGCCCGGGGTCCACGTACCCCGTTGGGTCCTGGCCCCTGACCGGTGATGGCACAAGGCCGCCGGCTGTCCTCCTCAACAGTCCGTGCCCCTTGTCACAATCCCCTGCGACCGGGGTCCTGCTCCTACCAGGCCCAGACCAACGTCTGCCACCTAGTATTAACAATAGCTGCCAATAAGTCCTAGATTAATCATGTCAGGCGTCTATGAGACACCCTCCATGATTAATCTGTAAATTACAGTAAATAAACACACACACGCCCGAAAAAATCCTTTATTAGAAATAAAAAACACAAACATATACCCTGGTTCACCACTTTAATCAGCCCCAAAAAGCCCTCCTTGTCCGGCGTAATCCAGGATGGTCCAGCGTCGCTTCCAGCGCTGCTGCATGGAGGTGACAGGAGCTGCAGCAGACACAGCCGCTCCGGTCAGCTTCACACAGCAACTGAAGACAGCCGTGCGATCAGCTGAGCTGTCACTGACGTTACCCGCTGTCACTGGATCCAGCGGTGGATGCAGCGGTGGCCGCGGATAACCTCAGTGACAGCTCAGCTGATCGCGCTAGTCACCTCAGTTGCTGCGTGGAGGTGAGAGGAGCAGCGGTGAGTAGCGTGATCAGCTGAGCTGTCACTGAGGTTACCCGCGGCCACCGCTGCATCCACCGCTGGATCCAGTGACAGCGGGTAACCTCAGTGACAGCTTAGCTGATCGCACGGTTGTCTTCATTAGCTGTGTGGAGGTGACAGGAGCGGCTGTGTCTGCTGCAGCTCCGGTCACCTCCATGCAGCAGCGCTGTACGCGACGCTGGACCATCCTGGAGTACGCCGGACAAGGAGGGCTTTTTGGGGCTGATTAAAGTGGTGAACCAGGGTATATGTTTGTGTTTTTTATTTCTAATAAAGGATTTTTCGGGTGTGTGTGTTTATTTACTGTAATTTACAGATTAATCATGGAAGGTATCTCGGGGAGACGCCTGACATGATTAATCTAGGACTTATTGGCAGCTATGGGCTGCCAATAACTCCTTATTACCCCGATTTGCCAATGCACCAGGGCAAATCGGGAAGAGCCGGGTACAGTCCCAGAACTGTCGCATCTAATGTATGCGGCAATTCTGGGCGGCTGTTGGCTGATATTGTTAGGCTGGGGGGCTCCCCATAACGTGGAGCTCCCCATCCTGAGAATACCAGCCTTCAGCCGTATGGCTTTATCTGGCTGGTTTTAAAATTGGGGGGGACCGCACGCCGGTTTTTTTAATTATTTAATTATTTATTTCACTGCACAGTATAGACACGCCCACCGGCTGCTGTGATTGGGTGCAGTGTGACACCTGTCACTCAGCGTGGGGGCGTGTCTCACTGTAACCAATCATAGGCGCCGGTGGGCGGGGAAAGCAGGGAATACGAGATTGTTTAATGGGCGGCCGGCTTTTTCAAAACAGTAAAAGCCGCTGGAGCAGTGTGAATGCCGTGCAGCGCAGCGCCGGGGATCGGTGAGTATGAGAGAGGGCTGCTAACTTCAGTCACTCAGGGGATTAGCGGTCACCGGTGAATCCTGCACAGGTGACCGCTAATCAGGGCGCGACACAGACAGAGCCGCAGCATGACAATGAAGTCGGGTGAGGTTCACCCGAGTTCATTCTGACAGTGCGGCTCTGTCTGTGTCTGCTGTCATCTGCCATTCAGCTCTGCTACATTTCTGTCTGTGTCTGCTGTCATCTGCCATTCAGCTCTGCTACATGGCTGTCTGTGGCTGCTGTTAGCGGCCATGTAGCAGAGCTGAATGGCAGATGACATAGTAAAACCGCACCCCTACACATTACACACGCTTGGCAAGTCAATAAATAAATAAAAAAAAAGGGTGCCCAATGCATACGTCACGGAACACATGATCTAAAGGATCGCACACAAAATTGATCAATTTAACATAGACTACTAACGCTCGTGTGACAGCAAATGAACGACCTACGTGCAATCTCATTCAATCGCATATGCGACCTGGGCGTGTCACATCGCATACGAGATCGCATACCTAATTGTAAGGTGTAAAGCTGGAATAAGCCTTCCATATTAATTTGACTTTCCTAGTGCCTTTAGTTTAGCTGATTATCACTTGCTAGCATACAGTTACTCTTACAGACAGCTTTCTGGCCTGTGCTAAAACCCGATGCCAAGATTATTGCTTTGAATGTCACTTTTATGCAACATACAAAAGCACTTTATGTATGAGCAATCAATTGTTCACAAGGACACAGCGAGCTTGTACTATTCGAAAAAGCTAAATTGTCACAAGGTAAATGATTGTGTTACAGCCTCCTATTCTTCACATGCATGAATTTATAAAAGATGCTCAATATTCAATTATATAGATTCTGGCACAGTGCTAGTAAGAGTACTTGTATAATCTATTATGAGTGAAGGTGATTCATACTCCCCTCTCGGCCCATAATACCATTGTATCTAGCCAGAAATATATTGTCAGCCTAGCTGAGCTATGAAAGTCCCTTTGCAATCCTCTTACAGTATCTTGAATTGTGAATGTCTGGAGACTTTCTTTTAACCAAAACTCCAAACTTAGTAGACTCCATACGTAGCAGGATTTCCTATAGCTAGCCATCTGTACTGATAAGGGGCAAGCTTGACAGATGGGTTTTCGATTTAGCTAATATCTTTAGCCACATTAAAGGGAACCTGTCAGATGATACATGCTGCCCCAACCATAGGCAGCATGTATTATCAATGACTATACAATCACAGCTATGTATGTTTAACTCTCAAACATGGCATCGTTTCAGAGAAAAACATACTTTTTATAGCTGCTGGGCACAAAGTTGTGCTATTGACTAGTCATACAGGAGCGTCCCTGGCGGCTTCTTCCCTCCCGTTGACAGTGACTGACAAGTCTATAGCCATAACTAAGCAGTTTTGCCACTATGGCCTCTCAGGCAAGGAGGACCAGAGTGTACATGCCTCTAAGACGAAGGGGGCCGATGTCACGCAAAAGCTGTCAGGCCCCTCACTCTGATCCTCCGTGCCTTGCTATCTCCCTAGTGCCACCTTGGTAAGACAATGTTTAAATGTATGTGTATAAATTTATATTGCATTTGCACCTTCTTTCTATAGGCACCCCACATTGTGCCTCCAATTCATTAGAAATACTTACAATTTTCTACATCTAATATATAAAGCTGAGTGTATGTATGTGTGTATGTATGTCCGCTAAAGGAATCCGCACCGTCGCATGTACAATCACAAAATTTTGCACAGACACCCCATGTGACTCAGGGAACATCATAGACTATTTTTGACGGGAAAATTTAACCCCGCGCTTTACAGTCATGTAACGCCTTGGCCTATCAGGTCGTCACAAGGGTACTGTGCAGTCTACCTTATGCATGGTACCTGCTCCTCCTTGGTTATGGGTCCTGTCCCTTTGGTGTTGCTAAGAACAGGTATACACAAATCCTGAGGAACACTCTGCACCACACCCACCAGACACCCATTGGACAGCCTGAGTTGAATAGGGCACAACGGGGTACGCGGACCCTAGGCTGGGAAGTAGCTTCATGCAGCCCAGTAATTTACCCGACGAGGACGGAGTCTTCACGAGCAGTTCTCCACCCGCTCCAAAATCGTTGTACTAGCGCACTTACCTTAACCCGGCCACAGACCCACCATAGGTTTTTAGGGGGAACAAGTTGTTTGGGTGGCGGGTTGTTGGGATCCGGGACATTGGAACTGGACTGTCGCAGGAAGGGACTGCAACGGGGAAGGTTGAGTCTCCGCTGCCATCAAATTTGGTGGCATCCCCCTGTTGGCAGATGAACTCTAAAATTTTGCAAAGTTTAAGTAAAAGTGCCTCCCCTAGGAGAGATGAAACTGTTCAATAAATGTAATACATGTTATTTATGTTAACCCCTTTTTCTTCAGTTAATAAATGCTTAGTGTCCTGTAGCTCGCGGACGAGCTACGTTTAACCAAGGGGGAATGTGACGCCCTGGCCTATCAGGTCATCACAAGGGTACTGTGCAGTCTGCCCTTATGCATGGTACCTGTTCCTCCTTGGTTACGGATCCTGTCCCTTTGGTGTTGCTAAGAACAGGTATACACAAATCCTGAGGAACACTCTGCACCACACCCACCAGACACCCATTGAACAGCCTGAGGGGAATAGGGCCGCCCAGATGGAGAGATGGTAGAAGGAGGGCCAGAAGTGTCAGAAAGTAGTCAGAGTCAGTGAGCAGCGGTGACAGTGCAAGGTCACACTGTGGAGCTGGGCTCCTGTACCCATCCTAGGTGCCGCACGTTGGCCTGGCCTGGAAGGAGCTGGAACCCCGGTCGCAGGTGGTTGCGGCAAGGAGCACGGTACTGCCATGGAGGGCAGTTCGGCGGCATTGTGCTACAACCGGGCAGGTGCCAGGGCACGACGGGGTACGCGGACCCTAGGCTGGGAAGTAGCTTCACGCAGCCCAGTAATTTACCCGATGAGGACGGAGTCTTTTCATGAGCCATTCTCCACCCGCTCCAAAACCGGGGTACTAGCGCACTGAGAGGGATAGGACTTTCCAAAACCGTTCAGAAAATCCCAAGCGTGAACCCTGAGAGCAAGCTCACTCCGTTTGCCACACGGGTGAGTGGGACCCGAGTATTTTCAGGCAAAAGGGATCCACACAGAGTAAACACAGTTCCAAGGGATAAGGCTTCAGACCAACCAGCAAGCCAAAAGGGCATGGACCCAGAGTGCTCCAACAACAACTGCAGGGCATTCAGGACTTTGGTTTACCCGTTGTCGGTGTCAGAATTCCTGGACTGTGTGAGTACATTGTGTCCCTCTCCTCTCGTCTGCTCCCCATCTCAACACCACCGAGCCCCGGGACACCTTGCCCCTGACCACGGAGGGGTTAACATCACGGCTGTCACCCCATCGCTCCCGGGTGCTCTCCCAAACGCAGCAGCGGTGGTATCCCACATTACCACGACCCGTGGGTGGCGTTACGAACTCTGTTTTTCACCCCCTTTTGTAAATAATTTTTCCCCTTTTTCATTCCGAGTGGCCGCGCGACCCCACCTCGGGTCCGGAGATCCCTCGAGCCACTGCGGATCCGGATCCGAGCAGCAAGTCGGCTGTCGGCGGGGGCGGCACAGTTACTCTCTAAAAAAACCTCCATTAAAGTCAATGGAGCTGCGAGCTAAAGGTTATTAATAGGAGCTGTGAGTGGTTGCTATAGGAACAAAATAAACTGTTAGTATAAGAAGCTCATGTGTGAGGTAATAAGATGTCGGTGGGGAGACGGATAGAGAGAGACAGAGAGATAGAGACAGACAGGGAAAAAACACAGAGAAAGAGACAGACAGACGTAAACAGACACAGACGGACAGGGAAAGAGACAGAGACGGTGAAAGAGGAAGACACGGTGAAAGAGACAGAGACGGTGAAAGAGACAGACAATGAAAGAGACAGACAGTGAAAGAGACAAAGTCAGTGAAGGAGACAGAGACGGTGAAGGAGACAGAGACGGGGAAGGAGACAGAGACGGGAAGGAGAGAGAGACGGTGAAGGAGACAGAGACGGGGAAGGAGACAGAGACAGGGAAGGAGACAGAGATGGGGAAGGAGGCAGAGATGGGGAAGGAGACAGAGATGGGGAAAGAGACAGAGACGGGGAAAGAGACAGACAGACACAGAGACTGATACAGAGACAGACAGAGAGATAGACGCAAAGACAAACATGGATAGAGACAGACACATAGACAGAGACAGACCGGGAGACAGATGGGGAGACAGAGAGAGAAAAACCAAAATGTGTAGTAATACCCATAAAGACAATTTTATTAGTTATAAATTCTAAAAATAACCAAAAACATTCACACAGACAGACACACAATGTGCGTGTAGTGTGAATATACACACTTGGTAGAGAGGTATAAGGAGAAAATGTAGAGGGGCCTAAGGTGAGTATGATAACAAATTAATTCAATTAGATACTTGGGGGTACTGTCTTTCCCTCCACTCAGTCCTACCTGACAATGGGGCTTTAAGCACCCTAGTTTTGTGGTGCCCCCATTCAACGGTGGCTCACCCTCTCTGCTCCTGCCTACCTCAACATATTCCACCACCAAAAACCAAAGGTGCAAGGTGCAATAGATTTAGCACATAAAAACCAGACATACAACACGTTTATTTAGAGACCTGGATGAATAACATTAAATATTGATATCCGTTGTTTGTAGTAATATTCCATGCAATCAAGATCAGAGGTCATAAGCACGGGTCTTTTACTATATGTAAAGAGTTCTCAACATATAAAGATAGCCCGCTGGGTTAATAACCAGTAGCAAACATCTCTCATTAGGTTATTATGCAAGCTAAGGTTATCTTGACCTCGTGGATATAATTCAATATCAGTCCCTCTCTCAAAAAATAACAATTGACCAGAAAACCAATCCAAAATGCACATATGAATAATACGCAAGTCACTCTGTCAAAGATGGAAAAGAACCATAAGAGATATAGGTGACCCTGCAGAATTGGCATATAAATGGTTAATAATATTGCCACTGATGTGTAAAAGGACATCCCATTAATTTGTGGTAGTCCTCCAGGGCTATACACATATATATCAATTCAAGTCACTCACTAACATTAATGGATTAGAAACCAAACAGATATAGGTGACCCTGCAGAATTGGCATATACCGTAAATGGTCAATTATATTCCCACTGATGTGGAAAAGGGCACCCTACTATTTATTGGTAGTCCTCCAGGGCTACAGTAGATCCAGTGATTGGATGTCCCAGATCTCTCAATCTTGATAGATGATATAGTTATGTCTGGTATAGTGATCCTTAACCCTACGCGTTTCCCCCCATTTATAATTTGGGGTTCATCAGAGGATCAGGTCAGGCAGCTGGGAGCTGAATCACTTCCCAGTTGTCCAAAATGCCTATGGGAGCCCATATGTCAGGTCTCAATGTCCCATATGGTCCGTTCACCTAGGTCCAGCGGGTAGATGCCACGTTTGCTCTCAGTGCTCTGGGAAGTGATTCAGCTCCCAGCTGCCTGACCTGATCCCCTGATGAACCCCAAATTATAAGTGGGGGGAAACGCATAGGGTTAAGGATCCCTATACCAGACATAACTATATTATCTATCAAGATTGGGAGATCTGGGACATCCAATCACTGGATCTACTGTAGCTCTGGAGGACTACCAACAAATAGTAGGGTGCCCTTTTCCACATCAGTGGCAATATTATTGACCATTTATATGCCAATGCTGCAGGGTCACCTATATCTCTTTTGGTTCTATTCCATCTTTGACAGAGAGTGACTTGCGTATTATTCATATGTGCATTTTGGATTGGTTTTCTGGTTAATTGATATTTTTTGAGAGAGGGACTGATATTGAATTATATCCACGGGGTCAAGATAACCTTAGCTTGCATAATAACCTAATGAGAGATGTTTGCTACTGGTTATTAACCCAGCGGGCTATCTTTATATGTTGAGAACTCTTTACATATAGTAAAAGACCCGTGCTTATGACCTCTGATCTTGATTGAATGGAATATTACTACAAACAACGGATATCAATATTTAATGTTATCCATCCAGGTCTCTAAATAAACGTGTTGTATGTCTGGTTTTTATGTGCTGAATCTATTAGACCTTGCACCTTTGGTTTTTGGTGGTGGAATATCTTGAGGTAGGTAGGAGCAGAGAGGGTGAGCCGCCGTTGAATGGGGGCACCACAAAACTACAAAAGTGTGTATATTCACACTACACGCACATTGTGTGTCTGTTTGTTTGAATGTTTTTGGTTATTTTTAGAATTTATAACTAATAAAATTGTTTTTATGGGTATTACTACACATTTTGGTTTTTCTTTATGAGGTACCCTTGATATGGTCTTGCTCTACTTTGAGACAGACAGAGACTGGGAGAGGCAAACAGAGACAGACAGAAACTGGGAGAGACAAACAGAGACAGACAGAGACTAGGAGAGGCAAACAGAGACAGACAGAGACTGGGAGAGGCAAACAGAGACAGAGAGAGACTAGGAGAGCCAAACAGAGACAGACAGAGACTGGGAGAGGCAAACAGTGACAGACAGATCCTGGGAGAGGCAAACAGATACAGACAGATCCTGGGAGAGACAAACAGAGACAGACAGAACCTAGGAGAGACAAACAGAGACTGGGAGAGACAGACAGAGACTGGGAGAGACAAACAGAGACTGGGAGAGACAGACAGAGATTGGGAGAGACAAACAGAGACAGACAGAGACTGGGAGAGACAAACAGAGACAGACATAGACTTGGAGAGGCAAACAGAGACAGACTGATCCTGGGAGAGACAAACAGAGACAGACAGATCCTGGAAGAGACAAACAAAGACAGACAGATCCTGGGAGAGACAAACAGAAACTGGGAGAGACAAACAGAGACTAGGAGAGAGAAACAGAGACTGGGAGAGACAAACAGAGACAGACAGAGACTGGGAGAGACAAACCGAGACAGACAGAGACTGGGAGAGACAAACAGAGACAGACAGAGACTGGGAGAGGCAAACAGAGACAGACAGATCCTGGGAGAGACAAACAGAGACAGACAGATCCTGGGAGAGACAAACAGAGACAGACAGATCTTAGGAAAGACAAACAGAGACTGGGAGAGACAAACAGAGACTGGGAGAGACAAACAGAAACTGGGAGAGACAGACAGAGACTGGGAAAGACAAACAAAGACAGACAGAGACTGGGAGAGACAAACAGAGACAGACATAGACTCGGAGAGGCAAACAGAGACAGACTGATCGTTTGAGAGACAAACAGAGACAGACAGATCCTGGAAGAGACAAACAAAGACAGACAGATCCTGGGAGAGACAAACAGAAACTGGGAGAGGCAAACAGAGACTAGGAGAGACAAACAGACTGTGAGAGACAAACAGAGACAGACAGAGACTGGGAGAGACAAACAGAGACAGACAGAGACTGGGAGATTCAAACATTGACAGACAGAGACTGGGAGAGACAAACAGAGACAGACTGATCCTGGGAGAGACAAACAGAGACTGGGAGAGACAGAAAGAGACTGGGAGAGACAAACAGAGACAGACAGAGACTGGGAGAGAGACAGAGAGACAGTTACTATCCCGTTCAACGCCCGGGTATTACAGCTAGTATACGCTAGTATACTATATTGTAGACACATCGGTGCATCTGTATGATTATTTTTTTACATTTTCACTTTTTATGCACGGCAGCACTTTTTGAATGTCTGTACTTACCGTAATTTGGCTTAAAGGCTGATTTGCCTATACACATTGCATTGTGGGGGAAGCATTGGCACTGTGACCTTTTCCTGTTCTTAATTATCCCTACTTATGTCTTTTTATATATGTTTAATAAAGATTATTTAAATTTACATATTTAAATCTGTTTTTCTTTGGTGCATACCTATCTTGGAAGAGCACATGTCTTCGGGCTTATTAGTCTCCATTTTTTTGTATACAATCATGACTACCCGTGGGACGTTATTTTAAGCCATGGTGGGTTTAATTTATATATTCATGAACTGATGTTGGTTCTGGTGATGTATCCATTAAATGATGGTGATTCTGTATTGCTGGTGGTTTTGGTGTCATCAATATATGTACTCAGATACTGATGATGATTCTTGTGCTATAATCATGTACTAATCATGATTATATTGCTGTATTCTGGTGCTGTATGCCTGTACTGATGGTGATTCAGGTAATGTACTCATGCAGTGATGGTGGTTCTGGTGCTGCTGTATGTCTATACAGGTAATGTACTCATGCACTGATGGTTCTCAAGGTGTTGTATTCCTATACTGATGATGTTTCTGGTGCTGTCATCATATACGGCAGCTAGAATCGGCCCTGCCCCCATACACATTAGATAGTCTGCTGATTCAAGCTCAAATTACCAGGTTTAGTCAACTTCTATCTGATGTGTTTTGGTGCCTTTAGAATTATAATATAAATTACTGTTATTGGAGGTCCAACTGTTGGGGCCTCAAACAATTAGGTTACAATATGGAGGTGTTTATTAGTTACATTATGGTGGTGCTAGAGTCATGTCTTAAAGGGAATCTGTCATCAGGTTTGTGCTATGTAATCTGAAGACGGTATGCTATAGGAATTACCGCATAGGTTTCAGTAATGCGACTCTTACCACAGTGTACACTATTGTTTACATGGAATGTTTGTATTAGCTTTAGGAGATTATCATTGCTGGACCAGGTCAGCTAGTTCAGCACACCCCATGCTGTGATTAGCGGCTCACTGCCTATAGACATTGTATATAGTGAGCTGTTATGATTCAGGGACCGGGGAGGATCAAATAATGCGGAATCCCAAAAAGGTAACAGAGTGGCTGGAAACTTAATGGACTGTAGACCTAATCCTGACACACAACTAACAGTAGCCGTGGGGTGTGCCAATGATGTCCTGGTCGCCTCGACAAAGCCGGAGAACTAAATAATCTCACAGATAGAAATTTAAGAAAGCTAAGCTGCCTCAGAGTAGTCCCCAAAGATAGATAGATAGATAGATAGATAGATAGATAGCTCCCCACATGTAAATGCTACTGTGATATGGAAAAACACAATACAAAGCCAGAAAGAACAGATTTCAGCAAAGGTGAGGCCCAAACTATCTTTATAGAAAAGGATAGGAAAGAGCAACTGTCTGCAGCCGTAAAAACCCTAATAAATACCAGCACTACTGATATGGAAAAATCCTGAGGTTACTAAACCTCTCCCCCACTGTACCAGTACTCAGATGTTATTGGGATCCAAAAAACACTAATACAGATGAGGGACTGAATAATACCAAGCATGAAAAAACACAAATCTTGCAGAATCATGGAGCTAAGTATACAGAAACTCCCAGCAGGGAATGATCCCATTCCACCACGAACTCCACATAGATAAATTAGGAATCATGCATAGTATCAAAGCAGAACAACAACAAAAGGTGGTAAACAAACAGCAGAGGTACAAGACCACTTATGTGAGGGACGTTCTGGAAGTGAGCAGAGCTGGCTGCAGAATGTCCTTAACACACAGGAGCAATTACCACCGGCAAGTAACAAGAGAAAGCTACTAGGTTAAATAGCCCAATGTGACCCTGATTGACAGTGCTCTGCAGGTGTGTCGCTTCCATTCCACACATCAACTGCACTGCCAGCACTGACCACAAGAGGGAGCTCCAAACTGGAAAACGTATTCACAACAGTGAGCCTAGTGTGGGTGGAGGCAGCTTTCTCAGCTCTGCTGCATTGCTAAATCTAAAAACTGATTCTGTCAGAACTGCTGCACCCAGTAAACCAAGTTATACAGTTGAAACCAGACATTTACGTACACTATCTAAAAGACAAATATGCATATTTTTCTTTCTATCTGACATGAAATCAGTATAAACCTTTCCTGTTTTAGGTCAATTAAGAACCAAAATTATTTATGTTTGCCAAATGCCAGAATACTGAGAGTGAGAGAGAGAGTGAGAGAGAGAGGGAATGTTTTAAGGCATTTTATTACTTTATTACTTTCTGTGAAGTCAAACGTTTACATACACTAAACGGTGCTTTACACGTTGCGACATCGCTAGCGATTGCTAGCGACGTCGCGTGCGATAGCGCCCACCCCCATAGGTGGCACGATATGTGGTGATCGCTGCCGTTGTGAACATTATCGCTACGGCAGCGTCACACGCACATACCTGTGCAGCGACGTCGCTATGACCGCCGAACAATCCCTCCCTCAAGGGGGAGGTGCATTTGGCGTCACAGCGATGTCACCGCGACATCACTAAGCGGCGGACAATAGAAGCGGAGTGGCAGAGATGAGCGGGACGTAACATCCCGCCCACCTCCTTCCTTCCGCATTGCCGGTGGAGGCAGGTAAGGAGATGTTCGTCGCTCCTGCGGCGTCACACACAGCAATGTGTGGTGCCGCAAGACCGAAGAACAACATCGTACCGGCAGCAGCAACGATATTAAGGAAATGAACGACGTGTCAATGAGCAACGATTTTTCATGTTTTTGCGCTTGTTGATCGTCGCTCATTTGTGTTACACGCTGCGATGTCGGTAACGGCGCTGGATGTGTGTCACTACCGACGTGACCCCGACGATATATCGTTACCGATATTGCAGCGTGTAAAGCCCCCTTAAGAGTAATATGCATTTAAACAATATGGGAAAGCCCATATGATTATGTCATGTCTTTGGAAGCTTCTGATAGATTTATTAGCAACATCTGGGTTAATTAGAGACATACCTTGGATGTATTTTAATGCTCATCTGAAACACACTGCTTCTTTGTGTAGCATCATGTGAAAGTCAAAGGATATCAGTCAAGATCTCAGGAAGAGAATTGTGTACTTGTGCAAGTCTGGTTCATCCTTGGGTGCAATTTCAAGATACCTCACCTCTACAAACACTTATATGCAAGTACAAATAACATGGGAATGTCCAGCCATCATATCGCTCAGGAAGGAGGTGGGTTTTGTGTACCAGAGATGAATGTTCTTTGATCAGACATGTGCATATCAAGCCAAGGACAAAACAAAAGACCTTGTGAAGATGCTGGCGGAAGCTGGTAAGATTGTGTCATTATGCACAGTGAAACGAGTACTGTATCAACATGGGCTGAAAGGCCACTGAAAGGCCAGGAAAAAGCCTTTACTCCAAAAGAAACATAAAAAAGCCAGATTAATCTTTGCAAATGCACATAGGGGCAAATAACTTTTTCAAGACATGTCCTGTGGTCTGATGAAACATAAATTAAGCTGTTTGTCAATAATGACCATCATTTCATTTGCAGGAAAAAGGGAGAATCTTTGAAGCCTAAGAACACCATCCTAACTGTGAAACATGGGGGTGGCAGCATCATGTTGTGGGGTGTTTTTGCTGCAGAAGGGACTGGTGCTTTTCAAAAGTAGATGGTGTCATGAGGAAAGAAGATTACGTGGCAATACTGAGTCAAAATCTCAAGACATCAGCCAGGAACTTAAAGCTTGGGTGGGTCTTCCAAATGGACAATTACTCAAAGCATACTGCGAAACTGGTTACAAAGTGGCTTAAGGATATCAAAGTCAATGTTTTGGAGTGGCCATCACAAATCCCTCATCTCAATCCTATTGAAAATTTATGGGCAAAGTTGAAAAGGCAGGTGCAAGCAAGGTGACCTACAAACATGGCTCAACTACACCAATTCTGTCAGAAGCAATGGGTCCAAATTCCTACCAACTACTGTGAGAAGCTTGTGGAAGGATATCCAAAATGTTTGACCTAAGTCATACAGTTTAGGAGCAATGGTACCAAATACTAATGACAGAGACAATAACTTTTGGGTTTTCATTGGCTGTAAGCCATAATCATCAACAGTAACAGAAATAAATACTTGAAATAAATCACTCTGTTTGTAATGACTCTATATATATTATTCACTTTGCTGGTATCAGGAAATCCTTCAGATTTTGTGACAAAGCTAAAAAGAAAAAAATGCATAAAAAAGGCGATAAATCCGCATCGTGTGCACACAGCCTAGACAACCTTAACAAAAATGGGTTCAGCACACTGGAGAAAGCATGGACTATTTTTTACATATTAGAAAGTTAACTGACTTGTCAACAAGACCTAAAGGCCCCGTTACACGCAACGACGTATCTAACGATATATTTCCGGGGTCACGGATTACGTGACCACCTCCGGCATCGTTAGCGACGTCGTTGCGTGTGACACCAACGAACGGCTGTTAACAATGGAAAATACACACCAAATCGCCCATTGTTGACATGTCGTTCATTTTCAAAAAATCGTTGGTTGTTGAGGATGCAGGTTGTTCATCGTTCCTGCAGCAACACACATCGCTTTGTGTGACACCACAGGAACGAGGAACGACACCGTACCTGCGGCCGCCCACAATGAGGAAGGAAGGAGGTGGGCGGGATATTCCGGACGCTCATCTCCGCCCCTCCGCTTCTATTGGGCGGCCACTTAGTGACGCCGCTGTGACGCCGAACAAACCTCCCCCTAAGAAAGGAGGCGGTTCGCCGGCCACAGCGATGTCGCTAGGCAGGTAAGTCTGTGTGACAGGTCCTAACAATGTTGTGCGCCACGGGCAGCGATTTGCCCGTGATGCACAACTGACGGGACGGGTGCCTTCACCAGCGACATCGCTAGCGATGTCGCTGCGTGTAAAGCCCCCTTAAGACTCTGGATTTTAGGGGGTATAACCTAATTAGGAAATTTTATTTCTTCAATTGTTATTGAAATTGTTATCAAATTCTTAATTGTAAAGCGCTGTGGAATATGTTGGCGCTATAGAAATAAAACTTATTATTATTATTGTTATTGCCGTTGACATCTTGTACTGTAATGACCTGCAGAATGGAATCTAACGGTGACCTTTAGTAGGACTTTTTTTTAATGACAAATCATACATATATTATGCTACTATGCGGAAAAGGAATCATGCAACATCTAGTAAAACAATAAAGTTGTATGAAAATGTCAGATCAGTAAAACCTCCCTATAAAAGAATACATTCTTATATATACACATATCAAAATATTTATCTAAGTTGATGATTATTTAATAATGTTTGGATGTGTACCCATCATCTCTTGAAGAACATAGTTTATAACCAATATAAATACGTTTATATGTGATTGCAAAGGAAACATTGTAATTGCCCTCAGGGGAAGCAGAACTGTTAGTACTCCCCTACTGAGAATGCTTTCTTCCCTACAGGAAGAAACAGGTGCAAGTGTGGGTAAAGTGACCCAGCAGATAACATCCCATCAGGAGGCTCCAATACTGTCAAGACAAAAAATAATTTTTAATTGATTGAAATCGAGCATGAAAAACCCATTCCTGGATCAGAAAGACAAATTATTGGAAAAGCAAGCTAAAAAAGTTCCTAGATTTTGTAAATTCTTACACTCTCCGTAATCATATATTGCTACAATTACACATTCAAGTTGCAATTTTTACCTACTGAATAATTTAAAGGGAATATGTCAGCAGGATTTGCTACCTCATCTGAGAGCAGCATGATGTAGGTAAAGGCCATGTGCTAACGTTGCGTTTTTTCTTGCATTTTGATTGCATTTTAAACTGCACTGTGTCATTGACAAAATGCATGCGTTTTACTTCCACAGCAATGTCTATGAGAAATCAGAATTTCCATCTTCACGTTGCTTTTTTTAGGGAACGTTTTGTTTGATAAATATTTGTAAAAATCGTTGCCTAAAAAAGCAGCATGTTCATTCTTTTTGCGTTTTGGTCACGTTTTGTCACCCATTGAAATGAATGAGGTGTGTCCAAAACGCAACCAAAATATTAGTTGTGCGTTTTGGTTGAGTTTTGGATGTATTTTTGTCAATAAAAACACAGTTCACCAACTTTTCTCCATTCTCTCTGTCTCTCGCTCTGTCTTTTCTCTGTGTCTCATTGCTTCATACTTACCGATCATCAGCGCAGCGCAGCTGTCACACTGCTCCTGCTTCTGAAAGTGCCGGACACTCATTAGGCTCATTTTATATTCACTGCACCCGCTCATTTGTCTCATTTCATATTCACTGCTTCCTCCGCTTATGATAGGTGCAGTCAGACACGACCCCACTCTGAGTGACAGCTGTCTGACTGCAACCAATCAAAGTCGTTGGTGGGTGGGTCTATATTGTACAATAAAATAAATAAATTATTTGAAAAAATGTCCCCCTTAATTTTGATACCCAGCCAACATAAAGCCTCACAGCTGGGGGCTGGTATTCTCAGGCTCTGGAAACCAATGTTATTGGAAGACCCCCCAGCCTAAAAATATCAGGCAGCAGCCACCTGGAATTGCCGCATCTATTAGATGTGACAGTTCCGGGACTTTACCCGACTCATCTCGATTGCCCTGGTGCGATTGGGGTAATAAGGAGTTAATAACAGCCCACAGCTGCTTCTAAGCCCTAGCTTAGTGATGGCAGGCATCTATGAGACACACCCTCATCACTAATCTGTAAGTGAAAGTAAATAAACACGAACACCGAAAAATCCTTTATCTAGTATATAAAGCTGAGTGTATGTGTGTATGTGTCTATGAGTGTGCATGTATGTATGTATGTCCGCTAAAGGAATCCGCACCGTCGCATTTACAATCACGAAATTTTGCACATACACTCCATGTGACTCAGGGAACGTCATAGACTATGTTTGGGCGGGAAAATTTAACCCCGTGCTTTAGTTACTCTACAAAAATCCTGCATCCATTAAACTGAATGGAGCTGGGAGCTGCAGGCTATAAATAGCAACTGTCAGTGGTTGCTATAGGAACAAAATAAACTGTTAGTATAAGAAGCTTATACACATAGAGACAGACACAGAGATAGAGAGAGACAGACAGATACAGAGATTGAGAGATTTTTTTTTTAGGGTATTTTTAGGGTTTTTTTAGGTTTTTTTTAGGGTTTTGCACCCAGTTCGGACTTAGAATGGTGTTCCAAACGTTATTCCTTATTGTTAGTAGTTTTTCGTTTGTGAACCCTCCCCAACCACACCTATTGCCAATCCATATCATACGCATAAATAGCCTGGGTCTCAGCTTCCCATACACGGTAAGTTTTTTAACTGCATGAGAGGACACACACAAGCTAGGGACCCCAACGTAGAGAAATACTTTGGCGTAGTGTTGGGGCTCTATTGCATTGATCAATTCAGTAGCTAAATTTCTCTTGATTCATATATTCATGGCAGTAATGCAGGTTCCATTTTTCACATTTTCACTCTTACATATAGCTATTGAATTTTTCATGTCAGTATTCACACAGCAGTTTCTGCTATTAAGCTGGGGCCACACGGGGACTACTGCGATCCACTTGCATGACACTCGGCTCGTGCTGGCAGTACAGCAGAGCCGAGTGTCATACGTGTGTCCTTGCAACTGAGGTCCGTTCGTGCGAGCAGACCTCAGCTGCGGGGGGAGGGCCGGCACTCAGGAGAGGAGGGAGGGATTTCTCTCTCTCTCTCCTGCATAGCCGGCTATTGCCATTCTCGCACTGCACTAGCGGTACACCGGTGTACCGCGAGTGCAGTGCGATTTTTCTCTCGCCCCATTCTCTTGAATGGGTTCGAGAGAGTCTCAGCTTACAATCGCAGCATGCTGCGATTATTTTCTCAGCCCTAATCGGACTGAGAAAACAATCGCTCATGTGTGCTGACACACAGGCTAGAATTGGTCCGAGGGGAATGCGATGTTTTATCGCACTCCACTCGCACTGTTTTTCTCGCCGTCTGGCTTAGGCCTTACATGTATTCCCCTTGCATAGTCACTGGTGTGCATACCTTATCTCCATATAGATACAGAGATTGAGACAGATAGACTGATGCCAATACACACAGAGAGATAGAAAAAGACAGACAGGGAAAGAGACAGACAGCGAGACAGACAGACAGCAACCCACAGACAGAGACTGGGAGAGAGACAGAGAGACAGTTACTATCCTGAGCAACGCCCGGGTACTACAGCTAGTTTGAAATAAAAGACAAAAACCCCCACCCTCTTTCACCACTTTATTAAGTCCCCAAACACCTCTCCAGGTTTGACGTAATCCACATGAGGTCCCACGACGCTTCCAGCACTGCTACATCTGACACTCACAGTGAGCGCCATAGAACAAGACTGCCCACTGTGAACTCCACGCAGCAACTGAAGTGAGTTGCTCTATCAGTGGGGATGTCACTCAGGTTAGCCGCTGCCACAGCCTGAGTCTTCCACCCGTTACAGCAAATCACCGAAGTGACTGAAGTGAGCAGCACGATCAGTGGTGCCATCACTCAGGAGTCCTTCACCTGTGACCGCAAATCAGGTTGCGACACAGAGACAGAGCAGCGCGAGGAGAATGAACTTGGTTGAACCTCTGATGTCACAACTGCGGGCCCCGCACTACTGCCTGAGTTAATTCTCATCTGTCTGCTGTCAGTTATGCCCTATGGTGCTCGGTGTGTCAGGACAGGGATGTAGCAGAGCTGAATCGCCATGGGACCTTGTGGGGATTACTTTGGACCTGCAGGGTGTGTTGGGGTTAATAAAGTGGTGAAAGAGGGTGTTTTAGTATTTTATTCCAAATGAAGGATTTTGGGGGTGTATGTGTTTATTTACTTTCACTTACAGATTTGTGATGGGACGGGGTCTCATAGATGACTGCCATCACTAATGTAGGACTAAGTGACTACTGTGGACTGCCATTAACGCCTTATTACCTGAATTGCTACTGCACCAGGGCAATGGGAAGAGCTGGGTCTAGCAGCAGAGTTGGCGCATCTTATGGATGCGCCACTTCTGGGGTTGCTGAGGGCTGCTATTGTTAGGCTAGAAAGGGCCAAATAACGATGGGCCTACGCACCCTAATAATATTAGTCCCCAGTTGTCTACTGCACCTTGAGTGGTTTTAGAAAAATGGGGGGACCCCACGTCATTTTTTTACTTTTAAATAAATCAAATGATCTAAAAAAAAGTGTGAAATCTCCTCTATTTTTCATAACCAGCCAAGGTACATCAGACAGCTGAGGGTTGCAGCCCACAGCTGCTACTGTTCCTGTGCTGGATATGAAAAATGGGGGACCCCACATCAATTTTTTTACAAAAAAATAAAAAAAACAAAAAAAAACAAACAAAAAAAACAGCTGTCCAAGCTAGCCGTCGCTCTATCAAGCTATTCTGTTTTTTCTTTCTATCTATTCTACCTGTTCTTTCTTATCTATTCTATATGTTCTATTATTTCTGTCTATGTTCTCTATCTATTCTAGCTATCTATCAATTATCCTATCCTATCATATTTTTTTTCTTCTTTAAAAAACGCACAAATGCAACAAAAAATCATTGAAAACACATTAAAAACGCATCGAAAACGCATCAAAAATGCATACGTTTTCACCTCGGTTTTTGTCAAACGCAGTGTTTACAGTTGTCAAGTCTGTCATAGGGTGCATTTTTTTTGTCAATTCAAGAACGCAGCATGCAGACATATCCAAAGAGATCCTGAATCCAACGATGTATCAGAATTTTTAGATTTAGCTATGTAGCAGGCTTAAGGGTACTTTACACGCTACGATATCGGTACCGGCCCCCATCGGTTGTGCGACACGGGCAAATCGCTGCCCATGGCGCACATCGCTCAGACCCGTCACACTACTTACCTGCCTAGCGACGTCGCTGTGACCGGCGAACCGCATCCTTTCTAAGGGGGCGGTTCGTTCGGCATTGTAGCGACGTCACTAAGTGGCCACCCAATAGCAGAGGAGGGGCGGAAATGAGCGGGCCAAACATCCCGCCCACCTCCTTCCTTCCTCATTGCCGGCGAGACGCAGGTACGGTGAGTTTCCTCGTTCCTGCGGTGTCACACATAGCGATGTGTGCTGCCGCAGGAACGACAAATAACCTCGCTGCTCACCTATCAACGATTTTTGGTGTTGGAGCGACCTCTCCAATACTAACAATTTTTACCTCTTTTGTGATCGTTTTAGGTCGCTCAGAGGTGTTACATGCGGTGATGTTGCTAACGATGCCGGATGTGCGTCACAAACACCGTGACCCTGACGATATATAGTTAGCGATGTTGCAGCGTGTAAAGCACCCTTTAGAGAACTGTCCCCGCCCACACCAGGCTCTCTATAGAAGTGTACATTGACAGTGAAGAGTCAATAAGAGGAAGGGGCATGAAAAACTGCCGTGCACATGACATTGTAGTCCGAGCAATGAGCAATGTGGCAACACAAAGAAACAGACACACAGAGACACACAAAGGCAGAGACACACAGAGACACATATAGAGACATACACAGAGACAGACATGCACAGACAGACACAGACACCGAGAGACACAGAGAAAGACAATCAGAGACAGACACATAGACAGAGACACACAGATACACACAGAGACAGAGACAGACACACAGAGACACACAGAGACAGACACACAAACAGAGACAGGTGCACGGTCTGACTGCAATCAATCACAGATGCCGGGACAGAGAATGGGTGGGGGAAGCAGTGAATATTTATGACAGTAAATGAGCAAACCCAGAAGTAGTGTTACAGCCACTCGGGAGACTCAGTAAGTATAACTGTCCTGCTTTAAGTATGGACTCTCGGATTTGCCCATCTCTGCTTACTAGAATTTGGTTTTAGAGACAATTTACAGGGCATTTAATACTAGGGCTTAAATAATTACTTGGTAATATCTAGAGATGGATTTTTTGATATTTAAATTTGCAGAATTTTCCAGAAAAATCAATTTGCAGTGAATACATTTGCAAGAATCTCAATACTGGAAAGCTTGTAATTGCTTAAATGATATATGTGATCGAGAGGCAAGTGAGCGGGGACCCCGCTGACCATAAGAGCTTACACTTTACAGGTGAAAGCGAAAGGTTCCCGCTGATTATAAGACCTTACCCATTATAGAGGAGAGAAACTTACCCAGTGACTTTGGAGAGGGAAAATGACTCTGCCGTACAAACTGTGCTCTACTGGGAACCTGTGATCTGTGATGGTCCAGGTACTGATCACCACTGTACAAGGTATGATAATCCACTAGATAATATAGGTGCAGGCAGCGTCGGACTGGGGTATCTGGGGCCCACCAGAGGAATTGACTCCAGGGGCCCACCCTACAGCGATATGCAAATACCTGTTAGCCGTTATCCCCATTATAGTGGAGCATAGACTGTAATACACAGCGTCTCCTGCACATCTCCTGTGCACACACAATAACTGATGTACAATTACAGTAGTTTGCAGTAAGGGGGGATCTTTGATGAAAACACGTGATCACCGATCCACAGGTTCGGTAGGTGATCACTTATTGAATGAATGGATCAGGGGACGAGTCGGACATCAGCTCCACTTTCAAGGGGATAAAACTTGCACGATCGGTGCAGGTCGCAGCAATCTGTCCCCACAGGTGAATACGTTATCACTTATCCTTAGGCCACGTTCACACGTTCAGTATTTGGTCAGTATCTTACATCAGTATTTCTAAGCCAAAACTAGGAGTGGGTTAAAATGCAGACATATTTCTTTTATACTTTTCCTCTGATTTTTACCACTCCTGGTTTAGACTACAAATACTGATGTATAGTACTGATCAAATACTCAACATGGGCACCTGGCATTATAATAGGCGATTACTTAGCATATTTGCTACAGTGTAATAGTCACAGGACAGGGCGGAGTTAAACTACTGCCACACCATAAACAGAGCACATAGTGACCGAATATTACCACATACAAGGGAGAAATACCGCCACAATGTGACCAATAACATATTACCACCACATAGTAACCAAATACAACCACATACAAGAGAGAAATACCGCCACACCATAATCAGAGCACATAATGACCGAATATTACCACATACAGGGGAGAAATACCTCAACACTATGACCAGACCACATAGATGACCAAATAATACCACATACAACAGAGAAATACCACCACACTGTGGCCAGACCACATATTACCACCACGCAGTGCCCAACTAAGGCCCCTGGGGGCCCACCGGAGGATTCTCCGGTGCTCCGCTGGGCCAGTCTGACGCTGAGTGCAGGGTATTTTTGGGAGGGACAAGCAGCAATTAAAAATGTTTGCTGCTTGTCCCTCACTTTGCTCATCTCTACTCATAACTAAAGTAGGAATTTTCTCTATCGCTATACATCTGTCATCATAAATAGAGGTAAAGAGATAGATCTGCACAGTTATAAAGCTGAACAGTAAAACATAATGCACTAATGCTCTATTATAGAACCTAACACAAACTACAATTAACTCATAGTTTTAAGATCATTGTATTTATAAGATTAGTGCCCCTTATGGTTTCATACAGACTCTGTCACCATTAGAGATGAGCAAACCAGCCGCGGTTTGGCTCGAGTTCGGTTCGTCGAACGGAGGTCTCGTTTGAGTTCAGTTCGGCGAACGTTCGACGAACCGAACTCGAACCGCATAGGAAACAATGGCAGGCAATCACAAACACATAAAAACACCTAGAAAACACCCTCAAAGGTGTCCAAAAGGTGACAAACAAGTCACAACACAACACAAACACATGGGAAAGTGACAAGGACATATACTCATGCGAAAACAAAGGAGCTGGACAAGGAAAAAGAGGAGGAGACACAGATATGAGTATATGCAAGGGAACGTCGATGCAATTACTGTGCAACTTGAGCCCTGCTCATTTTAGGCTTCCAATCTGGATAAATTGCCTGAGCTCACCACGTACGCCTTGGGGATCTTGTTGTGTCCCGCAGCCAGCGTTTTCTCGGAACGTGTCCTCAGTGCTGCTGGGGGTAGGCTGACAGCTAAGCACACGCATCTGTCCACTGACAATGTGGACAGACTAACGTTCACTAAGATGAACAAGTCATGGCTCTCAGGGGACTTTTTTCCCCTGGCTCAGCCAGGGGAGGCGAAAGGCACGCGTATTTTTGAGAGTGCTTCATGCAAAGCATCTTTTTCATCTTGAAAATGGGGGTCAACTGATGCCAGTCAAGTGGGGAGTGTGTGGCCCAATTAGTGGAAACGAGGGAGACTGTGGTTGGAGTCCCCTCGCTGTGTTTGTAAAAGAACCAAGATGAACAAATCATGGCTCTCAGAGGACTTTTCTTCCCCTGGGTCATCCAGGGGAGGTGAAAGGCATGTGTATTTTTGAGAGTGCTTCATGCAAAGCATCTTTTTCATCTTGAAAATGGGGTCAACTGATGCCAGTCAAGTGGGGTGTGTGTGGCCCAATTAGTGGAAACGAGGGAGACTGTGGTTGGAGTCCCCTTGCTGTGTTTGTAAAAGAACCAAGATGAACAAGTCATGGCTCTCAGAGGACTTTTCTTCCCCTGGGTCATCCAGGGGAGGTGAAAGGCATGCGTATTTTTGAGAGTGCTTCATGCAAAGCATCTTTTTCATTTTGAAAAGGGGGGTCAACTGATGCCAGTCAAGTGGGGTGTGTGTGGCCCAATTAGTGGAAACGAGGGAGACTGTAGTTGGAGTCCCCTCGTTGTGTTTGTAAAAGAACCAAGATGAGCAAGTCATTGCTCTCAGAGGACGTTTCTTCCCCTGGGTCATCCAGGGGAGGTGAAAGACATGCGTATTTTTGAGAGTGCTTCATGCAAAGCATCTTTTTCATTTTGAAAAGGGGGGCCAACTGATGCCAGTCAAGTGGGGTGTGTGTGGCCCAATTAGTGGAAACGAGGGAGACTGTGGTTGGAGTCCCCTCGCTGTGTTTCTAAAAGAACCAAGATGAACAAGTCATGGCTCTCAGAGGACGTTTCTTCCCCTGGGTCATCCAGGGGAGGTGAAAGGCACGTGTATTTTTGAGAGTGCTTCATGCAAAGCATCTTTTTCATCTTGAAAATGGGGTCAACTGATGCCAGTCAAGTGGGGTGTGTGTGGCCCAATTAGTGGAAACGAGGGAGACTGTGGTTGGAGTCCCCTTGCTGTGTTTGTAACGTAACGGTGACCACTCTCTGCTTATTCTTCTTGACCTTTCTGCTGCCTTTGACACTGTTGACCACCATCTCCTTCTCTCTATGCTCCACTCTATCGGCCTAAAGGACACTGTTCTTTCCTGGTTCTCTTCCTATCTTTCTGGCCGCTCATTCAGTGTATCATTTGCTGGCTCCACATCTTCTCCTCTTCCTCTCACTGTTGGGGTCCCTCAAGGTTCAGTCCTTGGCCCTCTTCTTTTCTCCCTCTACACTGCCCCAATTGGTCAGACCATCATCAGATTTGGCTTTCAGTACCATCTTTATGCTGATGACACACAGCTATACACCTCCTCCCCTGAGCTCACCCCCGCTGTACTACAGAACACCAGTGACTGCCTGACTGCAGTTTGCAATGTCATGTCTGCTCTCTATCTGAAACTTAACCTTTCCAAAACTGAACTTCTTCTTTTCCCTCCATCTTCCAACTTTCCTCAACCTGACATCTCCCTCTCTGTGTGTGGCACAACGATAAGTCCTAGGCCGCAAGCCCGCTGCCTGGGGGTTATACTTGACACTGATCTCTCCTTCACCTCCCACATACAATCTCTTGCCCGCACCTGCCGCTTGCACCTCAAGAACATCTCTAGAATCCGCCCCTTTCTCACAATGGAAACGACAAAAACCCTCACCGTGGCCCTGATCCACTCTCGCTTGGACTACTGTAACTCTCTATTAATTGGTCTCCCCCTAACTAGACTCTCTCCTCTACAGTCAATCCTTAATGCAGCAGCCAGGGTCACCTATCTGGCTAACCGCTACTCGGACGCCTCTGCTCTGTGCCAGTCATTGCACTGGCTGCCCGTATATCATAGGATCCAATTCAAACTGCTTGTTCTCGCCCACAAAGCTCTCCACAGTGCAGCACCCCCCTACATCTCCACCCTCCTCTCTGTCTATCAGTCCACCCGTTCTCTACGCTCTGCAAGCGACTTTCGACTAACATCCACACTAATTCGAACCTCCCACTCCCGGATCCAAGACTTCTTCCGAGCTGCACCAACCCTCTGGAACGCTCTACCCCAAGAAGTTAGGACAAATCACAACTTACTCAGCTTCAGACGCACCCTAAAGACGCATCTTTTTAGGGCGGCCTATCACACTCCCTAATCAGATTCGATTCACATAGTCCCTCTACAACCTCTCACAACATAGCTCCACATCAAACTCCATGGCACCCAAAGGCATCTCAAGGCTCGGGCCCACTGGTCCAGGAAACCATTATCCAGCCCCATTTCCGTGAGATGGTTGGATTGTCATTGTAAATAAGCACTTGAACCTTGCCTCTCCCCCCATCTCATTGTAGATTGTAAGCTCTCACGAGCAGGGTTGTATTTTTTTCCCCTCTAAATATTGTATTTCTATAACTGTTACTTGTTTGTATATGATCCTCCTGAATTGTAAAGCGCTACGGAATATGTTGGCGCTATAGAAATAAAGATTATTATTATTATTATTATTGTTTGTAAAACAACCAAGATGAACAAGTCATGGTTCTCAGAGGACTTTTCTTCCCCTGGGTCATCCAGGGGAGGTGAAAGGCATGCGTATTTTTGAGAGTGCTTCATGCAAAGAATCTTTTTCATTTTGAAAAGGGGGGGTCAACTGATGCCAGTCAAGTGGGGTGTGTGTGGCCCAATTAGTGGAAACGAGGGAGACTGTGGTTGGAGTCCCCTCGCTGTGTTTCTAAAAGAACCAAGATGAACAAGTCATGGCTCTCAGAGGACTTTTCTTCCCCTGGGTCATCCAGGGGAGGTGAAAGGCACGTGTATTTTTGAGAGTGCTTCATGCAAAGCATCTTTTTCATCTTGAAAATGGGGTCAACTGATGCCAGTCAAGTGGGGTGTGTGTGGCCCAATTAGTGGAAACGAGGGAGACTGTGGTTGGAGTCCCCTTGCTGTGTTTGTAAAACAACCAAGATGAACAAGTCATGGTTCTCAGAGGACTTTTCTTCCCCTGGGTCATCCAGGGGAGGTGAAAGGCATGCGTATTTTTGAGAGTGCTTCATGCAAAGAATCTTTTTCATTTTGAAAAGGGGGGGTCAACTGATGCCAGTCAAGTGGGGTGTGTGTGGCCCAATTAGTGGAAACGAGGGAGACTGTGGTTGGAGTCCCCTCGCTGTGTTTCTAAAAGAACCAAGATGAACAAGTCATGGCTCTCAGAGGACTTTTCTTCCCCTGGGTCATCCAGGGGAGGTGAAAGGCACGTGTATTTTTGAGAGTGCTTCATGCAAAGCATCTTTTTCATCTTGAAAATGGGGTCAACTGATGCCAGTCAAGTGGGGTGTGTGTGGCCCAATTAGTGGAAACGAGGGAGACTGTGGTTGGAGTCCCCTTGCTGTGTTTGTAAAACAACCAAGATGAACAAGTCATGGTTCTCAGAGGACTTTTCTTCCCCTGGGTCATCCAGGGGAGGTGAAAGGCATGCGTATTTTTGAGAGTGCTTCATGCAAAGAATCTTTTTCATTTTGAAAAGGGGGGGTCAACTGATGCCAGTCAAGTGGGGTGTGTGTGGCCCAATTAGTGGAAACGAGGGAGACTGTGGTTGGAATCCCCTCGCTGTGTTTCTAAAAGAACCAAGATGAACAAGTCATGGCTCTCAGAGGACTTTTCTTCCCCTGGGTCATCCAGGGGAGGTGAAAGGCACGTGTATTTTTGAGAGTGCTTCATGCAAAGCATCTTTTTCATCTTGAAAATGGGGTCAACTGATGCCAGTCAAGTGGGGTGTGTGTGGCCCAATAAGTGGAAACGAGGGAGACTGTGGTTCGAGTCCCCTCGCTGTGTTTGTAAAAGAACCAAGATGAACAAGTCATGGCTCTCAGAGGACTTTTCTTCCCCTGGGTCATCCAGGGGAGGTGAAAGGCATGCGTATTTTTGAGAGTGCTTCATGCAAAGCATCTTTTTCATCTTGAAAATGGGGGTCAACTGATGCCAGTCAAGTGGGGTGTGTGTGGCCCAATTAGTGGAAACGTGGGAGACTGTGGTTGGAGTCCCCTCACTTTTGAAAAAAGAACCAAGATGAACAAGTCATGGCTCTCAGAGGACTTTTCTTCCCCTGGGTCATCCAGGGGAGGTGAAAGGCACGTGTATTTTTGAGAGTGCTTCATGCAAAGCATCTTTTTCATTTTGAAAAGGGGGGCCAACTGATGCCAGTCAAGTGGGGTGTGTGTGGCCCAATTAGTGGAAATGAGGGAGACTGTGGTTGGAGTCCCCTCGCTGTGTTTCTAAAAGAACCAAGATGAACAAGTCATGGCTCTCAGAGGACTTTTCTTCCCCTGGGTCATCCAGGGGAGGCAAAAGGCACGTGTATTTTTGAGAGTGCTTCATGCAAAGCATCTTTTTCATCTTGAAAATGGGGGTCAACTGATGCCAGTCAAGTGGGGTGTGTGGCCCAATTAGTGGAAACGTGGGAGACTGTGGTTGGAGTCCCCTCGCTTTTGAAAAAAGAACCAAGATGAACAAGTCATGGCTCTCAGAGGACTTTTCTTCCCCTGGGTCATCCAGGGGAGGTGAAAGGCACGTGTATTTTTGAGAGTGCTTCATGCAAAGCATCTTTTTCATCTTGAAAATGGGGTCAACTGATGCCAGTCAAGCGGGGTGTGTGTAGCCCAATTAGTGGAAACGAGGGAAACTGTGGTTGGAGTCCCCTCGCTGTGTTTGTAAAAGAACCAAGATGAACAAGTCATGGCTCTCAGAGGACTTTTCTTCCCCTGGGTCAGCCAGGGGAGGTGAAAGGCATGCGTATTTTTGAGAGTGCTTCATGCAAAGCATCTTTTTCATTTTGAAAAGGGGGGCCAACTGATGCCAGTCAAGTGGGGTGTGTGTGGCCCAATTAGTGGAAACGAGGGAGACTGTGGTTAGAGTCCCCTCGCTGTGTTTCTAAAAGAACCAAGATGAACAAGTCATGGCTCTCAGAGGACTTTTCTTCCCCTGGGTCATCCAGGGGAGGTGAAAGGCATGCGTATTTTTGAGAGTGCTTCATGCAAAGCATCTTTTTCATTTTGAAAAGGGGGGCCAACTGATGCCAGTCAAGTGGGGTGTGTGTGGCCCAATTAGTGGAAACGAGGGAGACTGTGGTTAGAGTCCCCTGGCTGTGTTTCTAAAAGAACCAAGATGAACAAGTCATGGCTCTCAGAGGACTTTTCTTCCCCTGGGTCATCCAGGGGAGGCAAAAGGCACGTGTATTTTTGAGAGTGCTTCATGGAAAGCATCTTTTTCATCTTGAAAATTGGGGTCAACTGATGCCAGTCAAGTGGGGTGTGTGTGGCCCAATTAGTGGAAACGTGGGAGACTGTGGTTGGAGTCCCCTCGCTTTTGAAAAAAGAACCAAGATGAACAAGTCATGGCTCTCAGAGGACTTTTCTTCCCCTGGGTCATCCAGGGGAGGTGAAAGGCACGTGTATTTTTGAGAGTGCTTCATGCAAAGCATCTTTTTCATCTTGAAAATGGGGTCAACTGATGCCAGTCAAGTGGGGTGTGTGTGGCCCAATTAGTGGAAACGTGGGAGACTGTGGTTTGAGTCCTCTCGCTGTGTTTGTAAAAGAACCAAGATGAACAAGTCATGGCTCTCAGAGGACTTTTCTTCCCCTGGGTCATCCAGGGGAGGTGAAAGGCACGTGTATTTTTGAGAGTGCTTCATGCAAAGCATCTTTTTCATGTTGAAAATGGGGTCAACTGATGCCAGTCAAGTGGGGTGTGTGTGGCCCAATAAGTGGAAACGAGGGAGACTGTGGTTGTAGTCCCCTCGCTTGTTTGTAAAAGAACCAAGATAAACAAGTCATGGCTCTCAGAGGACTTTTCTTCCCCTGGCTCAGCCAGGGGAGGCGAAAGGCACGTGTATTTTTGAGAGTGCTTCATGCAAAGTATCTTTTTCATCTTGAAAATGGGGGTCAACTGATGCCAGTCAAGTGGGGTGTGTGTGGCCCAATTAGTGGAAACGAGGGAGACTGTGGTTGCAGTCCCCTTGCTGTGTTTTACATGCTTTTAGAAGGGCATGACATGGCTTAGAGGTTGACTTTCAGCATCTGCAAACTGTTGGTTACCAAAATGCTTCCTTTCCAACCTTTTTAACTGAGGATTTTCGAGACCTTATGCCCATCGCAGTGCCCCAAGAGCCGATGCCCAGGCGCCACTCCTTCTCTAACAAAGGCGTGCACGCGCTACACCAGCATGTCGCACCAAACATCACCGCTTCTTTGAGAAACTGTGTGACAGGGTGCATTTCACCACAGATACTTGGCCCAGTAAGCATGGACAGAGGCGTTACATGTCGTTGACTGGGCAATGGGTTACTATGGGGAGAGATGGAGAAGGGTTTGCTGTACAAGTCTTGCTGTCCCCACGAGTTGTATCAATCCTTCCTCTGTATGTAGAAGTTAATACACTGCTTCTGCCTCCTCAACCTCGTGTGGGTCCTTCACCTCGGCCCAAACCCTGTGTGGTCAGGGCACCCTTCCTTGTATCTGCGCACAAGGAATACCACACACCTCCTTACTATGCTGGCAGCAGAGCTCAATGCCATCATGCGGTCAAATGTTTACTTTGAAATGTATGGGAAATGTGAGTCACACCGCTGAGATGTTGTGGACAGTTAGCTCTGGAAACCAAGTTTCATCAATGGTTGTCTCCACTCAACCAGCAGCCAGGGAAGGCCGGGTTTGACAATGATGCAAACATGGGTGCGGCCCTTCGCCGTGACAATGTGACACACGTGCCTTGTGTGGCTCAAGTGTTGAACCTGGTTGTCCAGCAATTTTTAAAGCACTATCCTGGCCTACATGGCCTTCTGCAGAGGGCACGGTGTAAGCCTTCCTTAATCCACACACTCAGATGGGCTGTAAAGGATAGGCTAGAGGGAAGCCACTCACCAAGCAGGACCTCCAGAACCCTGAAACCCTTTAACCCCTATACAGGGATTAGGAATAACACAGTCCCCAAGGTGATCAATACCTGTGGAAGGCTGCAGTTCCAGAGAATAGTAGTCAGGCAGGGACAAAACATTAATTGAGGAACAGGAACAGAATGGGACGGCCAGGACTTAATCAGAAAACAAGCAGAGGTGAAATGCGGATCAGCCAACAAGGTACATAAACAGCAAGCAGGAAAAGTAGTCAGGTAACAAGCACACAAAATCATAAAACTGAACTTAGGGTAAAAGTAACCAGAGGTTCATAGCTATGTCTGGCAGTGGTCTGCAGACAGGATGGACATAAAAAAGGGTGTGGTGTCTTCCCATTGGTTGTAGCTGAATGATGGTACTTCATCTGTGAGATACCCACCACCTACATTCAGCCAGAGATTCTGCATCTGTCAAGGTAATGCAGCCCAGTGGGTGAGCATAACCTGCGTCCACCTGGCATCAACTTCTCTCCCATCATCAGCACTATGCATGAAAGGAACACGTTGTCACCTGGCGACCGGAGTACAAATTGACGGAGCGTACTCCGTTGATGACTTAACCGCAGTGTGCGGCAATGATGCAAACCTGGCTGCGGGCCATCGTCAGGGCAATGTGACACACGTGCCTTGTATGGCTCACGTGTTGAATCTAATTCTCCAGCAATTTTTAAAACACCATCCCGGCCTACATGGCCTTGTGCAGTGGGCACGCTCGCTATGTGCTCACTTCCATCGTTCGCACACAGCAGCTCAACAACTTTCGTCGCTCCAGAAGTCTTTAGGTCTGGTGGTTAAACGTCTGAAATGCGATGTGCCGACACGCAGGAATTTGAATCTGCACATGTTGCAGCGTTTGTGACAGCACCGCCGAACCCTGCTGCAATACATTATGACATATAGCCTGGCCTGGAGTGGTGTCAGATCAAGGACCTATGCACCCTTCTACACAGTTTACAAATGTCGACGAAGATGTTTAGCACTGGCAATGCCATTCTCAGCGTGACAATTCTGGTCATCTACATGATGGAGCACACTGTAAGCATTATTCGGAGTCAGGTTTTGGGACAAGAGGAAGGGGAGGAAGTACAGGAGGAGTCATATGCGGAAGGGATAACAAGATCTACGAGGTCCAGATGGTCAGCGGCACCTAGGCGGCAGTCATGGTGGGGGAGAGGGATTAACAAGGGCGCATAGTATCAGCAAAAAGTGTTGAGGAAGGTGCAGGAGCCCATGAAGAAATGGAGGACGAACTGGCAATGGGCATGGAAGACTCAGCAGATGAGTGAGAGCTTGCTCACATTTCGGTTGTGCGAGATTGGGGGGAGAGGGCAGAGGAAGGAGGCACGATTCTCACCTCTCTGCCACCAACACACCAAGGACTTGGTCCTCCTGGATGCACAAGACACATGAGCGCCTTCTTGCTGCACTACCTACAACATGACCCTCGGATTGTACGAATTCGAAGTAATGCTGACTACTGGGTTGCCACACTGTTAGATCCCTGATACAAGACAAAATTTGGCGAAATAATTCCTGCCATAGAAAGGGACGCATGTACAGTTAGGTCCAGAAATATTTTGACAGTGACACAATTTTCGCGAGTTGGGCTCTGCATGCCACCACATTGGATTTGAAATGAAACCTCTACAACAGAATTCAAGTGCAGATTGTAACGTTTAATTTGAAGGTTTGAACAAAAATATCTGATAGAAATTGTAGGAATTGTACACATTTCTTTACAAACAATCCACATTTTAGGAGGTCAAAAGTAATTGGACAAATAAACCAAACCCAAACAAAATATTTTTATTTTCAATATTTTGTTGCGAATCCTTTGGAGGCAATCACTGCCTTAAGTCTGGAACCCATGGACATCACCAAACGCTGGGTTTCCTCCTTCTTAATGCTTTGCCAGGCCTTTACAGCCGCAGCCTTCAGGTCTTGCTTGTTTGTGGGTTTTTTCCGTCTTAAGTCTGGATTTGAGAAAGTTAAATGCATGCTCAATTGGGTTAAGATCTGGTGATTGACTTGGCCATTGCAGAATGTTCCACTTTTTTGCACTCATGAACTCCTGGGTAGCTTTGGCTGTATGCTTGGGGTCATTGTCCATCTGTACGAAGCGCCGTCCGATCAACTTTGCGGCATTTGGCTGAATCTGGGCTGAAAGTATATCCCGGTACACTTCAGAATTCATCCGGCTACTCTTGTCTGCTGTTATGTCATCAATAAACACAAGTGACCCAGTGCCATTGAAAGCCATGCATGCCCATGCCATCACGTTGCCTCCACCATGTTTTACAGAGGATGTGGTGTGCCTTGGATCATGTGCCGTTCCCTTTCTTCTCCAAACTTTTTTCTTCCCATCATTCTGGTACAGGTTGATCTTTGTCTCATCTGTCCATAGAATACTTTTCCAGAACTGAGCTGACTTCATGAGGTGTTTTTCAGCAAATTTAACTCTGGCCTGCCTATTTTTGGAATTGATGAATGGTTTGAATCTAGATGTGAACCCTTTGTATTTACTTTCATGGAGTCTTTTCTTTACTGTTGACTTAGAGACAGATACACCTACTTCACTGAGAGTGTTCTGGACTTCAGTTGATGTTGTGAACGGGTTCTTCTTCACCAAAGAAAGTATGCGGCGATCATCCACCACTGTTGTCATCCGTGGACGCCCAGGCCTTTTTGAGTTCCCAAGCTCACCAGTCAATTCCTTTTTTCTCAGAATGTACCCGACTGTTGATTTTGCTGCTCCAAGCATGTCTGCTATCTCTCTGATGGATTTTTTCTTTTTTTCCAGCCTCAGGATGTTCTGCTTCACCTCAATTGAGAGTTCCTTAGACCGCATGTTGTCTGGTCACAGCAATAGCTTCCAAATGCAAAACCACACACCTGTAATCAACCCCAGACCTTTTAACTACTTCATTGATTACAGGTTAACGAGGGAGACGCCTTCAGAGTTAATTGCAGCCCTTAGAGTCCCTTGTCCAATTACTTTTGGTCCCTTGAAAAAGAGGAGGCTATGCATTACAGAGCTATGATTCCTAAACCCTTTCTCCGATTTGGATGTGAAAACTCTCATATTGCAGCTGGGAGTGTGCACTTTCAGCCCATATTATATATATAATTGTATTTCTGAAAATGTTTTTGTAAACAGCTAAAATAACAAAACTTGTGTCACTGTCCAAATATTTCTGGACCTAACTGTATACAGGAGTATCTGCAGAAGGTGGTACGCAATCTTAGATCTGCTTTTCCACTAAACACCAGTGCTGCACAGAGTGAATCTCAACGCTTTGTCATGGATAGGAGGAAATGGTCTTTTACTTGTCCACATCTGAGAGACCGAGGGCTGGCTGCTGTGCTGAGATGGCATTGAGTACGGTGTCCCTGCAGAGTTACACTTTTGGTCATATACAAAATGAGTTGAAAAAGGACAGATGCTGGTGGAAAGGGGAACAGGTGTGTTGGAAAGGGGAAAAAAGTTTTTGTCCGTGGGTTTGGTGGTTAAGCAAAAGTAACATTTGATGAAGAAACACCATCTGTTACGGTGGGACTGGCAGATTTGGATAAGGTGGTGTATACTATGTTACCGCTATATAACGAAAATTAATAAGAAAAGAAAGAGAAAGGTATATATCCCCATTAGCAGTCAGTGTCCACCGTGCTCCCAGATGGAAAAGGAGATGTTGGCAACTGGAAGGTTAGGTGGAGGATACAGAGCTGTGTGGCTATGAAACTAATAGTAGCCTGAACCGAGTTAGACGCCACTCGGATCTGGAGACTGGGAGCCCTGTTAGCGTCACAGGGTCCACACGCCTACCCAGCCCAGGAACTCCCTATTAACATCACAGGGGCCATTGAGTACGCTGACCGTGTGCATTGGGGCCACACCTGTGGACAGCTGGCGCATCAGCAGCAGCAGGCCTGTTAATGCCACTGGGCTGCACAAGCAGGAATGGTAGGACAGGAGCTGGTCTTAACCGTTCTGCGTTACCAACCGTGGTGGCGGCCTGCATCGACGCCGTATCCCTGCCTACCTCTGGCCTAAAGCTGCAATGGGTTTAACACATGGAGGTGTGCTCTTTCGGAGCATAATAGAAGACTGTGCACCTCCTTGTTGGCTCCAGCCCGTTTTATAACCTGGGTCCGCCCCAAACCAGGGTGGACCACAATGCACCTCCTGGAGACAAAAGCAGAGTGACACGTCATGAGTGGCATAACTAGCGTCCTATTTGGAACCGCAACTTCAATAATGACCTCATGGCTGCCATGACACAAACACCTCACCAGTCATCGTCTGACCATCAATAATGAGGTGACAAGTCATAGGGGCGGGCCTCTGCAAGCCATTTGGGAGTGGCCTGGCCACATCGTCAGGACACCTGATGCCCTGTGGTCTATACTGCCCCCATACTCTGGAACGCTCTACCTCAGCACATCAGACTCTCCCCTACCGTAGAAAGCTTCAAGAGGAACCTCGAGACCCACCTCTTCCAACAAGCCTACAACCTACAATAGCCCTCAGTCCAGTAGACCACTGCGCAACCAGCTCTGTCCTCACCTATCGTACCATCACCCATTCCCTGTAGACTGTGAGCCCTCGCGGGCAGGGTCCTCTCTCCTCCTGTACCAGTCTGTTATCTACTGTTAATGATTGTTGTACGTACACCTTTTCACTTGTAAAGCGCCATGGAATAAATGGCGCTATAATAATAAATAATAATAATAATAATAATATGGGCCCCCCACATCAGGGGCAGGGCCAAAGAGTTCATTACCGGACCTAGTCTCTGATGCAGTAAGTGCCTGAGCATGCTCAGTAGCATGAAATACAGTCTCTGAAAAAAGACTATCAGCTTTAGCATGGTGTCTAGGCACAACACAGGACTTAGACCCGGCACGGAGTGCAAGTACCTGTGCAAAGAGGCTTTTCGGAATAAGTGTGGGAGCATGCGCTGTATCCCGAAATGAAGACTTAGCCTCAGGAATGGCACAGTCAGGCTGAGCATACTCACTAGGTGAAACACTGTAGTTAGGCTGCGGCTGGGGTAAATCGGCACGCGCATGCGCAGTAGCTGCCTCTCCACACTTAGATGTGGAGGAGAAATTGCTCTTCGGGTGTGGACTTGGAGATGCTATCTATGAACAGAAGGAAAAGCTAAAGGTGTGTGTTACAACAAGGAGCCACCGCGGAAACACTTCGTTCAATTGTGAGGGGAGTCATTTTGGAGTTTGGTGAGGAGTACCGTAACGCCAGTGAGCAGCATCCTGTGCCACAGACCAACATTCTTACAGTGCTGTCTATACTGCTTACCGTGAGAGGAGCGTAAAATCTGTATTTCTGGCAACTGGACATCACAGTACCCGGGTACGGTAGGCTGTGCCCAGACAATAATGCGGGCACGCAACACTTTGTTTTATTAGCAAAACACATATCTGTTCTGGGTAGGCCGACTATTTATAGACAATAAGACTTGCTGCCTCTGCACTGTCAAATTGTGACGTACAGTTTAAATCATAGAGGGACAGCGACACATGTTTGCATTGACTGTTGCTTTTCAAGATTTCCATGACTGTGTTGCAGAGCTGTGTGGCTTGCATTCACACTGCTATCATCTGCCTTATCTGTGAGGCTTCAGCTAACAAGGGTATTCAGGGGGGGTAATGTGTTTTGTCTATGTTTAGGTAGATAACTTGGAAGCTCTTGTGATGCGACACTGGTAAGTCGTGTTCGCACACGCACAAACACACAATTACTGCTACCCAGAGGGATTAGCAGGTAGTAGGCAACAGAATAGATTGTTCAATTATTTAAATTGTATGCATGGTTCTTATTGTTTGTTTTGGTAAAGTTAAACAATCATTTATCAACCCAACTGCCTAGAGTCCTTTTCCTGTTGCGTGGTTTTGCTGCATACTGGGGAGCCCACCCTGTACACGACTTAAAATGAAGCATAAGTCGCAATGTGAATTTCACTGTGCTACAATGTGGCCTAGCGTGCCTGTGCAACCACCGCCTGCCCCATCAAGTGCATCTGCGTGCTCTTCATCCTCTTTGACTGTGGGGACAGCAGTCTCACATGGTTTTTTACACTGAACTTCCACCCCTTTACACGCAACAGGGAGTGTGATTGCCAGGTCATCACTTGTTTTGGAAGTGGAAACAGCTGGTATTGTTGAGCTGTCAGACATCGAGAAAACCAACATTGGATGCAGGCCACATTATATCCACACCTGCACCTTCGTCACAGATTGGCTGGACTACCTGCATTTAATAATTGCATTCCAGAAATGGAAAGGAGTGTAGAATGCACATGTGTTGTACCTTGCTTGGCACCAAAGGAACACTAACTTAGTATTACAGACAATTTTAGGAAGGCAGAAAAAGAGTCAGCTCTTTGGGCAAATTAAATAGCGTGGCAAAAGTGGACAGGTGGGTACAGTGGCCGTGTTCTGTGGGTACCAGGACAGTAAAGGAAGCCTCACTTTCTATTCTCCGAATGATCAAATGCAGCAAGGAATTCCCTGAGTTTGCTATAAAATTAGCGTAGCAAAATGTGCATGAGTGTGTAATGCAGTGGTGCTGCAAATAGCTTTGCACTAGTGGGGCACTAATGGAGTACAACAGCCACTTCTTGTATGCCACTAAATGGCAGCATTTTTTGCTATCATTATAGCTTATTAAAAACAGAGCAGGAGGGTGTCATGCAGAGGTGCTGCACATAGATTTGCACCAGTGGGGCACTAATGGAGTACAACAGACACTTTTAGGATGCCACTAAGTTTCCTCAGTGTTTGCTAGTATAATGACTTAGTAACAATGAGTTTGAGTGTGCAATAAAGGCAGAGGTGCTGCAACTATCTTTGCACTAGTGGGACAATACAGAAGTCCAACAGCCACTTTTAGGATGCCACTAAGTTTCCTCAGTGTTTGCTAGTATAATGGCTTAGTAACAATGAATTTGAGTGTGCAATGCAGGTAGACGTGCTGCAAATATCTTTGCACTAGTGGGACAATACAGAAGTTCAACAGCCACTTTTTGGATGCCACTAAGTTTCCTTAGCAACAATGGCAGTAATCTGTTAGCTTCGGTTCACAACTCCTGATGGGGAAAAACCTCTTCTTGTCGTCTCCTCTCGTGGGGATGTGCCCGGCTACTCTACTTCACCCAGGCTCCCACTCCGGCTACCGCAGACTCGACCCACTCAAACCTGCTTCACCATAGAGGACACTTACTCTTTCTCTTCTCTCTGTACGATGTTCACCTAGCTCCCACACCCTGCCCCCACTGCTCCTTCTCTCCTGTCCCGGACTCGACTGCCTCCAGACTCAAAACCTTTTTTTACAACACACTCCCTCCCTCCCCCAAGCTGCCGGCTCCACCTCTCTCCTGCACTGTTTCTATGGGGACAGCCGTCCCACCCGGCCACTAGGGGGAAACCCACTAAAACAGTATAAACATTTTTATTAATAACATCAACATTAACAGCTTTCGGGGGGGGAAACTGCACCTCCTTGTAAGGGGTCTGCCCACCCCTTACACTAGTATAATGGCTTAGTAACAAATGAGTTTGAGTGTGCAATGCAGGCAGACGTGCTGCAAATATCTTTGCACTAGTGGGACAATACAGAAGTCCAACAGCCACTTTTAGGATGCCACTAAGTTTCCTCAGTGTTTGCTAGTATAATGGCTTAGTAACAATGAGTTTGAGTGTGCAATGCAGAGGTGCTGCACATAGATTTGCACCAGTGGGACACTAATGGAAGTCCAACAGCCACGTTTAGGATGCCACTAAGTTTCCTCAGTGTTTGCTAGTATAATGGCTTAGTAACACAGAGTTTGAGTGTGCAAAGGGCAGGAGGGTACAGTGGCAGGGTTGTGGGTCTGGGTAGAGGAAAGAAAGCCTCCCTTTCTATCCCTCCTAATGGGGAATGCAGCGGGGAAATCCCTGACCTTAGCTACACAGACGCTGTCATCTTGTGTAGCTGTTAAAATCTGTTTTCACGGCCCTGATTGTCACCTATGGCTCTGACCCTGCCGGTATTAGCCCTTACAAGGGTTGAAAGAAACTTCTATCCCTATTCTGTATAGCGCTGTGTATAGAGCGTACACAGCAGTATCGGAGACAGGAGCTACGCCAGCGGTGACTGACACCAAGACACAAAAGGCAGATGCGTGCTGGAGGAAAATGTCCATTTTTATAATGCAGGGACATGTGACATGGACATCCTATCACACATGCCGTTGCTTCTCTGGCTAAAAGTCCACTTAACTGTGTGTGTGTCTGGGATTGGCTGACATGCTGCCCGCCCCACTACACGCGCGCGCTTAGGGAAGGAAGACAAGGAAAAAAAAATGGCGATCACCATTATCCAAACAGCAGTGATCTGAATGCGCTGTTCCCGCACACTATACACTGAAATTTCATAATAGTGTGAGTCACAGAGTGACTTACACTATTACAGCGAAAAGCCAGCTAGTAATTAGCTTGTCTTTTTGCTGCTAGAACCGTTCTCGAACGTATCTAGAACTATCGAGCTTTAGCAAAAAGCTCGAGTTCTAGTTCGATCTAGAACAGCCCCCAAAATCACTCGAGCCGCAAACTGGAGAACCTCGAACTGCAAACCACGCTCAACTCTAGTCACCATTGATTGATTCATGCATAACACACCATCATGGTATGAGAGATAGCAGGAGAGGATTCTTATTAATACAGCACATTCTTCACTCAGTCCAGAATAGTCTGCTTTACTGTAATCACAATTTTTTAGTTTTATTTGCATTTCTTGTAGAATGGTTTTGCCTGCATAATATGCTCAATCAAACATGGCAGTGTAATTCATTACAGATTTACTTTAATATTTTGTCACACAAAGTTTTTCACGAACTTTGTCTACTGTCATGACGGCATCAGGCTCTGTTCATATTGCAGGTTCTGACACTCTAATGGTTTCTCTGGTGTTTCTGATCAACACAGGCAGACTCGGGCGACAACCTGCTTTGTGCTTAGTTATAGACAGGCTAGCAAGTGTCACCTCTTTAGCCTGCCTGTTAGGCTCCATTGATCACATGTTGTGAGGAAGCCAATCACATCTGCTCCTCTCATATTTAAGGTGGGTGAAATCTTCTACCCATGCCAGATATGGGTTTACTGTGTTGGTCTGTGTGTTTTGGTGTCCCAGACTATCTTTTATTGTCTTATACCTCTGTGAGCGCACGCTCCTGTCTATCAATTTTTGTCCAGTCCCCCCTGAAGAGAAGAGTAGGGGGTATAAGATCAGGGCTGCTAAGGAGCAGAGCTAGAAAGGAGACTCAGGCATCCCCACCTTTAGGGGTATCCCTGAGACTAGGATAGCATAGGGTCCCCTAGCCTGAAGGTCAGCTCAGGAGCCTGCTATCCCCATAGTTATTGTGACATACAGTGTGGCTCAACACTGTTGCAATTGAAAGTACAAAGGGATCTAGAAAAAGTGATGGACATTAAAGCTTGAGTAGCCAACATGACTTGATAAAATAGTCATTTTTCTCATCTTTCTCAGCACCCACTCAAACTCCAGACACAGACAGGACATTTCCAACATGACATCATGTGCATGAGGGAAGGTATAAAAATATGCCGGTAACCAATCAGCAGATTGTGTGCAAAGATTGACATGCATAACAATGCATCCACATGGGCTTAACGAAAATTAGCTTTGTCCCATTTTTGTGATCACCTAATAACATCATGTCATGCTTGTTTTTTTTATTTTATCTTTGTTTTGAATTACCCCCTTCTTTTCACTTTTTTAGAGCTTTCCTGCTATATGTCGGAATTCTTCTTGTATGACCACCAATGTTACCCCATCTCGTCTGACAACTGTGGGATCTATGACCTCCAGTGGATTTGTATTTGTCCTTTTTTATCCATCATGGACTATTTTTCCAAAAAACATGGCCAAATGGATCAGAGTTTTCCTGTTCAATGCCTAGTCCTGAATTTCTTCTTATATGACCATCAATATACCCCATTTCTTTTGCAACAGCAGGATCCATGCCTTTTTAGTTTATTCTGCATTTTTATGATACCTGTATTTTTATGTATCTCATGTAAATGATGGCATACACTAATCTAGTGATATTAAAATATGGTGTTATATGTCCTCTTTGGCTAAATAACTTTTGTAGTAATCATATACTTTTATATACACTAAGTACCCTGTTATTAAGCACTTGCAATTTATTTATTTATATTCAGGGTATTTTTCATGCAATTTTCTCTTTGTTTTTTTTCTAGTCTTAAGGCTGCAATTCACATGCTTAATGTTGCATGTTTACTGAACATTGTTTCAGCTCAGGTTTTTTGTGTTTTTTGTATGCTATCTTGCTTTTTTGCAAGTTGGGGGCGCAGCCCTCCTAATACTGAGACTGAACAACTAATTGCGTCTCACTTCACTGTGTATTTAATCTGGGACACAGCTGACCACTTGCCACCATTCATATTGGAGTTTGACATGACACAAGTCAGGTATCGATAATGTTTTTAACTTCAGTAGGTTGGGGGACTTTCTCAGATGGGTACACCTTGACGAGGTGAGACAGCTTTTTACCTTTTTGCAAAAATGTATACACTAAGTACCCTGTTATTAAGCACTTGCAATTTATTTATTTATAGTCAGGGTATTTTTCATGCAATTTTCTCTTTGTTTTTTTTATATTTAAAATTGTGCCTGTTGTAATTTTTGAAGTCCTGACCTTTTTTTATATATGTCTTCGACATGTTTTTTGGTCGGGTATGTGATAATTTATAGCATTAGAGGTTTTTTACACTATTTTTTATGCCATACATATTTTTTATGCCATCTTTCCTATAATATCTTTTATTATGTATACTGACATTTAATGTATGTATTGCTTTTTACATCATGCAAGGGTCTTTGTAAGGTTGGACCGTTGGGATTTAGTTGGGGCCATTATATTGGTTTATTAGTTATATAGTTTGTATATATATCCTCTATATATGAAGTTTTGGCCTGGCCGTTCTACGGAGTATATATCTTTTTCCTTTGGATCAAATTAATTGGCTGTAATTCCCATTGTAGTTGGCGTGTTTAACTGTTTCAATTACAAGGTTTTGCCTAGTCAGCTATTGTGTTGTGTGTACGCATGCGCGTCTCTAGTGCGGGCCTTCCTATCTGCATGGTGTATCTCTATGTGCTAGATCATCCGGGTCATGTGATTTTACATGTGACCTCCGGAGGTTGACGTAGTGCATGACGTGGAGGCAGATGGGCAGGCCTGTTTCCGGGGACGCTCATGCGTTAATCTTCGCACACAATCTGCTGATTGGTTACCGGCATATTTTTATACCTTCCCTCATACACATGATGACACACCCCTAGATGAAGTCACACGTCAAAATGGCCATCGGGCGAGCGCCATTCTCTGACATATGCAACTTTCTGAGATCAGTCCAACCTTGTGCATAGGTTTACATTCTACATATCTGTGGTAAGTTTATCTCCAATAAACTTTCTTGGTCCACCTGTGTGAGAAACATATTCATTATATTACACATTAATTAATTCATGGATTGTGGCTCTTAATAAAGAGGACTATAATGGTTATTACATGGGCTATTTTCTGGTTATTGCCGCAGTATTATATATGTGCTGACTCACTATGTGTATAACACATATGTAAATAATATAATTAGCAAGTTTCTGCTAATTAATATTATATTATTCCGTCAGCTTGTAGAATACCTCTGTACTCGGGATATCAGTCTTTATTTTTCATTATTATCTGTGATTTAGCTGATTTCATTATTGTCATCATTATTTCTGGTGTATTTGCTGGTTAATTACCACTATTTTGCAATATTTCAATTGAATTATATTTTGTATACCCTGTATGTGGTTTCCAGACATTTGTCATCCTAGCATACAGTATATGAATATATTTCTGGAAATTGTATGCCCCTTTTTCTGACCAGTGTGTTGTTACACTTCCCCCACTTTTTCACCTTTTTATAATAAATATCACCTTTGCAGTAAGGATGTCTGATCGCTATTTTTTTCTGCTTTCCTGGGTTCTGTGAGTTGCGATTTGTCCTTGGTCCATTTTCTACTTCTCTGGTAGAATTAATATTTTTGTAATTTGAATATTTGCTAATTTTGGCATTAATTATGCATGTGCTTTTGTTGAAAATAATTTCTTAATAAATAAAAAAGGTATAACGTTCAGAATAAAGCAATGCAAAAACTATTTAAAATTTTTTTTATGGTGTAAAAACGGCAAACCATAAAAAACTCAATATACATGTGATATCCCTGTAATTATACTGACCCAAAAAGTAAAGCTGTCATGTCACTTTTACAACATGTTGAACATCATAAAAAAACAACAAAAATAATTCCTGAATTGCTGTTTCTTCTTGATTCTACTTCACAAAAAGCAGAATTGAAAGAAAAAAAAAATTATGTGACCAAAAATGGTACCAATAAAAACTCCAACTCATCCCACACAAAAAAAAGCCCTAACAAGACTGGAAAAAACTTTTATATGGTAAAAAAACATTTTTAATATGATATTAGCCAAACCTATATAAATCTGGTATCGCTGTAATTGTACTGACCTGATTAATAAAGCTACTTAATTACTTACTGTATACTGCACAGTATACACCATAAATAATTAGTAAAATCAATTCTTCAACTACTGTTGATCTGCTCGATCTGCCTCCCAAAAAACACAGAACATCATGGCTCACATTTATCTTGCACTCTACACTGAGCACTTACATCCAGAATTACATGCAAATCTCTAAAAAATCTGATTAAGATAAAATTCCCAACTGAACATTCATTGTAAGTAACTCCCATCTGGCCTGTGGTTCAGCGGTGTCCATGTTGTTATGCTTCCTTTTAGATGTGTATAAAAGTACAGTCAACAACAATTTTGTGAACTTTTGAAGCGATAGACACTGGAGTAACTCTGCTGCCTTGCTATAGTGAATGGATCCATTGGGGTTTTCACTTCAATCCCTTTTTTTGGAGATGTAGATGGAAACTCCAATTTACAGTAAGTGCTCAGTGTAGAGCACAGGATAAATGTGAACTCAAGCCACAAAAATACAAAAAACACAAGCTTCCAATCAGGACCGTCATCTGTTAACGGAAATGTAGGGGGCATCCATGTTACTAGCAGCACAAAGGCTCTGGACAAGCACAATGGTTTTCACCCTCAAAAAAAAATCAAGAAAAATCTGCACTCAATTCCAAATGCCTATCTCCCTCCTGAGCCCCACAGTGCTTCTAAACTTCATTTAATGTCCACATATTTGGCATTATTGTAGTGAGGAAAGTCTGCTTAATTTGTGGGGAATCTGTCTCCAAAAGCACGAGCTGGGCACAATGTACGTGCACTACAATCTACTGAGCATTACAAGGGATTATTTGCAATTTTTAATTCTACAACATTTACTGCGTTTTGACACCCATAGATGAACTCCCAGAGCGTTGTAATTTCCAAAAGTTAGTCAGAGGGTTTCTGCAGTTTTGACACTTAGGGGCTCTTCAAATGAAATCCGCAAACTATTCTAGGAAAATCTGTGCTCTAAACATCAAATGGCGGTGCTTTCCTTCCGATTCCTACCATTTGGCCAAACAGTATTGTACAGTCACATGTGGGGTATTGCCACATTGAGGAGAAATTGTGCAACATACTATGAGGCTTTTTTTAACCTATTTCCCCTTGTGAAAATTAGAAATATGGGGTTTTAATGGTAAAAATGTAATTATTTTTTCTGCACCAATCAATAGTTTAACATTTTATGACACATCTGTAGTATCGATATGCTCACTTCACCCCTAAATTAATTCATTGGGGGTGCAGTTTGTAAAATGGGGTAATTTGTGGTGGACTTCTGCTGTTCTGGCACTTCAGGGGCTTTACAAATGTGACATGGAACTCACAACCCATTCAAACTAAATCTGAACTCAAATATGGCGCTTCTTCCCTTTTTCACTTTGTAGTGTGCCTCAAAAGTATTTTTTCGACCACACATGGGGTATTGGCAAACTCAGGAGAAATTGCACAACAAATAATATTGTCCATTATCTCCTGTTACCATTGTGAAACTAAAAGATTTGGAGTTAAAGCAAGATTTTTGTGGTAAAAATATATTTTTTCATTTTCATGGCTCAACATTATAAAATTCTGTGAAGCACCTGGGGGTTCAAAGTGCTCACAAAACAGCTAGATAAATTCCTTGAGGGTTTTATTTTCCAAAATGTGGTCACCTATGAAGGGTTTCCACTGTTCAGGCACATCAGGCGATCTCCAAATGTGACATGGTGTCCATATCTGTTCCAGACAATTTTGTATTTCAAAAATCAAATGATGCTCCTTTTCTTCTGTGCCCTGCTGTGTGCCCAAACAGTAGGTGTCCACCACAAATGGGGTATCAGTGTGCTCCGGAGCAATTACACAACACATAGTATGTGCATTTTCTCTTGTTATCCTTGTAAAAATGCAAAATTTGGGGCTAAAGTACCTTTTTGTGGGAAAAAGTTAAATTTTCATTTTTTTCTTTCCACATTGCTCTTGGGTATTTTCTGTCACCTAGGCCCCTCAAAGCTACTTCAAAGGTGATCTGGTGTCTAAAACAAATGGTCATGTAAATTTTTTTGGAAAAATGAGAAATTGCTGATAAACTTTGAACCCTTCAACCTTCCTAACAAAAAAAACATGTTTCAAAAATTGTGGTGATGTAAAGTAGAAATGTGGGAAATGTTATTTATTAACTATTTTGTATGACATAACTCACTGGTTTAAGGGTATAAAAATTAAATTGTGCATCATGGTCCTCAGGCACTTGCGGTTCTCGGCTGAGTATCATGGGTGATCAGATGTGTCGTTTATGAAACATCAAACACAAAGCACAGATTTGCTTCACTGCATGATTTGAGCAGTCACCTCAGTGAGAGCCATTTGCAGTCTCTAAATGGCTCTCATTGAGAGCAAAAACGATTTTGGATGTAGTGTGTTCAAACCCCCCTCCCCCTCCCTTCCTCCCTGGAAATACTCTGCTTGTGGACGCAGAGCCAAACTGGCCAATCATTGACTTCCATTATACCCATTACTCAAATTGAGCCTATCCGAGCGTCTGACCAGCTTGACTAGAGTAACAAACACTCAAGCATCATAGCATTCACTTATCATTTCGAGTACCAAGCACTGAGCATTGTATTGCTCGCCCATCATAATTAGTTAAATTTTTTTATCAAGCTTTTAATTCTGAGCTACGCCTAGTTTTCTTTCCTATTCCTATTCAGATGAGGCCAAATTTGCGACATAGAGAGATTAGAGATAGGAACCATCCATATTTAGGTCCACCCTGACGTGGTTGGATGACTATGGTGCTCTTTGATCAAAAATGGTAACTAAGTATCTTCCGCTTTTAACATTTATAACAATAGTGGAGTTAATGTATTCAGTAAACACAGTGTGCTGAGCTATCGTGTACACCGTGTACAGAATTATTAGGCAAGTTGTATTTTAGAGGATTTTTTTTATTATTGATCAACAACTATGTTCTCAATCAACCCAAAAGACTCATAAATATCAAAGCTTAATATTTTTGGAAGTTGGAGTGGTTTTCTTTTAGATTTGGCTATCTTAGGAGGATATCTGTTTGTGCAGGTAACTATTACTGTGCAGAATTATTAGGCAACTTAATAAAAAACAAATATATTTCCATCTCACTTGTTTTTTTCACCAGGTAAACCAATATACCTGCACAAAATATAGAAAGAAACATTTCTGACATGCAAAAACAAAACTCAAAAAAATTAGTGACCAATATAGCCACCTTTTTTATGCTGTCACTCAAAAGCCTACCATCCATAGATTCTGTCAGTTGCTTGATCTGTTGATGATCAACATTGCGTGCAGCAGCCACCACCGCCTCCCAGACACTGTTCTGAGAGGTATGCTGTTTTCCCTCCCTGTATATCTCACATTTTATGAGGGACCACAGGTTCTCTATGGGATTCAGATCAGGTGAACAAGGGGGCCATGTAATTATTTTTTCATCTTTTAAACCTTTACTGGACAGCCACGCTGTGGAGTAGTTCGATGCATGTGATGGAGCATTGTCCTGCATGAAAATCATGTTTTTCTTGAACGATACCGACTTCGTCCTGTACCACTGCTTGAAGAAGTTGTCTTCCAGAAACTGGCAGTAGGTCTGGGAGCTGAGCTTCACTCCATGCTCAACCCGAAAAGATACCACAAGTTCATCTTTGATGATACCAGCCCATACCAGTACCCCACCACCACCTTGCTGGCGTCTGAGTCAGAGTGTAGCTGTCTGCCCTTTACTGATCCAGCCTCTGGCCCATCCATCTGGCCCATCAAGAGTCACTCTCATTTCATCAGTCCATAAAACCTTTGAAAAATCAGTCTCAAGATATTTCTTGGCCCAGTCTTGACATTTTATCTTATGTTTCTTGTTCAAAGGTGGTTGTTTTCAGCCTTCCTTACCTTGGCCATGTCCCTGAGTATGGCATACCTTGTGCTTTTTGATACTCCAGTAACGGTGCAGCTCTGAAATATGGCCAAACTGGTGGCAAATGTCATCTTGGCAGCTTCACGCTTGATTTTCCACAATTTATGGGCAGTTATTTTGCACCTTTTTTGCCCAACACGCTTCTTGCGACCCTGTTGGCTATTTGCCATGAAACGCTTGATTGTTCGGTGATCACACTTCAAAAATTTGGCAATTTCAAGACTGATGCATCCCTCTGCAAGATATCTCCCAATTATGGACTTTTCAGAGCCTGTCAAATCTCTCTTCTGACCCATTTTGCCTCTTAGTGAGCTGGGCAGTTTCATTCTGTGCATCCCCTGACTGTGTGTCCTGTTGGGACCTGGTCACTCTGAGCCCTTAGTCATATTGAGGCCTATTTTGTACCCATGGTAAGGTTTTAATATTAGAGAGTGTAGGTACTGTCCCAACTGGGTACACCTTGTCGTTGGTGGGATGGCTTTATGCTTTTTTTTTTTATCAAAAACAGTGTTTACTAAGTACCCTATGTTTATATGCACTATGCTTTTATTTAGTTACAGCAGGGTATATTTTCACAATTTTTCGCTTGGTTTCTCTTTGTCTTATGGCCAGTGTGAACATGAGCTGACAAGCTCCATGTATTTAATCTCATACTCCGGCTCACTTTTTTGTTTTTACCTTATATAGGGTATTGATGTCATTACACCACACCCCTCCTCATTACAGAGATGCACATCACCTGATTTACTTAATTGGTAGTTGACTCTCAACTCTATACAGCTTGGAGTAGGACAGCATGTATAAAAAGTATCATGTGATCAAAATACTCATTTGCTTAATAATTCTGCACATAGTGTATGTACATGTTTTTATATTACCCATAGAGCGGATTTGTGCACCTGTACATTCAATGAATTATAATGGTGCTCAAGACCTATTTTTTTATTTTACTGTAATAAATAAGGTCCCCAGGTCACTGACCCTAAAAATACACATATAATGAACACAGAATCAACATCTGGTCCCAGAAAAAACTCATAACTCTGACTGGACCCCAAAATAAAATTAGATTGCCAAAATATACTCACTGGAGAAATACATATGCAGAATAAATAAATAATTTAGATTAGGTGACAAAATTAATACAAAATTCAGTCAAGACCGCAAAGTAGATGCAGAACTCAAAATAAACATAGACCCCTTGCTTAAACCTAGGAAACGTCCCAAAATACAGTCATAGACTCTGTACACATACCTTGACTAAATTTCAGAATACACACTCTTAAGTAAATATATCTCAAAATAAACTCTAAAGACTGAGACCAGATCCTAAACCTGTCCTCCTAAATAAATATAGACAACAAGTATACAGACCTTGGACTGGATCCTAGTAAACAGACCCCTAAATAAAAATGGATCAGGTCACTGAGGTGCGGCTAGGTAGAAAAAAAAATGTGTATGGGGTGTGACACCCCTGATCTTATCAGGGTGTCACAGGGAACTGCACTCCCTTTTCTTATGGTGCAGAACTCACCCTCCATGGTTCTGGGATCCTAACTATTGGTATTGCTTCCATCAGTATTCAAATCCTAGCCACACCTCACACCACACCCTGTCAAGCACACCAATGGGTGGTCTAGCTGGAAAAGGGCCATCCACCTAGGGGTCAGGCGGACTGGTGGGAGGGACATAGTCAGTTGAGTAGTAGCCTTCAGAGAGTGAGGAGCTGGGGGAGTTGTAGCTCCCCGGGAAACTTTGCAGATGGTGGTCTGGGACTGGAGGAGTTGGAGACCCTGTCGCAGGGTATTGGAGAAGGGTGCCCATACTTAGTTTTGGAGAATGGTCGGCACCGGAAAATCTAGTAACCGGACCGGTACCGAGCATGGCCGGGTACTGGACCCTAGATCAGGGAGTATCTTCACGCAACCTGATAATTAACTTGTGGAGGATAGTCTCTTTATGAACTTTGATCAAGAGCTCAGAGATCGAAGGCACCAACACAATGAGGGGGATATGGCTTTCCAGCTATGCAGCCCACTGAAATCCCAAGTGTCAGCCATTGAGAGCAAAGCTCCTCTATTTAACCATAGGGAGCGGGACCCCGACAGCTTCAGGCCAAGGGGTCACTCAAAAAAGTCTAAACACCCAGAGACTTGGTTTACTCCTGTGTCAGAGTCTGCTTAATGGTCGCACCAACATCTACACGGCCTGAGTGAGTACGCTGCTTCTCCCTTGAGTCTGCCCGCCTGGCCTGCACCACGCTACCCTACACCTCCACTATCCAGAGAGTCCCGGGGCCTCCCCTACCCGTGGAGGGAACATCATCTGGGTGCCCCACTCCATCTCCCCCGGGTACTCCAATTGGCAGTGGCGGTACTCCCCTTACCGCGAACCATGAGTGGCATCACAAACACTAATCCCCTGTAAATAACCCCTTTTTATTTTCAAGTGGCCTCAAGCCCCCAGGTCCGGGGACCCTTGAGCCACAGCAACCCCTGATCCGAGCAGTCTGACTGCTGCATGGGCGGTACAGGGGCACAGCATAAAATTAGCGCTCCCAGACATCCATGAAGTGTTGGAAAAAAATGTTGAAATGAAGAGAGCAGTCAGTGGAGAAGGAGATCATGGTCAGAAGAATGTAAGGAACAAGGTGAAGAGGAAGACCAGCAACCTGATAACGGCAGAGAAGACCTTGGTGGACCTAGCTATGCTTGCACAAGATTGACCTTCCTACAAAGTGTTCATAGATCAAGTCACCATGGATTGAATTGAGCTGTAGGCCGTTAAATAAATAAATAAATAAATATATATATTGTAGAGGTCAAACAAAGTTTCAGAAACTAACTTTATGGTGTCTCAGTAACTAGGCAGAATTTTTTTTCTTAATGAACTTGTCCTTTCTAAGTAATTTGTTGGCTGTTGTTTAATTTGTACATTGTTTATTAGTGATGAGTGAGCATGCTTGTAACTACTCGGTACTCGCACGAGTATCGCTGTACTCGGGCTGCTCGGCGGGGACCGAGTAATCTCGCGATACTCGTGCTGTACTCGTGGTCTTCATTTCTGCATGTTGGCGCTCTTTTGAGAGCCAGCCCTCATGCAGGGATTGGCTGGCAGACCACTGCAATGCCACAGCCCTGTTAGTTGTGGAATTGCAGTGATTGGCCGGCCTGCACAGCGTGACCGAGCCTTTATACCGGCCGGCGCGCTGTGCTCTGCTCACAGCTATCCAGACAGTCAGTGCAGGGAGAGTGTCGCTGATTCAGGGAAAGCTTTGCGGCCCTTTATAGCTTTTTCAGTTGCAGGGCTGCAAACAGTGTGACCAAAAGTCCTTCTCAGGACTATTCTAGTTGTATACAGGCAGGCAGGGTATAGCCAGGTCGGAGTACAGTAGCAGAGTCCTTCTCAGGACTATTGTTGCTATATACAGGCAGGGTATAGCCAGGTCGGAATACAGGCTAGTGACCAGAAGAGTCCTTGTCAGGACTATTGTAGCAGTATACAGGCAGGCAGGCAGGGTATATAGCCATTCCTAGTGGTGACCGTATACCAGCCTTCATCATATCTGGGGCTGGTGTACACAGTCTAAAACAGTCCATATAGTGTCAGACTTCTCAGTAATTGTCGCTCCTAAAAACCAGTTAGGTTCTTATTGCGTCCGTGCTTGCATTTAAAAACAGCACGTGTGTGGCAGTCGGTGGCAGGGTACAGGTGCGCGTTTTGCACAAACTATTATATAACGCACAAGTCTAGTATATAATACACGTCAGTCAGCAGTGGCTGATAGTGTCAGACTTCTCAGTAATTGTCGCTCCTAAAAACCAGTTAGGTTCTTATTGCGTCCATGCTTGCATTTAAAAACAGCACGTGTGTGTCTGTCGGTGGCAGCGTACATGTGCGCGTTTTGCACAAACTATTATATAACGCACAAGTCTAGTGTATAATACACGTCAGTCAGCAGTGTCTGATAGTGTCAGACTTCTCAGTAATTGTCGCTCCTAAAAACCAATTAGGTTCTTATTGCGTCCGTGCTTGCATTTAAAAACAGCACGTGTGTGGCAGTCGGTGGCAGCGTACAGGTGCGCGTTTTGCACAAACTATTATATAACGCACAAGTCTAGTGTATAATACACGTCAGTCAGCAGTGTCTGATAGTGTCAGACTTCTCAGTAATTGTCGCTCCTAAAAACCAGTTAGGTTCTTATTGCGTCCGTGCTTGCATTTAAAAACAGCATGTGTGTCTGTCGGTGGCAGCGTACAGGTGCGCGTTTTGCACAAACTATTATATAACGCACAAGTCTAGTGTATAATACACGTCAGTCAGCAGTGTCTGATAGTGTCAGACTTCTCAGTAATTGTCGCTCCTAAAAACCAGTTAGGTTCTTATTGCGTCCGTGCTTGCATTTAAAAACAGCACGTGTGTGTCTGTCGGTGGCAGCGTACAGGTGCGCGTTTTGCACAAACTATTATATAACGCACAAGTCTAGTGTATAATACACGTCAGTCAGCAGTGTCTGATAGTGTCAGACTTCTCAGTAATTGTCGCTCCTAAAAACCAGTTAGGTTCTTATTGCGTCCGTGCTTGCATTTAAAAACAGCACGTGTGTGTCTGTCGGTGGCAGCGTACAGGTGCGCGTTTTGCACAAACTAGTATATAACGCACAAGTCTAGTGTATAATACACGTCAGTCAGCAGTGTCTGATAGTGTCAGACTTCTCAGTAATTGTCGCTCCTAAAAACCAGTTAGGTTCTTATTGCGTCCGTGCTTGCATTTAAAAACAGCATGTGTGTGGCAGTCGGTGGCAGCGTCAGGCTCCATATTGTCCCTGGATAGAGACGTGCATGATGGCCTGTAAACATGAAGTGCCCATTGTAAGGAAGTGGGTCTATTGTAGTATAGCCCTTAGGCAGGGCAGCCAAAAATTTGGAGGCTCCACATTGTCCCTGGATAGAGATGTGCATGAGGGCCTCAAAACATTGTTCCCATTGCAAAGGAGCGGGTCTCCTGTCGTTGTAATGCCCATTCAGAAAGAATGGGCGAAAAAATTTACCACTGGGGGTATACCTGAAACAACGGCTTAACTATTGTAACGGTCACCATGATGGCGCATGAGGAGAAGGAGGAGCAGTCCAGCGATTAGCCAAAGTCCAGAAGTGTGTTACCATGGGTGAGTGGAGGTACATGGCAAATTCCCGTTACAAACTTTAAATTCCGCTGTAATTTGCTGTTGGTGTATGTGGTGAAGTCTGGCCAAATCCAACCCTTGTTCATCTTGATCAGAGTCAGCCTGTCAGCATTTACAGTTGACAGGCGGGTGCGTTTATCTGTAATGATTCCACCTGCGGCACTAAAAACACGCTCTGACAAAACGCTAGCGGCAGGGCAGGCCAGGACTTCCAAGGCGTAGAGAGCCAATTCATGCCACGTGTCCAGCTTGGATACACATTAATTGTAAGGCACAGAGGAATGTCGGAGTACAGTTGTTTGATCTGCAAGGTACTCCTTGAGCATCTGGCCAAACTTAGGATTTCTTGTGGCACTACCCCTCACCTCAGGGGCTGTGGTATGTGAGGGGCTGAGAAAACTGTCCCACATCTTAAAGACTGTTCCCCTACCTCTGGCGGATTGGACTTGTGCCCCTCTCGGCTGTAGGCCTTGGTTGTCCACTGATTCCTGACCTATGCCGCTAGCGTTTTGTGAGGGGAATGCTTTGCCTACTTCCGTGACTATGGCCTTCTGGAACTGCTGCATTTTGCCTGACCTCTCCGCCTCGGGAATAAGAGACATAAAGTTCTCCTTTTAGCGTGGGTCTAACAGTGTTACCAACCAGTAATGATTGTCGGCCAAGATGTTCTTAACGCGAGGGTCACGAGACAGGCAGCTTACCATAAAGTCAGCCATGTGTGCCAGACTCTTAACAGCCATCACTTCAGTATCCTGACCAACACGATGACTGAACATGCTGTCCTCCTCCTCCTCCTCCTCATCATCTACCCTGTCCTCTGGCCAGCCACGCTGAACCGAGGATATGACTGCATGTCATATCCTCAATTTGGCCAGAGAGTTGCTCCATGTCTTCATCCTCCTCCTCGTCATAGTCCTCCACTGCACGTTGTGATGAGACGAGGCTGGGCTGTGTGTTATCATCACCCACACCCACTACTGTTTCTTGCTCAAACTCATCGCGCTCCGCCTGCAATGCATCATGGTTGTTTTTTGAGCAGAGAGCATTTTAGAAGGCAGAGAAGCGGTATGGTGACGCTAATAATGTCGTCATCGCTGCTCACCATCTTGGTGGAGTCCTCAAAGTTTTGGCGGATGGTGCATAGGTCGGACATCCATCTCCACTCCTCAGGTGTTATGTGTGGAGTTTGACCCATTTCCCGACGGCTTACGTGATGCAGGTACTCAACAACTGCCCTCTTCTGCTCACATATCCTGACCAACTTGTGCAGAGTTGAATTCCAACGCGTGGGGACATCACACACCAGTCTGTGTGCCGGAAGATGCAAACGGCGTCTTAAGCCGGCAAGGCCGGCTGAAGTAGTAGGTGACTTTCGAAAATGTGCAGACAGGCGGCGAACTTTTACCAGCAGATCAGACAGCTCTGAGTATGACTTTAGAAACCGCTGAACCACGAGGTTGAGCACATGGGCCACGCATGGAACATGTGTCAGCTGGCCTCGCCTCAAAGCCGCCACCAGGTTCCGGCCATTGTCACACACGACCTTTCCTGGCTTTAGGTTCAGAGTTGTGAGCCAGTGATCTGCCTGCTGTTTCAGAGCTGTCCACACCTCTTCTGCATTGTGGGGTTTGTCACCTATGCAGATTAGCTTCAGCACTGCCTGTTGCCGCTTCGCCGAGGCAGTGCTGCAGTGCTTCTGTGTCGCCCTGGACAAGCCAGGGGCCACAGAGCACAACACTTAAACACCCCATACTCCCTGCAGGCATATCATAGTCAAAACACAAAATCCTTGTTGCCTTCCCCAGGGGCTGTTGTCCACACCAGGGTGTGGAGCCAGGCGGTTGGTCTCCACCCACTGAGGAGGAGGGAAAACACAGGCAGTGAGAGTTAAGCTAAGGAAGTGGAAGGAGGAAAGTAGTAGAGAGGAGAAAAGTGACAGCAAAGAGCCTGAAGTTGGTCCGGGTGTGTGGCCCGGACAGGACAGCAAGGTTGGCAGGATGTGGTGACCGTCTGCAGTGGAGGCCGATTGGAGTCTGCCGTAAGGACCGTGGACGGGTGGTGACCCGGCCGTACCGGACCGGTATACAAAGAGAAGCCAGCACCATTGGCAGAGGACTTTCGGATCCCGGCAAGGCTTGGTGTCGCCGTGAATTTGCCAAATCCGTTAGTGAAGGGAACCTCAGGGTTTCCAAACAGCCAAGTCCAGATAGAAGGCAACCGTACAACCGTGAAGGGGAGACACCGCCACCGCCAAGGGCAACCGTCTCCCAGGGCCAGCGCCTGTGGGCAAAAGGGGCTCCTCCGGCCCATATCCAGGTCGGGGAGCGGGTTACCGTTGGGAAACCATCACTACCAACACTTAACTTAGGTGCAGGGAGAGACAGTCATCACTAACCTTCAGGGAGGAACAACCGCAGCCGTCCGAGTGACCCGTCCATCCAGCCACTTGTTTTACCGTGAACTGTGTCATCATCATTGGGCTGAGTGAGTACCTCCGTGCCGTGCGGCACAGCGCTGCCCCTGCGACCCTGCACCTCATCAGGCCCCGCAACCCGCCTGTCATCCATCTCTACCCCATCACCAGGCCCCGGGACAACCAACCCCCTTACCCACGAAGGGGAGAAATAAC